>NC_088909.1:21133000-21435000 GCF_037157495.1 Lathamus discolor | reverse complement strand
CCACACTTCTCCCCCGTGCCGGACCAAGGGAGGGCATTCAGCAGTAGGAAGGGGCAAGGCATCTGCATCCAGCCCCTGGGAGGGGGTAGCTTGGGAGCAGTTGGCTCTTGCTCCCAAAGAGAGCATGGAGCTCCTCTTCATCCTGCCCATGAAGGAAGGGGCTGTGTGGCTGCAGATCTGTCCTTGCACAGCAGTTTCCTTTCAGGACTCCCCTGAAGTTTCCTTTCACCCAGCATGCGAAAGGCTTGTTCTGCTCCCTTCTTCAAGAACAACCAGCTTGATTTACTCCAAAAGCTGTGGCCAAAGTGTAATTTTTGCATGTGACAAGGAAAAGCTGCTCCCTGTGCTCCAGGTCCTGGTGTAGAGCCAGCGTGAGAAGAGTGGCAAGGATTGTGGGTACGACCCAGCAGCCTCTGTGCTCCTCTGTTACAGACCCTGACTTTCAGCTGCAATGTGCGTGAGAAGCAGAGCCAGACCATCCTCCTGTCGAACCCGAGCAGCGAGGCCTGGACCCTGAAGCCCATTGTTGAGGGGAAATACTGGAAAGGGCCTGAATTTATCCATCTGGAGGCCAGGCAAAAAGAAAAGGCCTACCAGGTCACCTACAGACCCCTAACCATGAGCTGTGGGAACAAGAAGCATCAGGTAGGTGAGCTGTGCCAGCGTGCTGACCCTCGTGGCATGACCCTCGTAGGTCACTCTCCTTTGGGCAGGAGGTTGGCCGAGATGACCTTTGGAGGCCCTGTCCAAGCTGAAGGTGTCCTGTGCTCTCTGTTGGAAGCTGGGTTTTGTGGTGGCTGGGGGCCAGGCACGGGCAAAGGGCAGATGGGAAGTCAGGACTGAGCACCAAACGTGTTGGAGCAGCTAACGTAAAAAGCCAGGCTTTCTGCAGGCCAAGAAATGAAGTTTGTTCTGCGTAGCTCCGGGTCGCCGCTTGTGGCAGCCCAGGGGGCTCAGAGACCCCCATGCTCAGCGCACGGGCTGCACAGGCTCTCCAAGCCCCGGGCACAACCACTTCTGCCAGCAGCACCTGGCTGGTGTCCTTCTGCAGCTTGCAGGGAGCAAGAAGGGCAAAGCTGCCCTGCAGTTTGTCAGTGCCGTCCTGGCCGTGAGCAGGCAGGTGGGAAACGAGAGAGATCTCTTGAGGGTCATGCAGGAGCTTTGGGAGGAGCCCTTCCTGCAGGTCTCAGGCTGGGCACATGGGGGTGACTGGCCCCTCTGCAATGTTTTCTGTGCCAGGCCAGCAACAAGCTCCTAAATCCAAGGGGTCAGTTCAGAAGGGCTCTGTGGTGCTGGAGCTGCCGGGTCCTTGTCGCGCTCCTTGTCCCGCTCCAGCTGGCCTTACAGTGGGCCAGGTCAGAGATTTCTGGCCTCAAGTCTCCAGGGTGCTCAGCAGATCTGTGCCCTTAGGGTCGCACGTGCTCAGCATCTCTTTAACGTACAGCCTGCGTGAGGAGTCTTGCAGCTTTCAGCTGCTGTGGAGGCAGAGGCAGGTGTCTGGGATCCACGGGCACCCAGAATGAGCATGGATATGAGCTTTCCATGGCCCATGTCTGGGGGGCCCCTGTTGTGCCAGCTTACAGGCTGCTCTCTGGTCAGCGCTGTTGGGGCTAAGGCCAGCAGGACTGAGGCAATGGAGCTCATCAGGGACGGCCATCCCCTGCCCACGGCTGTCCCTGCGTGAGCACAGGCTGGCAGGGACATGCCCAAGGTGAGTGGGGCCAGTAAGGGAGTGTTGGGATGTGCAGAGCAGCTCTGCTGCAGGGCCCGTGTTTCCTTGCTTTGCCCAGAGATGATGCCTCTGTGTCCTGTAGCTGTGCCGTGTCCTGTGGGCCACGCACCCGCTCACAAGCAGCTCAGAGCAGGTGCGACGCTGGCGTCTGTCTCCTCCTGCGCGGGACAGGGCTGCAGTCACAGCTCTGCCAGCTGGACGTGCTGAAAGCTGCCTCAGTGAGAGCCTCAGGCATGGGACTGTCCAGGGGTGCTCCAGAGCCGACTTGTCCTATTCGTTGTCTGTAGGGCTCCATCTTCTTCCCCCTGCCGGACGGGACAGGCTTACGCTACCAGCTGGAAGGAACTGCTGAAGCCCCCAGGTGTTCAGGGGCCATTTCCCGGCAGGTTCCGTGCAGGAATTCCCACACGGAGCTCATCCCTGTGTCCAACTGGCTGCAGAGACCACAGAGGTGAGTCCAGCCCAGGGAGTCTGGCCTCATGAGCAATCCCTGCAGCAGCACAAGGCAGGAAGCTTCCAGTGCCTGGAAGCTCCTTCCTGAAAGCTTTTCCCTCTCCTTGGCCGTGTCTGGCCATACCCACGTTCTGCCTGTGCAGAGCCATCCTGGAGGGCTTTCCTCCAAGGGGGGTGAGAGCTGGCGCCCTGTGCCCGAGGCACTGAGGATGAGAGGGGCTGTATTGTACCCCCGCAGGATGGGTATCCTATGGGAGTCCTTCCTGTTGACCTTCACTGCGTCCTTCTCACCCACAGGTTCCTGGTGGTTATTGACATGCTCAAACCAGAGAACCTGGAAAGCAGTTCTGTGCTGCAGGGGTGTTCATACATCGACGTGCCGAGCTCTGCGAAGAAGGACTACCAGCTCACCTTCTTCTCCTACAAAGAAGGAGTCTACAGGGCAAAGGTGAGTGAGGACACTGGTCTGCAGGGCCCTTCAAGGAGCTGTTGGCTCACCGAGAAGCTACACGCCTGTTTTCATACCTCCACGGGCACGGGTCCTATGACATACCACAGGTGCTTTCTCTGGTCTTGCACTCCTCCTCGCTGGGTGCTCATAGCCATTCCTGGAAGCAGGGCGCTGAGCTCGGTGGGCTCTTCCGGGTCTGTTTTCATGTGTGGAATGAGCAGCACTTCCCTTTCTGTCTGATTCAGGTGACCTTCCTCAACGAGACAACCGGAGAGTACTTGTTCCACATGGTGACTTTCAAGGTGATGGCTTCGGGACCCATCGGCACTGTCGAAATGAGCACCGCCGTTCGGCAGAGAGTGTCCTCCACCGTCAAGGTGGACAACCCTCTGCCTGTCCCGGTGACGTTTGCCATCAACTGCAAAGTGCCGGGCGTCAGCGTTCCACAGCACATTACTGTTCCTGCACAGTCAAAGGTAGGAGCAAAGCTCCTACGGCTCACTCTGCTCTCCCTACTCGTGGCCGGAGGGGGGGCTCTTGGAGGGTGATGCCTCAAAGGAGCCATGTGGGGCCTCTTTCCGTGGTGGCAGCTCCCTGCCGATGATGTAGAGAGGGAGCAGTGTGCGAGAATATCCCCAGTGGGAATCATCCTGCGCTGGTGGAGTCTGCCCTGCTGGCCCCTGTAACACGCCGCCACTGGGCGTCACGTGGCAGGTCCTTGTGCCATGTGCCCCTCATTTAATGTGTTGCTTCCAGGTGCGAGTGGCTGCAGGACAAGCCTGATCCCACGGCCAGGTTGTCTGCAGCCTGCATTGACAGGAGGTGGTGTGTGCCCTGGGGGAGCACAGGGGCTTTTTAGGGTGGGCAGCTTCTGGCATCATGCTGGAGGGCTCTGAGCTGTTGGGATCTGTCCCTGAGTGAACCGTCCCCCAGAAGGAGCAAGGCTGTGCCCGAGAGAGAGGGAGTCAGAGCGGGGAAGGCAGCCCAGCCTTCAAGCGCTGCCTGAGCAGAGCAGGGACCAGCTGCCCCCTTCTCAGGCACACGTGTTCCCTGCCTGTGCCTGACGCCGTGGCTTTTTCCTTCCTTCCTCCCAGGCGGATCTTGTCTTGGAGTATCAGCCCCTGAAAACGGGTGAGAGCACCGGGCACCTGGTGCTCCAGAGCAGCGACTTGGGCTCTCTGTCTTACAACCTGCAGCTGAAAGCCACCTCGAGCAGGCCAGAGAAGCCCGTGTATTTCCGCACCACGCTGGGCTCCCGTCAGACCATCACCACCAAAATCCGGAATTTTGCCCAGCAGGAGACCGAGTACCTCCTACAGGTGAGCCCGGGCTGCCGGGGCTCTGGCTGGGAGGCAGCTCCTCTGGCCAGCACCAGCCCTCTCCACCAAGGGGTCCGAGTGCCTCTGGCGTGGCCTGGCAGAGCCAGGGTGGCCATGTGAGCCCAGGGGCCTTCCCACTAGTGTGGGCTTGTCCTCCCTTGCGGGCCCGTGTCTGCTGCCCTGGTTGGAGCTGCTTTTGCAGGCCCCGTGGTGCCTGGGCTTGCTTCCCGCTTGCAGCCCAGGTCTGGCAGTCTTGGGGCTTGGGTGCAGGGTTGTCCCTGCTGGGCACGTTTGCACACTTCTCGTGCCCGTTCACCGCAGGCACTCACCAGGGCTATGGTCTGGGTGGGACGGGCCAGGGCCAGGGGACCATCGTGTTCTTCCCGAGGCGCTGGCTCTGCTGTTGTGACCAACCCCCCATGGTCTCTTGTCTCCTCTGCGTAGACCGACTGTGCCGACTTCCAGACGGCAAAATCCATCAGTGCGGCACCCGCCAGCGCTGGGGGCTCGGAGCTGAACGTGGAAGTGACCTTTGAGCCCTGCCACCTGGGCAAAGCCAAGGCCACGCTGCAGCTCAGCTCTGCACTGGGCGGGCAGTACTGCATCCCACTCATCGGCCTTGCGCTGCCCCCTGAACCCCAGGGCCCCTTCCTCATCCCAGCCGGCGGCACCACCTCCATCTCCTTCAGGAACGTCTTCCCGAGGGCCACGGCGTTCCAGTATGCTGTAAAGCACCTGGCCTTCAGCGTCAGGGCCCCGGAGATGCTGCGCGCCAAGAGCAGCACCACCATCACCGTCTCCTTCACGGGCGGCCCCGCTCCTGTCACCAGCAGGCTGGTGGTCTCTTGCCCTGGCGGCTCCTGGATCTACCACCTCCGGGGCCTGCCCTCCACCCGCAAGTGACCAGCTGCCCCTGGCCCTTCCCGCCACGTTCGTGCTCTCTGGAGCCAATAAATTTCATTTAGCATCCTCCCACACGACGTCCTTGTCTCTAAACGGGAGAGGCATGAATTTGCTGGATGCACAGCCGGTGGACAAGGAATTGGCTGGATGACTGCACACAGAGAGTCGCGGTCAATGGCTCAATGTGTAAACGGAGACCAGTGACGAATGGTGTCCGTCAGGGGTCGGTGTTGGGGCAGACCCTGTTCAACATCTTTGTCGCTGACACAGACAGTGGGATCGAGCACCCTCAGCAAGCTTGCAGACGACACCAAGCTGTGTGGTGCAGCCAGCGCGCTGGAGGGAAGGGATGGCATCCAGAGGGACCTGCACATGCTGGAGAGGTGGCCAGCCTCATGAAGTTCAGCAAAGCCGAGTGCAGGCTCCTGCCCCTGGGTCAGGGCAATCCCAGGCACAGCTACAGGCTGCGCAGAGAAGTGATTCAGAGCAGCGTGAGGAGAAGGACCTGGGGGTTGGAACATGAGGCGCTTCAGCGTGCGCTTGAGCCCGGAAACCCCCTGTGTCCTGGGCTGTATCACCAAGAGCATGACCAGCAGGTCAAGGGAGGTGATCCTGCTCCTCTGCTCTCATGAGACCCCCACTGGGAGCACAGTGTACAGTTCTGGTGTCCTCAACAGAAGGACCTAGAGCTGTTGGAGCAAATCCAGAGGAGGGCCACGAGGATGCTAAGGGGGATGGAGCAGCTCCTGCACAAAGACAGGCTGAGAAAGCTGGGGCTGTTCAGCGTGGAGAAGGGAAGGCGCGGTGGAGACCTCATAGCAGCCTTCCAGTATCTGAAGGGGGCCTACCAGCATGCTGGGGAGGGACTCTTCATCAGGGACTGTATCAAGAGGACAAGGGGTGATGGGCTTAAAGTGAAACAGAGGAAGTTCAGGTTAGCTAGAAGGAAGAAATTCTTCACTGTGCGGGTGGTGGGGCACTGGCACAGGTTGCCCAAAGCAGTGGTGAATGCTCCATCCCTGGCAGTGTTCAAGGCCAGGTTGGACGGGGCTTGAGCACCATGGTCTTGTGTGAGGTGTCCCTGCCTGTGACAGGGTGTTGGAACTAGGGGATCTTAAGGTCCTTTCCAATCCAAACCGTTCTGCGATTCTGTTATTCTCTAAGATTCTTTGGGAAAGCGTGGTTAAGACTTCAGTCGGTTCCACATAAAGGTAAAAATTTGAGAATGAAGACCTTAGGCCCAGTGTAGGAGAGGATCTGGTTCAAGACCGTCTTAAGAACCTGAACGTGCACAAGTCCATGGAACCTGATGGAATCCATCCGCGGGTCCTGAAGGAGCTGGCGAATGACGTTGCTAAGCTACTGGCCATCATATTTGAAAAATAATGGCAGCCAGGTGAAGTTCCCAACGACTGGAAAACGGGAAATATAACCCCCATTTTCAAGAAGGGGAAAATGGAAGACGCGGGGAATTACAGAGCAGTGAGTCTCACCTCTGTGCCTGGTAAAATCTTGGAGCACATTCTCCTGGACGGCATGCTAAGGCACATGAAAAACAACAAGGTGCTTGGTGACAGCCAGCATGGCTTCACTAAGGGGAAATCCTGCCTGACCAATGTGGTGGCCTTCTATGATGGGGCTACAGAATTGATGGACAAGGGTAAAGCAGTTGATGTCATCTACCTGGACTTGTGCAAAGCGTTTGACACTGTCCCACACGACATCCTTCTCTCTGAATTGGAGAGATACCAATTTGATGGATGGACCACTCGGTGGATAAAGAACTGGCTGGACGGCCGCACGCAAAGAGTTGTGCTCAATGGCTCGATATCCGGCTGGAGACCTGTAATGAGTGGTGTCCCTCAGGGAGCGGTGTTGGGACCGGTCTTATTCAACATCTTTGTCGCTGACATGGACAGTGGGCTTGAGTGCGCCCTCAGCAAGTTTGCCAGTGACACCAAGCTGTGTGGTCCGGTTGATATGCTGGAGGGAAGGGATGCCATCCAGAGGGACCTTGACACGCTTGTAAGGTGGGCTGATGCCAACCTTATGAAGTTCAACCATGACAAGTGCAAGGTCCTACACCTGGGTTGGAGCAATCCCAGGCACAGCTACAGGTTGGGCAAAGAAGAGATTCAGAGCGGCCCTGCAGAGAAGGACTTGGGGGTGCTGGTCGATGAGAAAATGAACATGAGCAGGCAGTGTGCGCTCGCAGCCCAGAAAGCCAACCGTATCCTGGGCTGCATCAAAAGGAGCGAGACCAGCAGGTCGAAAGAGGTGATCCTGCCCCTCTACTCTGCTCTTGTGAGACCTCACCTGGAGTATTGTGTGCAGTTCTGGTGTCCTCGACATAAAAAGGACATGGAACTGCTGGAACAAGTCCAGAGGAGGGCCACGGGGATGATCAGGGGACTGGAGCACCTCCCGTATGAAGACAGGCTGAGAAAGTTGGGGCTTTTCAGTGTGGAGAAGAGAAGGCTGCGTGGAGACCTAATAGCAGCCTTCCAGTACCTGAAGGGGGCCTATAGGGATGCTGGGGAGGGACTCTTCATCAGGGACTGTAGTGACAGCACAAGGGGTTTAGTGTGAGGTGTCCCTGGCCATGGCAGGGGGGTTGGAACTAGATGATCTTGAGGTCCTTTCCAACCCTAACTATTCTATGATTCTATGATTCTATGACCCTGGAAGGGAGCTTGGGCTGTCTCAGCGTTGGCTGGCAGTTGAAGGTTATGAAGGAAATAGCAGGAAGCTCTACTAGTGGGCTCCTATTAATGATGTCAGCTGTGGTAGAGCTTTTGTAAGGGGTTTCCTTTAGTTAGAGAGCTTCTGCCTTGGTGCCTTCAGCACACAGGGGTGTCACGCCTGAGGTGTCTTTGCCTGAGCTCTCCAGTTTCCAACTGGATTCGTGGCTGGACATGGTGCGGGACATGTTTTGGAGTGTTTCCACAGGCTGGCTGCCTGGAGAGCCAGTTAGCACTCGGGGCTCATATCCCGCGTATCATTTGCTGGATGGACAGCCAGTGTGTAAGAGCAGTTTCCATTGCCTAAAGCTGCTAAAACCTGGAGAGGGGCTTTGAACAAGCGCCTGTAGGGGCAGGACAAGGGGGAATGGCTTTAACCTGACAGGGGGGGATATTGAGATGAGCTCTGAGGCAGAAGTTCTTCCCTGTGAGGGTGCACAGGCTGCCCAGAGGAGCTGTGGCTGCCCCATCCCTGGCAGTGTTCAAGGCCAGGTTGGACGGGGCTTGGAGCAACCTGCCCTAGTGGAAGTTGTCCCTGCCCGTGCAGGGGTTGGAACTGGGTGAGCTTTGAGGTCCCTTCCAACACAAACCAGGCTGGGACTGTTATTCTATGTAGTAGCAGGACCTGATGAGGCGGCTGCTGGCAGCCCTCCGGTCCGCCAGGGGGTGTCTTACTACATGGGTCCGCGGTCACGTGAGCGGCGCCGGCGGGGGCGGGGGCGGGTGCCGGCGGGGGGAAAGATGAGCACCGAGCGGGACTTGTCGCCCCTGGCTCCTGGCGTGGTGCGGGCTCTCAACGACAAGTTGTACGAGAAGAGGAAGGTGGCGGCACTCGAGATCGAGAAGTGAGAGCGGGGAAGGACGGGGCCTGGAGGGGAGCCGGGCTGAGCGGTGGAGGCCGGCCTGTGGCCGCCGGAGGGGCTGGAAGCGCCTTGCGGGGACGACTCCTGCCCCTGGTGCCCATGGGGTTCCGGCCTGTGGTGCTCGGGGGTTTCGTGCCGCGGTGCTCGGGGGGAGCCCCGTCCCGTGGTGCTCGCTTGAGTCCCGCCCTACCGATGGAGCTGCCCACGGGACGGCACCGGCTCCCCTGGGAGGTGGGGGAGGGGGTCCCCCCCCGGGGCAGCAGCGGGCTGGAGCGCCTGGAATGGCTCGGGTGAGACCGTGACCGTGACAGGGCTCCATTCCCCCTCCCTGGTCTGATGGTGTATCCAGCGAGGAGCGGAGCTGGAGGAGCCCGCTGGACATGGGGGCCCGACGCTGCTGCGGTGCTCCCAGGCGTGCCCTGCTCCTGCCCGGGGCTGGGGGACAACGAGGACTCACTGGGCAGAGGCAGGAGCCGCAGCAGGCTGGCGCTGGGCAGCGGTGCCCATCGTATGTCGCCTTATCTGCTGTCAGGGTGGGCTTATCTCCTCCTGGTGCCAACCCATCTCTGCACCGGGGTCTCCCAAGCTTATCCTGTGCTCGGTTCTGGCGGTGCAAATAGGAAGCTTCTGCTTCAGTCATGGCCACTGGGTGTACCTGGAGCTCTTCCTGCATCACTGCTATCTGGGCAGAGCTGGGGCCTTCTCCCAGGCATGGCTATGCCTGTCTAGTGTTGCCCGTATATGTGCCCTGTACTGTGTCTTCTTGCTCCTGTTATGGGTTGGGTGCTTTGTGCTGCTGCAGTCCACAGCTTTGCCTGGGAAGGACTGTGTTCGCCCTGGGTGCTGCCTGGGAGCTCAGCTCACAGGGCAGAGCTGACGCATCCCCTCAGGACAGCCCAGCACAGGTCTGACCCAGGCAGGACAGTGAGTTTCAGGTGGGAGCTGTGACTATGGTGAGCCTGTGAGGGGAGCAGCCAGTGCTATGGGGATGAAGCTGCTCTGCTTAGCAGTCAGTGGGAGACGTGGGAGGATGAGCTGTGGGAACTGCTTGCCTCAACACAGAGAATTCTGTGCATAGGCAGAGGGAGAAAAATGGCTCTTGGGACAGGGCAAACATACACACCAGGTACTAACCCTACACAGCCAGCCTTTTCAGTGCTGGGTGTTTTCCTTTCCCTTTTTTTCCCAAACCCAGTTTGGGAAGAGTGTGAGGGGAAGGAAGGCAAGATCCAACCCTTTCTGCAAATACATGGGTTTAGATCAGCTAAAACGCATCACAGACCATCACCAGCAGCGTCTCTTCCGTGTCTGTGGCATCAAGCAAGGAGGCACTCGCTGCCTCTCAGCTCACGTACCTCCTCATGGAGCAGCTTCTGCTGCTTGCAGATTCTCTGATGCGGCACGATGCTTTTTGCTACCATTTGCCTCATTAGTTAAATCCTGAGCCCTTAAAACTCTTGAAGGAAGCTAGTAATGTTATTCCTGTTCAAACAAAGCTCTATCTACTAAATCTAGGCAGCAAAAGGATCATCCCAACGGCCCATGCTGCTGGAGCTTGGTGCGTTCTTCTTGCTGGAGCAGGACTGGAGATGGAGCCATTTGACTAAAGCAGCAGTTTGTGAGACGGGGGCATGCTGTAACTGTTGGAGACCTCAGCTTTGGAGTGGGGAGAGCGAGAAGGGGCTGTGTGATGCCCCCAGGGAGAAAGGGAGTGATCTGGAGAAAACTCCAGGAACAAACTTGCCAACAAAGTTTTCAAGCTGACAAGCAGGTATTCTTTATTGCAGTGCCGGGAGACACAGGGGATAGCTCCTAAAGTGTGTCTGTCGCTACACAAGCTGTCCTTATATAGTCCCTGGGCATACATACATTACATAATTTTCCAGGAAGTTCCCCGCATGCGTACAGAATTGTGGTGGTGGTCTCTGAGGGTTGTTTACTTCTTCCAACAATCTTCATCACTTCTGGCAGCCTTTGAGGCACATGCAGTAGATGCTTATACCAGCTTAATTGGTTCACTAGCACCGGAGACATAATAATCCTCCTGTCCTCCTACTTACCAGTTAGTTTAACTGTAGCCCATCCTGGACACCTGCCATTCCCAGATACTCCTTATCCCTGTATCCTGTTCTTCTAGACTGTTTTTCTTAAGACTATGTCAACTATAACAATTTATCTTGTACAAGAATTCTCAGTATGTTCTCCAGCTGCACTCTATCTTTTTTTCTATGTATCATGCACTTTAGTAATTTTCCATTGCTACTGTTACAAAGCCATCAAACTTAACATTACTTAAAACTAATTCTAAAGGTTTATATATTCCATTTTGTGATATTGTCCCCCGCCTTGTCTCAGGAGCAGCTGCTTTGCTCAGAGCAGGGTGAGAACAGAGCTGCCATAAGCTGGTTTGGGGGAAGAAAGTTCATTAACATCTTCCTATAATGATCTTCCTGGATTTTAAAGTGGGTGTCTGGCCTTTGGCACCCATCTGGGAGTGGTCAGTGTGAGATTCAATATAGTATCAAAAACAGACCTGTATGGAGTTGGGCAGTGTGCATTTATTGAAGATGAAGGTGAAGATCCTTTAGGCTTAGATTTTGAGATGCTTGCCTTGAGGGTGTAAATAGAAGTCCAAAGAAAAAGGGGAAAAAAGCAGTGCTGCATTGGCCGGGAATCAAACCCAGGCCTCCTGCGTGGCAGGTGAGAATTCTACCACTGAACCACCAATGCTCCAGCTGCCTGTATGGCTGCCTGCACAGCTGCCTGTGCCTCTCTGGAGGAGCAGGTATGGCCTATGGAAACCCTGTTTGCTTTTTGCTGAGTTGTGTTGTTTGAGAGTCTATTGAAATATTTCAATATACAGACTATGGACTGAAGCAATGTGTGTGTGGCTGGAAAGGTCCAAAATCTTGGCAGTGGTGTGGGTCTGCTGGGCCACAATTCCTCACCCAGCCACCAGCACTCCCGGTGCATAGAATCATAGAACAGTTAGGGTTGGAAAGGACCTTAAGATCATCTAGTTCCAATCCCTCTGCCATGGGCAGGGACACCTGGCACTAAACCATGTCACCCAGGGCTCCGTCCAGCCTGGCCTTGAACACCGCCAGGGATGGAACATTCACAACGTCCGTGGGCAACCCATTCCAGTACCTCACCGCCTGCACAGTGAAGAACTTCCTCCTTATATCCAATCTAAACTTCCCCTATTTAAGTTTTAACCCGTTACCCCTTGTCCTGTCACTGCAGTCCCTGATGAAGAGTCCCTCCCCAGCATCCTCATAGGCCCTCTTCAGATACTAGAAGGCTGCTATGAGGTCTCCGTGCGGGCTTCTCTTCTCCAGGCTGAACAGCCCCAGCTTTCTCAGCCTGTCTTCATACGGGAGGTGCTCCAGTCTCCTGATCATCCTCGTGGCCCTTCTCTGGACTTGTTCAAACAGTTCCATGTCCTTTTTGTGTTGAGGACACCAGAACTGTGCACAATACTCCAGGTGAGGTCTCACGAGCAGAGTAGAGGGGCAGGATCACCTCCTTTGACCTGCTGGTCACGATCCTTTTGCATGCTGAGCAGGTCTCTGCTGCTTTCTTGTGCCATGATGTGGGTGTTGGAGAGGGAGTCTGAAGACCTGGTGACTTCTTTGCAAGCATACAGCTGCAGTGATTGGGCCTTGAGAGTCTACCTTAGGCTTGGAGTTCACAAATGGTAAAGGCGGCTGCATGCTGAGAGCAGCAGGAGGACAGCGAGGAGCTGTTGGATGTAAGTGGGGAAGAGGAAGGACCTCTAGTTTCACTTGTGGATTCCTTCAGGATTCCCTTTTTGGTATCGCTTTCTTTGGTATTTGTTTTGGCAAAATTCGCTATTTCTGACAGCCGTGGGGAGCTGAGACCCCCCCAAGCGTTTGTGTCTGGCAGAACCTAAAGCCCCTGGGTATTTTCCTCTTCTCTCCTCAGGCTGGTGCGAGAGTTTGTAGCTCAGGCCAAGACGTCTCAAATCAAGCATGTGATCCAGATCCTGTCACAGGAGTTTGCGCTCTCCCTGCACCCCCACAGCCGGAAGGGAGGACTCATTGGCCTGGCCGCCTGCTCCATCGCCCTGGGCAAGGTAAGTGCAGGTGGGTTTTTGTGGCTTGTGTGAGTTGTAGTGGGAGAACTTATTGATGGATAAGGGTAGAGCAGTTGATGTCATCTACCTGGACTTGTGCAAAGCGTTTGACACTGTCCCACACGACATCCTTCTCTCTAAATTGGAGAGATATCAATTTGATGGATGGACCACTCGGTGGATAAAGAACTGGCTGGACGGCCGCACGCAAAGAGTTGTGCTCAATGGCTCGATGTCCGGCTGGAGACCAGTAACGAGTGGTGTCCCTCAGGGATCGGTGTTGGGACTGGTCTTACTCAACATCTTTGTCGCTGACATGGACAGTGGGCTTGAGTGTGCCCTCAGCAAGTTTGCCGATGACACCAAGCTGTGTGGTCTGGTTGATATGCTGGAGGGAAGGGATGCCATCCAGAGGGACCTTGACACACTTGTGAGGTGGGCTGATGCCAGCCTTATGAAGTTCAACCATGACAAGTGCAAGGTCCTACACCTGGGTTGGAGCAATCCCAGGCGCAGCTACAGGTTGGGCAAAGAAGAGATTCAGAGCGGCCCTGCAGAGAAGGACTTGGGGGTGCTGGTCGATGAGAAAATGAACATGAGCAGGCAGTGTGCGCTCGCAGCCCAGAAAGCCAACCGTATCCTGGGCTGCATGAAAAGGAGCGCGACCAACAGGTCGAAGGAGGTGATCCTGCCCCTCTACTCTGCTCTTGTGAGACCTCACCTGGAGTATTGTGTGCAGTTCTGGTGTCCTCAACATAAAGAGGACATGGAACTGCTGGAACAAGTCCAGAGGAGGGCCACGGGGATGATCAGGGGACTGGAGCACCTCCCGTATGAAGACAGGCTGAGGAAGTTGGGGCTTTTCAGCGTGGAGAAGAGAAGGCTGCGTGGAGACCTAATAGCAGCCTTCCAGTACCTGAAGGGGGCCTATAGGGATGCTGGGGAGGGACTCTTCATCAGGGACTGTAGTGACAGCACAAGGGGTAAGGGGTTAAAACTTAAACAGGGGAAGTTTAGATTGGATATAAGGAGGAAATTCTTTCCTGTTAGGGTGGTGAGACGCTGGAATTGGTTGCCCAGTGAGGTTGTGAGTGCTCCATCCCTGGCGGTGTTCAAGGCCAGGTTGGATGAAGCCTTGTGTGGGATGGTTTAGTGTGAGGTGTCCCTGGCCATGGCAGGGGGGTTGGAACTAGATGATCTTGAGGTCCTTTCCAACCCTAACTATTCTGTGATTCTAACAGTGCCTCTTCCTCTGTCCATGTGACGGGGAGACTCAGGCTGGTGGCCTTGTAGCTCCTTAGCTCCCTCCCTGATTGCAGCATATGGCTGGGTTGTGTTGGAGTATCTCCAGCACACCCAGCCACATCCTTTGGGCATAGGAACATTTTCTGGCCTGGGTGGCATCTTGGCAGTTCCCTAGGCATGGTTGAAATGCATCTGTCCATCCTCAGTCTCCAGCAGCTGGACTAGATTCAGCAGGTTGGGTACTAATTTGTGTTCATGGAGCTGAGAAAGATTGAAGCCCTTCCAACTCCCACCCCAGCTCAGTCAGCTCCAGGGGCACAGACAGGGCCTTTGGGAAGCAGGGCTGAAGAATGGGCCCAGCAGTAGTAGAGTCGTGGTCAAAGTGAGGGAGCAGCATCAGGTGTCAGGATGCGTTAGCCTGAGCCAGCAGTTTTCTGTTGGGTTTGGTAGAAGTTGTACTTGCTCAATGCATGGATCACTCAGTCTGGTTCTGGAGGTGTTATATTGATGCCCCGTGCATGGGACGTTGGTGAATTCCTGTCCCAGTTAAGGCTGTTACAATATTTCTCTCATTAACAAGAACAAGCTCAGTCAGGTGCCTCCAGGTCTATACCAGAGCATCTGGATCCATGTGGAGGGGAGCACAGGCTCTGCAGGCTAATGGCTTCATCAGGTTTTTGAGTCAAACCATACAGCCGGTTTTTGAAAGCACCTCCACGGGAAGGAGTTGTCTTGATCTGTAGAGAGGTATACAGCAAAGAAAGCAGCGCAGGAAGGGCAGGCTGTGTCTTTTGGATTTGGGCTGCATCCAAAGGAGCGTGACCAGCAGGTTGAGGGAGGTGATTCTGCCTCCAGTTCTGGGTCTGCCTGAAACTCTTGCTATGCCAGTGAATCGTTAAGCAAAAAATCTTAAATCCTTAAATAAAAAATCTTGGGGTAGAGAGACCTTATCAAACATATTCACTTGTGAACAGAACCCGGATCAACCTGGCGTGGCTCTTCCACAGTCCGGGAAGACAAACCTCGGCACATAAAATGAATCTTGCTGGGGAATCAGAGCCCTTCAGTGACTTCAGGCAATAGATGCATCCAGCTTGACTCCACTAGTTCTTGTAGCTCCTTGTCCACAAGCAGCTGCACTGGCTGGAGTTGCTTCTCTCCTGGTAGCTGGGACCACAGCTGTGTTGGTGTTTCTGGAGATAACAGGGCAGGAAGGTGCTTTGGGAACCAGCAGTTGTCTGTGTTTTTGTGAAGCCCATGTCACCAGCTCCTCTGTGCTGCTCATCTCCTGATGTTACAAACAGTAGCCCAACAGACTTTCTTTGTGAAGGTGCAGGTGGGCTTGGTCTGTCACTGTTTGGGCACTGGAAAGCTTGGTGGGTTTGAGCCAAAACCAGCTGCAGAGTGGGATGAATCCTGGCTGACTGCTACAAGGGCTGGTGACAGCTGATTTTGCTGGGGTCTGCCTCAAGGCCTGTCTGCAGGGCAGAGAGAGGCAGGGATGGGCTTCTCTGTGGGTCAGTCTTCAGCAGAGGAGAGATTGCTTCACACAGGAGGGTACTCAAGCCCTTGAATAGCTGCCCAAACTTCTTGCACATCTCTGGGAATCAAAACCAGGCAAGTAAAGTTGCAGGTACCATTTCAGTTGCTGGCATAGACTCCCTTGAAACACTTTCTCAGCTTGTTCAGCTGGCTGAGTAATTCAGCTGTACCTAAATAATAAAATGCAATAATTACACTAATAAAATCCAAAACTCATTAAATCTTGTGCAGCATAGGTGCACTAAGACATTATGGGCCTGAATTTTGCATTATGTTCCAGAGCACCGCCATCTCTTCCATGTCCTTCTGGCATGGTCCTCAACTAACCTGTCTCCTCCTGCCCACTAGGACTCTGGTCTTTACCTGAAGGAGCTGATTGAGCCGGTGCTGACATGTTTCAACGATGCCGATAGTCGGCTGCGGTACTACGCCTGTGAGGCTCTCTATAACATTGTGAAGGTGGCCAGGGGCTCTGTCCTCCCACACTTCGATGTGCTCTTTGATGGCCTCAGCAGGGTAAGAAGTTTCTTCACAACCCCCATGTGCTTTTCTTTCCCACACTGGAGAACTAAGGCTTGTTCCCTAGTCCTTTTCTCTGGATCAAACAAACCAAGTCGTCCAAGATCTTCTTTCCAACTTGTTGCAAACTTGTTTGCTTTGACTCAGCTAGGTCTGAAGGACCACATGAGTAGTTCTTGCAGCAGTACAGTAGCCACTGATTTTGTGGGTGCTGGAGTTCGCTGTAAGATACCTTGTTCTCTGACATCACCTCCAGGATGCATTTTCCTGCTCTTTGTTGAGTGATATTAGAAAATGAGGCTGACAGAACTGCTGCAGGCGAGGTGGCTCTGCAGCACTAAAGCTTTGTGGGGTCTGTGGGGTCAAAACCGTGTCTACACATGCCTGTCTGCAGCTTTTCACTGGCAACTTGTATTTCTCTGCCTCTTGAGAGCATGGCTGCTGGTCCATGAAAACCTGTGTAGGTGCAGGATCTGATGGGTGCTTGATATCCCTTTTGGGAAGTTTCTTAGGAGAATTTGTTGAGCCTAATGAGGAGCTGAAGATAAAGGGCCTTTTCTGTGTCTGTCTCTGTGATGCCAAAGGGTAGAAACAGTCCCGTGAACCTGATGGGAGTTCCACTGTGGAGCAGGCAGCAGCCCTGGAACCCACTGTTGCAATGGTTCTTGTCTCTGTCATTCACAGCTGGCTGCTGATCCTGACCCGAACGTCAAAAGTGGTTCTGAGCTCCTTGATCGCCTTCTCAAGGTATTTTTCCTCCCCAGTTGAGAATCCTTGGTGAGGCTGCAGGCATGCACTGGCTGGGATGTGTCAGTCTCTCAAGCCTGTGGCTACTGTCAAAACATTTTTTTCTCTCACTGACCATAGCCTCTCAGTTTGAGGGTCTGATGGTGATCCTGGGCAGCTGGGTTGAGGGGCTGGTAGGTTATTACAGTGCCACATGAGTGTTCACATCTTAGCGGCCAGGTGTTTGGCGGAAGAAGGTTTTGATCTGATCAGGGTTGCAGATCCATCCCAGGCAGCAGAAGGGCTCTTCCTCTGCTTTTCTTCCCTTGCCTGGGTGAGTAATGATGTGAGCAGAGCTACTCTGCTGCTGCTTCAGGCTGGGTGGTTCAGTTCCCATTCTGTCTGCTGATGGGCTTTTACTCTCACAGAGTTCCCGGTTCTTTTTCTACTGTTCAGAGGTGAGTATTTCCCTGCCAGGTTCTGCCCTCACTCCTTATTATCACAGCTGTTAGCGCAGGATGTGTATTGCCTGCTGCAGACCTTCCTGCTGGGAGATCTGCTCCACCGCTAGTGCAGGAGGCTTGGCCACATGGCAGAATCCACCAAGCTTGTAGGAAGAGCTTTAAAGAAAAGCCAGGGCACTTTACCACCCCTTACGTGCATGGTTACATCAAAGATGCTTGCTCATGTGTGCAGAACACCACTGAGGCATGAATTGAGGAAGCTCCCATCCTCCTTCTGTTCAACAGGGCTGGCACACAGCAGGCAGGAGCTTTCCTCTCTGGTCCTGCTCAGTGTTAATCCCTGCCCAAGGGGGATTACTAGGTCATGGTCTGAATGAACCGTGTGATTTCTTCTCCCCAGGTCTCCTGACCCACAGACACATGTGTCAACTGCTTGTCATCTATTTCCTGTCATATGCCTTAAAAAAGGCCGGGTAGGAGTGGCTGTGTGCGGTGCTGGACATCCCTCCTAACATCCTCTGCTTGGGCTCTGCAGGACATTGTGACAGAGAACAACCAGTTTGACTTGGTAAGCTTCATCCCGCTGCTGCGTGAGAGGATTTACTCCAACAACCAGTATGCCCGCCAGTTCATCATATCCTGGGTAGGTGCACACTGCCAGTCTGAACTGCAAAATCCTGTGATCCATCAGCATCCCATGTCTGGGCAGACAGCAGATATCCACAGTGATGTGTGGGCTCAGGCACCTGAATTTACTTGGGCGGGGGGGTTTAAGCCAGCAGAATTTTTCACCTGCTTCTTTAAAATCCCATCTCCCTGTCACCACAGTGCTGTGGTTGTAGGGATGTCATGCTGGTGCAGGATGTCGCACACCAAGTTAGAAAACAAAGTTGAAGCACTGCTTGTATAAATAGACACACTGTGGTCTAGAGGTTACAGTCTGCCAAGGGACAGTGCTTCCGTCACCCAGCAGTGACAGGATTATTGCTCTCCAGGAGGCAAGGAATCTACTTATTTTCTCCTTTTCGTGCAAGGCAGAAGCTCTCTGTGCTTGGCTTTGGTCTGTGGAGGGATGCGTGCCTCTGCTGCGCGCTCTCTTTCAGGTGTACTGTTTGCTGGCCCCTGTCTGCCTGCATGCTTCTTGGAAGTCATTCCTGTTCCCTGCTCTGGTTTACAGAGCTGTGGTTGGAAAGGTAGCTGCAGGCTGATGGCTTACTTTCTGTGCTAGCCAAGACAGACAAGTCCACACTGTCCTCTTGTCCTTCCCCACTATCCCATACAGGTCAGCTCTGAATTCCTCAGTATTGTGCCAGATTTGTGCTGGAGATCTTATATAGCTTCTCCAAAATTCACCTCTACTTTCTTATTCTTCCCCTGAACTAGATCCTGGTCTTGGAATCTGTGCCTGACATCAACCTCTTGGATTACCTCCCAGAAATCTTGGACGGGCTTTTCCAGATCCTGGGAGACAACAACAAGGAGATACGGAAAATGTGAGTGTGGAAGCTGGCTGGGTGCAAGGGCTGTCCCTTGCTTACTGTCTGTCCATCACCCTCTTCACTTATAGGAAAGATGGTAAAAGACATTTTAGCAGGGCCTATTGTGACAGAATGAGGGGTGATGGTTTTAAACTGAAAAAGGGAGATTCAGGACAGATGTGAGGAAGAAATTATTTACAATGAGGGAGTAAAACACTGGTCCAGGTTGCCCAGAGAGGTGGTGGATGCACCGTCCCTGGAGACACTGAAGGCCAGGCTAGATATGGTTCTGGGCAACCTGATCTAGTTAAAGGTGTTCCTTCAGGGAACCTGCAGGAGGGGTTGGACTAGATGAGCATTGAAGATTCCTTCTAACTCAAACTGTTCTGTGGTTTTGTGATCATGTGACTTATTTTCTGCTCTTCTGTGTAACTGCAGCAAAATCCCATGCATGTGGTGGGAGACAGACAAATCTAGCTGGCTTGGTCAGTGGATCGAAGTGTCCTTGGCAAGGACATCCCTTCCCTGAATTGTTGTGGCTGGAGTAGCTGTGGAGGGCACTGTGGTCTGTGCTGGAGGACAAACTGTTCTGGCTCAATTTAGCCATTGCCTTTCCAGCCCTTGCACCCAGTACTGGAGCTGCAGAGGCTCATGTGTGTTTCACAGATGGAGTACGAGCTCTCTGAACAAGCTTGCAGCATGTGAGTCTCTCTCAGCAAGATAGAGCACCAACCCAGCATCTCCTGGGTGGAGAAAAGAAGCAATCATTGGGAGCTTGCTTCTCAGGTCCATTGTTGGTCTTAAGACAGAGGCATTGTGAAGTGCAGGAGTGGCTGCATGTTCTCAGGGAGATCAGAGGATCTTGGCTTCTTGCATTGTGAGGGAGTAACTGGACCTGTTTTGTAGTGCCCGAGTACCTGGTGAGACTGGCCTAGGTCTGTCCCACTGCCAAGTTCTCCTGGATCGTCCCTGCTTCTTTGTTTCCCAGTATCCGCATGTTGAGAAGCAAGCACTGAAAGCTTTGGGTATCTCCTGCCCCCCTGTCCCCTCTGTGCTCCCCATCCCAGGCACATCTTGGTCTCACCAGAGACTGCGTGCTGTGCCTGTAGGGGGCTGGTCTCTGAAACTTCTCTGTATCGTCCCCATAACTTCTCCATGTGAGATCCTCAAGCACTGACCAGCTGCTTTGTCTTTATGCAGGTGTGAGATGGCTCTAGGGGAGTTCCTCAAGGAGATCAAGAAGAATCCCTCCAGCGTCAAGTTTGCAGAAATGGCCAATATCCTGGTGATCCATTGCCAGGCAGCAGGTGAGGACCAAGCAGCAGTGTCCAGCATGTTTGTGGTGCTGACCGTAGGCCAGGAGTTTTCCAGTGACTGTTCACCACTTACCCACTTGGCTTTTCTTTGTCATCATGCATGCAAATCCTCCTGAAAGGGAGGAACAGGCAGCTACTGCTCTTGTACTGCTGATCCCCATCCTCAAATACAGCTCTGGCATCCTCCTGAAGCGGAAGTACCTGAAAGTAAAATATCTGGCTGTGGATATCCAGTACATCTAGAAGGATCTCCTTAGGGGCTTGTCTTAACCTCTGCTGGCACTAGGTGCATAGGCAGACAGTTAAGTTTGATGTGCCACGCCATGCTTTAGCTCCTGCAGGTCCGCTGTAGGCAGTGGCAGAGGGTTACAGCCGCAGCTGGATGTATTTCCTGAGAAGGATCTTGTCCGTGAGCTGAGTTTATTGAACTTAAACTGCTCTTTAAACATTACTGAATGGGAGTGGGTTTCTTCTGAGATAGAAATACAGAAATAGACCCAGACTGCTTGCTCTTGACTGAACTGATGCCCCATGAATTTACAGTGTTTAAGCCTGAAATTTGGCCTTTCCTTGGGTGACTGCCCCAGCAATGCTCCCTATTTCAGAATTTAGGGAGGTTAAAGCCACGAGTGATGTTTGACCCCCACACAACAGCTACTATGGGTGTGACAGAGGAAATAACAGTGGGAAACTTGACAGAATACTTGTAAATGAGGAAGCACCATGGATTGAACTGGGTTAATTCTG
The DNA here is from genome assembly GCF_037157495.1 of Lathamus discolor. Taxonomy (NCBI): domain Eukaryota; kingdom Metazoa; phylum Chordata; class Aves; order Psittaciformes; family Psittacidae; genus Lathamus; species Lathamus discolor. The sequence goes on along the minus strand of NC_088909.1, from coordinate 21,414,402 downwards.
AAACCTAATGTTTGTGTTTAATCTCAACCTCACTGCATACTAGGTCTTATATATCTCCTCTGAGACGAAACTGTCACAGATTAGGGTCATTCTGCACTAGTGACTCTGGATGGAGCAGAGGCAGCTCTGCTTGCAGATGGTCCTTGGCTGTGTAGTCTGCTCAGCTACCACTGCTGTCCTTTCACTTACCTTTGTCCCATGTCTTCCAGATGACCTGATCCAGCTGACAGCTATGTGCTGGATGAGGGAGTTCATCCAGCTGGCTGGCCGGGTGATGCTGCCTTACTCCTCAGGGATTCTGACTGCTGTCCTGCCATGTCTCTCCTACGACGATCGCAAGAAGAGTATCCTTGTAACTCAGAGGTGCTCCCATTCCTGCTACAGCAACCCACAGGGAAGTGCATGTTCCCTGCCCCTGGGATGCAGGGCCAGGTACATGGCTGGAGAGGGCTAACGGAAGTCCCACCAAGTGCTGAAATCTGCACTTTGGAACTGCGGGGGGTTGCAGTACCTGGGCTGGGGCAGCCATGGTGGGGCTGTGATGGCTTCTCCGTGGCTGGCCAGATGTTGCACCCTCTGTGTGTGGGACTGCTTGTTCCTTACACTGGCTCCACTCAGACATCAAGCAGGTGGCGAATGTGTGTAACCAGAGCCTGATGAAGCTGGTCATCCCAGAGGACGATGAAATGGATGAAGCTAGGCAGTTGACAACCCCGTCAGCAGAGCCCACCTCAGAGGAGCTCGTCTCCAAGCCAGAGGCAGCATCCAGTGGTGAGTCTCTCTCCTTATTCTGATCCATTATAGTGTGAAGAAGGTCAAAGGAAGGTCCTCAAGAGAAATTCTGAGTTGGTTTGGTGTCCTGTGGCAGCTCAGGGCACGTGGGACCCTTCTGCTTTCTTTGAGCCTTGGTGCTGTAGCAGTGTCTCTGGTAGGCCTGGTACACAGGTACTGCTGCACTCCCTGGTGAGCATCCCCTTGCCATGCTTCACTTCAGCTTAAGTCATTAAGTTGACCAGAAAATTATTATGTATAGTTAAAATGTTTAGTGTCTTGCTGCATAACACAGGGAGAGAATAGCCCACCTGTCCTGCAGTGACTGGTTTAGGAGGAGCTATAATGCTCTCAAATGAGAGCTTAGAGAGCTGTGTTAGTCCAGGGAGAGCACCAGAACCTGCGTGAGGGGTGTCTGTGTTGGGGAAGGGTAGAGAACAGAATAATTTTCAGTCCTTTACAAAATTCACGGTGTTCTTGTGGCCATCACCTCACAGAGGTATTGTTCCAGTCCTAAAGTTTCCAGAACGGAAAAGGTAAGAAGTCTGCAAGTGGTATGGGAGACCTGGAAGAGTGTTCAAGTGAGAAGAAACTAAACCAAGAAGCTCCCAGTGGATCAGTGCCTGGAAACAGCAGCAGCTTTAGCTGTCCAGCTGCATCCCTTTGATGCTGTTGTCCTGGCATGACTAAATGCTGCTTCTGGCACATCTTCTTGTCCAGGTGTGTGAAATACATGTAACATTTACATCACACAAGCTAATTTGCTGTATTCTGGGGCTGCACCTTCAGCCCAGTGCTGTTCTGTAACGTGCCTGCAAGTGGCTTTTGGAAAATCCTGTCAAAGGGTTTCCCACTTCCCTTTGAGAGGGAGCAGGAAAGTGGAAATTGAAAGGCTGAGGGCTTTTGTTATTCAGCAGCAGCTGGGTGCAAGGTGAAGAGGCAAGAGCTGTGCAGGCAGCGGGCAGACAGGTGGGTGCACAGGCAGTACTGCAAAGGGCAGCATTGGTGGTTCAGTGGTAGGATTCTCACCTGCCACTCAGGAGGCCCAGGTTCAATTCCTGGCCAATGCAGTAGCTTTTTGGAAGGGAAAGAATTGTGCTGTAGCAAAGCAGCAAAAAGTTTTATTCTTTATTTGTTCCAAGAATATCTCAATTTATTAAAATCTATGGCAGAAGACCTTTAAAACATCAACAGGAAGTTTAATCTCTACCCATTTTGGGTTGGATTGTACCTTGAAGTGGGCAGGATCAGATAAACCTGTAATGCTATTGCAGGTCTGGTCCCTTGTGCTGATGTGGTGGTGCTGTTGCATGTGTGAGTAAAGGCTGTGGGCACAAGGGGGCATGAACAGTATAGTTCATCCTGTCCTGTTTTCACCATTCTTGTAAGACCCAGTTTTAGCACGGAGCAGAGGTTGGAAAGTTGTTTGGGTTGCTTGGCTTCCACATGGAGTCATGCTGTAGGAATGCTGGCCAAGTGGAGATGCCCTGGGTTGGACTCAGCCCTTTCTGTGCTTGTGTGGTATCTCTAGGCCTTGAAATCTGTACAGTAAAAGGCAGCTCTGCAGTCCTTTAATTTAATGAGTCTATTCTGAATTTAAAATTCCAGTGAGTGGAAGTGTGGCAGGAGATCTTGCAAGCTCTTTGAAACACAAAATTTTCTGGAATAACTAGTTCTAGTCATGTCAGATAACTTAATACTTGTTATACATAATAATATATTTATAATATCTGTATGTCTGTCTACTTAGATTAGATATTAGGAAGTTCTTCCCTGTAAGGGTGGTGAGGCCCTGGCACAGGTTGCCCGGAGAAGCTGTGGCTGCTCCATCCCTGGCAGTGTTCAAGGCCAGCTTGGACGGGGCTTGGAGCAGCCTGGTCTAGTGGAAGGTGTCCCTGCCCATAGCATGGGGTTGGAACTGGATGAGCTTTGAGGTCCCTTCCAACCCAAACTATCTTGTGATTCTATGACACCATTCTAAGCTCCTTGCTTGGGAGTGGTTGAAACCATCAGAAGGACGTTTGTGGGTCTCTTTTGCAGAGGAGACCCAGTTTGGGGCAGAGGTTTGAAGCTGTGCAGCCTTCATTTTGCCAGGTAAGTGCAGTCCTGTGCCAGCTTTGTGCAGTACCTCTGCCAGTGGTGAAGACTTTGACAAGGAGTGTTAAAGGCTCAGTGCAGGTAAAAGGGATCCTCAAGATCCCCAGACTGTCAAATGGTGGCTGGTGATGTCTTTGCAGAAGGTCATACAGCTCTCCATACTCTGCCTTCCCTGCTATCCCACTAACTGTGTCTCCTATTTACCTGCCCCCAGGCTTTCTGGACGTAGCCAGCGGTTCCAGCTTCAGCAACAGTGTCTTTACAGCATCCAGGTAGGGTCTGTTTGTTGCTTCAAAGGGGCTTGGAAAGAAGGGAAATTTTCTCAGGGTGCGGACAGCAACTGACATAACTTTGGGGAATGATGGTCTGGGTTAGAAAGCAGTTGGAGTCTTCTGGTCCACAGTGAGGTGGATGCTTTAGGAGTTGACTTCTTTCAGATGCACCTGCACCAAAATGTCTTGACTTTATCATAAACTGAAGGGTTTGCTCCCTCAGGAGACTTTGCAAAGCCCCCTAGGGTGGGTCTGATGAAGCGGCAGTGTCTGTGCACTCGGGATTCTGCACTTTGCCTATCTTTAAGCCCTCACAGTTGGTCACTCTGGCTAGAAGACAGGCTGAAGGTTGGGAGAAGGCAAAGGGTTGTTTTGGTTATGGCTTTTCTCACTTGGCCAAAATAGGAGGCATTTGGTTCCCTCCTGCCTCTGCAGAGGAATGGTGGTAGAGGAACAGTGGTGTGTGGTCTGCTGGAGGCACAATATCTCATCTGAATAATCTCTCCTTTTTTCCCAGCCAGCTGTCAGTTAATCTGGAAGCAAATCCTTCTGCTCTTACATCACATTTACTTTTCTACTGCTGCCTGCAATACTTTTCCTAAGAGGTCGTGATTTCCAGCGCTGTTATTGTGATGATGCATGTATTTGGTTGTTGTGGTTCCCAAACTAGGATCTGTTACTCTAGTTGCATCCTATTAGTGAGGCTGATGCATGATGCCCATCATAATGCATCCTAGAGCAATGCAAGCATCTGCTTTTCAGGTTGGATGGTCAGTACCTTCAATTCACTTTTTTGCACTGGTGCAAAGCCCAGCTACTCCCTGGTCTTAATGATGCCCTTCATTTTTTCCTCTCTTGAAAGTACAGGTCTTTTCACTTGCACTTGGATTTCAATTTATAGCTGTTAAATGGTTTTCCCTGGCTTTCCTGTGATTGCTGCATTTGTTCTGGCCCTGCTCAGCCCTTAAAGTTTAGCAGGTGCTGAAGTGGGAGTGCATAGGACTGAAATTGGGAAGGGGAAGGAAAAGGAGAGGCGCTAACTCAGGAGGACAAGTGATAACTGTTTCTCTGTGCTGAAGAAGTTGTGCCTGGGGGAGAGAGGGAGGGAAGACCAGTGGGGGATAAAAGCAGGGAGAGCTGGAGTGACTTGGTCATAGAGTCACTGAGAGCCTGAGCTAAAGGAAAAAACAGGGAGAACCATCCAGGACAGCTGGCAAGATCCTTTGCCTCTCTAAGAGACCTTGTTTTACAGAAGCACTTGTTCTTAAGCCTTTCTAAGCCTTTTTAAAAAGGAGACTCACAAGTTTTATCCTGGGGTTTACCTGGTCTCAGGCCATCTTGTGGGACCTCTCTGCTGTCCCCGCATCAGGACCTGAAACCTTTTCACCATGGCATCCACTGCGGGAGGATTGGCATGGTTTGGGATCTGTTGAAGGCTGACAGGAGCCGTGGACATCAGCCCAGTGCTCCATCTATTGCTCAGGCTGCCTGGCTTGTCCCTGGTGCTGGAAGGTGAGAGATGGTACCAGCTGCAGCTGTAATTCATACCAGGGAGCAGGCAGTGGCCTGCATGCTGAATGCCCACTGGGTGTCATAACAGGACCACAAGAAACTGTGTCTTTGCTTTGTAAAGGTAGAAGGCCTGCAGAAGGAGGAAGTTGCAGCTACCTTTGAAGATGAAGTCACTCTTTGCTCGTTTTTTTGTTCATTCACCCCTGCTTTCCCCAGTCTCCCCCAGTGAGTGCTGGAGCATGACCCAGTGCCAGACATCCAGCTCCCACCATCCAGCTCTCATGCCCCCTTCTCCTGCCCTCCCCACATGGCTGTGGTCTGCAGTGGGGTAGACTGCAGCAGTGGGGAGAAGTGAAGGAGGAGGATCTCCATCAGCATAGGTGGAGGAGCTACAGCCCAGCATCTGCAGAGGATTGTCTTCCATGAAGATGTCATCCAAGAAGATGACAGGGCCTCAGTGCTTGATACATGGATGCTGGGCACATTTCTATGGCCCCAAACTGACACACATAGCCCCCTTCCTCCCACCCTGCTCCTAAAATGTGCTGTTGGCAGCCCAAAATGCTTCCAGGGTGATTGCCAGCTTCACTTGGAGGGAGCTTCCTGGTGGCAGTTACTAGAAAATGGGGACTGTATGCCAAGACAGAAACTGGCTCCTGGGAAAGCCTGACTGCAGGAGGCTGGAGGAGATTAGGGGCTCCCCATGCAGGTGGTGGTCCCTGCTTCCAGTGCCTGCAAAAATGTTCACCAGAGGTGGACCAGAACTGTGTTTCAGAGGGAGTGGACCTCTTCTGTGGCCTAGCTGACCGTTCTGATGCTGCGATGGCTGTTGTGAGCCTGGGTCAGGAAGGGGAGGTGGGAAGTATGGCTGCTGGAGCAGAGCCCAGGCTTTCTTCTGTTAGTCTGAACTGCTGCAGGAGAAGATGCAGATGTCTGTCCTATGTCACTGGACCAAAGCAACTGGAAAGTGCCTTTTAGGCTCTTGTAGCTGCATCAGTGTTTTCAGTACAAGACCTGGGCAGTTTGAAACAAGTTCCAAAGGCATGGCTGGCAGGCAGCAGTCTGGGTTAGATGCATGGCAGTTGGACAAGGGTGATAGGACCAGGATTCCTTACCAAGCTAGGAGGTGGGGGATCCTTTTGTGGTCCTTCTTGATGCAAGCAAGTAGTCTTGTTTTGAGTGGTGTTCAGCAGCAAATGGACATGTAAAGCTGCTTGTTGCTCTGCAGAAAGGTCAAACAGCTGCCACGTGGCTGAACCGCCCAAGAACGTGCTTAAATCAGACTTTGAAGTCGAGTAGTTAGGACTTAGTCGAAAGCCAAAGTTGTTGCTGCTTGTCTAGTGCTGGAAGTTTCTGTAACCCCATGCCCAGAGCCTCGTGCAACTTCAGCTTTCAGCCACGAAGATGGAGAGCCCGTCAAGGTGGTGAACACTTGGGTGGAGGCTAGGGATGGTGCTGGGTGCCCCACAGCACCCAGGGGATGGGTGGCCGAAGGCAGCACAATGACTTGCTCTGAGCTCATGCACCAAGCCTGCCTTGGAATCCCATCCTCCAGCAGCTCATCGTGCTTCAGCCTTCAGGTTGAGGGTGTCCTCTCAAGGAGGCTCCTCCTGGTCCTCCTCTCCAGCCTGGAGCAAGGAGGTGGGTTCCCTTCGCTGCTCCCACTGCGCCATTGGATGGGTGAGCTGGAGGGGACTGAGGGTGTGCTTGTCATAGTGATGTACAGCTCGCTGGACTGGATGCCTCTGCCTAGGCCTTAACCTGATTGTTCCTCTGGGAGATCAGCTTGTGCTGGCACTGCAGGCATTTCCAGTCCTTGGAAACCACAGTAAGCAGAAGAAAGCCAAGAGCACCAAAAGGAGAGTGATGGAGTATGAGAAAGCAACAGCTTGTGGGACCCAAAGCAGAGAAGAGCTCATTACCTCCTGGCTGCTGGCTTGAGCCCATTGAGCAGCACAGCTGCCAGCCGGTATGGGAGCTGCACTTGTGACTTGGCCCACAATGAAAGAGCCTGGCTGTTTCCACCCTTGGCAAGGCCACTTCTCTGAGCCTGCTTAAAGGCTAGAGCCTGGTGTGGAGCTTAACCTTGTCTGAAAATAAGGACAGGAAAGCAGCTGGGATGGCCAGGAGGGAGATGACAGCTCAGGCATTGACAGAGAAAAGGTGACTGCTGAGGAGAGAGGTGGCAGAAGCCCTTGAAAGTGGAAAAGTAAGAAAATTAACTGATAAGGGGTGAAAAACATAACCGTGGGTTGAATGCAGTGGGAAAGTGAGCTCTGCTGCTATGCTGAAGATTCTTTCTGAGATGGGAGGGATGTACTGGGCAGTGGGTCTCCTGCCCCACCACTCAGCTTGAGCAAAGGGTGCCAGTCCAGAGGTCAGAGCCTGGTACAGCCTCCATCATTGTTCAGCTCACTCTAAAAACATGTTCTTGCTGTGACAGATGAACGACAGAGGCAGTGCCAGGGCCACATTCATCCTCTGGAGGAGAATCTGGGGTAGTGGGTTAGATGGAAGCAATTATATTTGACATCTGCCCTGCTGCAGATGCTGGTGTGGGAACTGGCATGGCAGCCCAGAGAATCACGTTAAGGCAATGCCATTACTGGTGCTCCCACTCTGTGCTGCTGGGGATTAAGGAGAGCTGGCACAAGCTGTGATCCTGCTTTAGAGCTGCAGTCACAGCAGCACTTCCCATGTTCAGCTCTGCCTTCTGCCCTGGAAAGGTGGCAGCCCATGTGCTACTCCATCTCAGGGGCAGAGGAGCATGGTTGGTGGGAGATTTTTAGCCAAATTTCACACGTTCATGAGACCCCTTGCCTTTCAGGATGGGTGTCCTGGCTTTGCGCTGAGTAAACAAGCTGCTTCTCCATCAGCAACCCCCCGTAAAAAGTTTATCTTGGCAGATGTGGGAAGGGATGGCAAACCAGGAGCTTTGTCCAGCACCAGCCTTTTTAGCAGGAGCTGAGCCCGGGGAGCTGCAGGGTGGGGGTACATGGCATGGCTGAGGTCTTGCTCACTCAAGGTGAGCCCAACACTGCCAACTACCTCCTGGAGTCAGCTCAGTTGGATGTTGGCTCTGCCTGGGTACTGCCTCATGGGGAGGGGGTTTCCACAAGCAATTTTGGCACAATTACTTATGAAATGGCTTGTTGCTGTGCTGGCAGAAGTCCAGCATCCTCCTCTAAAGGCACCATGGCAGACCATATCACTTTGCATGCTCTTGACCTGCCTCATAGCAGGATGGACCTGATGGATGTGACAGCATCAGGGCCACCTCTAAACCAGCTGGCTTCATGCACTGCTTCTCTGTGCCTTCTTTTTGACCACTTCCTTCTGAAAACACGTGTTACCCTGAGGGCTTTTTCCCCATCCTGCACAGGCAATGTGTATTTTGGCATTGATCAAGGATTCATGCTGCTCTTCCATCAGGAGTCCCATGTGTGGTGGGTGGCAGGCTGTGCTGCTGCAGCGGGAGCTGGTTTTGCAGGAAAACCAGACACTGAGCTCCTTCAGGCTGGCTTTAACAGCCTGGAACAGTGCTTCCTTGTACATCTCTCCCAAACTCCCCGTGCTCTGAGCCCCTCCTTCGTCTTGGTTCTGAGCATTTGGCTGTTGTTTGCAACATCAAAGCAAAACCTATTCTAACTCAAAATGCAATTTGCAGACCCTGGCATCTGTTCCATGAGGCACATTAAGCAGTCAGATATCTCCAGGGCTGTGAGGGGCTGGAGCCTCCTCCTTTTGCCCTTACAATGTGTGTCCTGGGGAAGATCAAATCCTATTAAGCCACAGCTCTACTTGCAAATTATGCTATGAGAAATCTGCCCCTTAGGATTTCTTATCAAAGGAGATGCAGAGCATCCCTGCGCACTCTAGAAAAGTCATCAAGAGTCTGGTCCAGCCTAGAATAATTTTGTAGATTGGGTAGGACAGGAGTGAATTAGCTCTTCAGTGTATCTGTCTCTTGGAAGTCTGCTCCAGCCATCTCAGGTCCACCCATCTTGGGTCCAGCCATCTCTCTCTGCTGTTGAGGAGGTGGGAAACCATCATGTAGTCTTCAGGATCACAAACAGGACAAAAAAAAAAAGCCTTAACATGACCTCCTCTGTGTTGGAGTCTCCTGGCCCGATGCAGGTCCCAACCATTTGGGGAGAAAACTGGGGAATAAGAACTAAGGGCCTGCAGCCTTGACTGTGTTATAAAAGAGGCAGTGTCCTGGTTAACGAAAGGAGTTGTTTGTTTTCATTCCTGGTTGATGACCGAGGGTTATCCTCATCTTTTTGGGATGGCTTTTGAGAAATAAGATGATGTTCTCAGGGCAGCCTTGTAGCAGAGAGCTGCATCCCAAAAGCATTGCCACCCAGGGCACCATCTGCAGTCCCAGCATCAGTCTGCTGAGATTAGCCTAAACTGGATGTCCTCACCTTGTGGGTGTTCCCAAGTCATGGGCTTTGAGGACATGTGGATTATTGTTCTCTGGAGATGCTTGAGCTGGTCAGGCTTGTGTTGGATTCTGAGTGCATTTCATGGATCTCTAGTCTTTGAACCCCAAATGTGGTGCCTGCAATAGCGACCAGTTTCTCAGCACAGCCATGGTGCTAGATGGATTCATTTATCGTGGTGTCTTGCCATGTATAGGTACCAGCTACTTTTGGAAAGTGGTAAAGCTTAAAGTCTGGAAGACTTCTGTTGTCTCCAAAGCAAGTTTTTGGTGTGTTGCTGTCTCTCGTTGTGCTTCCCCATCTCATAGTGCCACGTGGGCAAACCTGGCTAGTCCCAGCCATGACTCCCAGGCTTGCAAGCCTGAAGCTTGCTTCCTGGCTGTCATAACTCTTGAAGACATAAAAACACTGTGGGTTTTTGTGTACCCAGAGCAGATCTGGGTACACAAAATAAGAAATGTGGATGGCCAGGGTGAGTAGAGCAGGAAAAGGCAAAGGTTTGGGCTTTCTCAGGGTTGAGATGTTTGGTGCAGCCTCTGGTGTGTTGTAGACCTCTCCACCAAGGGAGGAGGGAGTTGGACATTACAGCACTGAACCAGCCTCTCTTCTTTCCATGCAGCTGTGAGAGGATCCAGGTGACCCTGAACCTGGATGGAATAGTTCAGGTGCTAGACTGCCACCTTCATGACACGTCCACTGGGATGATGACCAGAATTGCAGTCCTGAAATGGCTCTACCACTTGTATATCAAGACTCCTCGTAAGGTAGGTCAGGGACTCAGCCTGTGAGCCTTTTTCTTCCCCCATGGGACAGAGCTTATCCGCTCCCAGCCTACTTCATGCCTTTGAGTTGGCTGTAATTACCTTCGTAGCATTGCAACCAAGTGTCCTTCTACCTTTTCTGAGAAGGTTTTGGTTGCTGGATACCCAGTGGCTTAAGAAACAAGAGCTGTCCAGCTCAGATGGAAAATGCTGGTGAAGTCCCACCAGCCTCCCTCAGGGTAAGGGGTCCTATGGCAGGGGGAGACCAGGTCTGTAGGACTGATGCCATCCATCTTTCTGGTTCTAGATGTTCCGACACACCGACAGCCTCCTCCCTAACTTGCTGCGGACCCTCTCAGATGAGTCAGATGAGGTAAGCGCGGCAGCTGCCAAAGTCCTCCCGAGAGCTTACCATCTCCACATCCAGCTGGACTTTGGATTTTTGGGGTTGAACTGAGGGAATTTTTGAGTTTTGGCTAGTATTGGGACTGGGGAGTTTAACCTTCTTGGCCCAGTGCAGAACCTGCAGGTAGTGCCCAACTGAAAGCCCTGTGGTCTTGGTTAGGCTGGTGTGTTTGGAGCCTCCTGTATAAACCTTCTTCTCCATCTCTGAGGACTGATCCTTCAAAGCCAACTCTTAAAATGCCTTTTTGCCTGCCTGGGAAGAGAGCTGGGGCTTTAGGTCCCTAGCACTGGTGTCTTTCCCTGGACTGTGGTCAGATCTTTGGTAAGTTGGAATTCGGGCACCTTGCAGCATCTCTGTAGAGAAGACGTCTGGGAGATTGTGTCCAGTCAGCACTGCAAAATCAGACTCAGGAGGAGGTCACAGATGGTAGCAGCACCACTGCTAGCAGGGCAGCATCGGCATTGCGTGTTAGAGCTGCAGTAGATGCCCAGTAGCATCAACATCAACATTCCAGTACCTAAAGGATTCTTTTGAAATCTGGTTTGGGGGTTTTTTGCAAGGGGCATGACAAAGGGGAATGACTTTAACCTGACAGAGGGGAGACTGAGATGAGACATTAGGAAGAAGCTCTTACCTGTGAGGGTGGTGAGGCCCTGGCACAGGTTGCCCAGAGAAGCTGTGGCTGCCCCATCACTGGTAGTGTTCAGGGCCAGGATGGACGGAGCTTCGAGCAACCTGGTCTGCTAGGAGCACCTGGAGGTGTCCCTGCCCATGGCAGGGGGTTGGAACTGGTTGAGCGTTAAGGTCCCTTCCTACACCATTCCATGATTCTGTGATCATATTGGCTCATTTTGGAAGTGAGCAAAGAAAATCAGGCAGCAATGAGTCCTGCCTGTGCCTTGCCCTCCCAGGGCAGTGTTCTTCATCTCTAAGGCTGCTCCCTTCTTGAGGTGCTGCACCATTTTTCCCATTTCCTTGTCTTTCTTCCTCACACCTCTTGTCTGGTTCCAGTCATCTCCATTTTGGCATCTGTGGCATCTTTTCCCCTTCTCCGTGGCACTCTGGAGCATTTCTAGTGTTTGATTGGAATCTGGCAGCTTAAGCACAGCCAGTGGTAGCACTTCTACTGTCAGCTGAATCCTTCTTGCCCAGACCTGGGAATGTCTTGTTTCTCAGCCCTGACCTTCCTCACGGACTAAAAATCACACACTGTCTGCTTTGCCTTACACACTCAGGGCATCAAAGCCCTACCCCACAATAAATCCCATGTGCAAGGGGGTCTTTAAGAGAGGTGGTAAGGGAATGAGCAAGCAAGGGAATGACTTGCAGAGGCAAGCAACTGCCTGGCCATTTTCCATACCCTGCTGCTTACCATGCAGACACCAAGCACACATCTGCCTTTGCAAGGCTCTAGAAAGCCTGCATCTTGCAGATAGTCCCTCCAGCTTGGCAGGAGATCGCAGTGACTCATGTTGCAATTACACTGCTTATTAATATTTGAAAAAAGCAGTGAAGAAAGGACCCTGGTGATGCATTTCCTCCATGTGACATAACTGGGAATGGTTCAAAAGTAATTTTAAGCTGATTTATTTAATCCTGTCTTCTATTTATTGAAATGTTTGGCTCTCCTTTATTTTTTTTAGAGGAAATCCATAGACGAGTCAATCCATTAAACACCACTGCTCAGCTGGCTTCCAACCAGATCTGCTGCTCTCTGCAGAGGAAATAGAAATGACTGAAAGAGTAGAGGGGTTGGAGCTGAGTGTTTTGGGGAATCATGAGGACAAATGGAGGTGGCTAACCTGCAGTGTCCATGCCTATTAGAAAAAGGGGTGCACGGTGCTCTGTTAGCCGTTAGACCCTGCTCAGTAGAGTATTTTATCCATGTTCGTGTTGTCCTGGAGTAGATTCCTGGACTGGAATTCCCTAGGATCTCTTGACTAACAGGCTGGGGATCACAGGGTTGGTGTGAGGTCTTGTGTAAGCTAACCCATCAGCTCTCTGATGAGGAAGCATCTCCTCCTTCCCAGGTAAGACTTTTATGTGTTGTATGGTGTAGCACAAGATATATACACATCTTCAGTGGGGTTTTTTGCTGTCTTCATCCTGCAGTGCTGCCTTCCCAAAGGGAATCCATCTAGGCAGTGGTGGCAGTCCCATTTTACTTCCCAGCAAAGTTCAACATCCTTTTGCAGTGCATGAAGATCTTCTGTCCTCTGTCCACAGTTTGGAGGCTTGCTGTTGCTCTCCTCGTGTGCTCTGAAGCTGTGTTCGAGCAGTTGTTTCTCACTAGCTCATCACCAAAGGAGAACCTGGCTTTGGAGGGTCAGTGCCTGTCAGGACTTTGCATCAGACTGAAAGACGGTGCTCAGGCAACTTATTTTTAAGGTCTGACCTTGTTGAGCTGCTCTGAGTCTCTCTGTGTACTTGCCATCAGTCAGGCCCAAAGCAAGGAAAGACTTGAACTGGATGGATCTGGTTCCATGCCCTTTATGTTGTCATTCCTGTTTTTATCATCCAGGTAGCACAAGGTGTTGCACCACCTCCACCATGCTCAACAGAGGTCAGAATCTAACAATGCATCTGAGGCATCCTGAGTCATCTCTGCTTTCTCTCCTGTTCCACATACTACCCAGTTCTCCTGCTCCAGTAAAGAAATGGTCAAGAGACCTAGTTAAGATTCACAAAGGCAGCACAGAGAAGCTGGAGCAAGTGGTTCCTTTTGACATGTAGACAAGTCCAGATACAGGATTCCTGGTTGTCAGATGCTGTACTGCTGCACTGCATCACCTTGTGCTGGTTCTTGTGCTTCCCTGGCAGGGAGATGCTCCATCCTGCATTTGAGACCTAGTTTTGAAAGGAGTCTTTAAAAGCCCTGGTTAAAATTTGATGTGGGTAAAAAACTTCCTCACAGCTCCAAGACCAACAAGATTGGGCTGAGAGTGGGTTTTTCTGCATAAGCTGCTCCTTTTGTTGTTGTGAGTCTCACAGCCCAGACACCTGGTTGAAGAATGGATGTTAGAAAAGGTGAAAAGTTAAAGCCCAAGTGCTCTTTGGGAGCAGTGGGTTAAACCTTTCCACCCACAGTTTAAAAGCATAGCTGCGGGTAGGCAGCGCTGAAAAGAAGGCCTGCTCTTTGAGTTATCTCCCTCTGCAAGCTCCTCATGCAAAGGCAGCTTCTGAGGTAGTTGTTCAGTTCCCTGGACCTTCCCATCTAGACCCAGGTACTGAGTTCAGGTGGACACAACAGGCAGTGAGGGCATATCTGAGAAAACCGTGGAGCACTGATGCTGCCTGTTTCTTCCTTTGCTCTGTTTGCCTTTCTCTGGCTCCAAAATGGAGTTGTTTCTTTACAGCTGAATGTGTTGCTGTTTGCTTATCTGCTCCTCTCAATCTTCCTGGGGGTTGGAAGTTGTGCTGGGACTTCTGTCTGACTCATGCAGGAATGACAGGTGAGGTGGAGCTGGTGTCTGCTGTGAAGCAGGGCAGACTCCAGCTTCCTCTCAGTTCTGCTAACATGAAAAACTGCCTGTGTTTCTGCAGTGGCCAGGCAAGGCTTTGAATACAGGAAGAAGATGGAAATGATTTCTTAGCTTGCTCTCTGCAGCTGTATCATAAAATCATAGAATGGTGTGGATTGGAAAGGACCTTAAGATCGTCTAGTTCCAATCCCCTGCCATGCGTATGGACACCTTCCACTAGACCGGCTTGGAACTCCCTAGGTTTCTCACAGACCATCCTTCAGAAGTCTTCTCCTAGCACTTTGGAAGAGTTGGTACCCTTCCCTCACAAGGATTAGCTGAGCCTGGGCTAGCACTGCCTGTAGAAGTGATGAGGGGCTTGAACATCTGCGTGACCTTCAAGCCAGCTTCTCCGTAACAAGCTGAAACATTTTGCCCCTCTCTTGGGTTTCCAGCATTAAACTAGGAGAGGAGGAACCCCCAGTAGGTTGGAATACTCATATTCTTCTCTCTTCTGTGCTGTTACCTCCTATACCTCTCCTGCGTGTCCTGCTACAGCACTGCAAAGTTTTGAAGCCCAGGTCTCTTCCCTGCTCTATAAGCTCTGCTGTCACGCTAAGTCTTGCCAAACTTCTTCCATCACTCCCAATTCCCAGTACAATGAAGCTGGACAAAAGCTTGTGCCAAAGCAAATAGCCATCTTAACGTGGTTTGATTTGGAGCTTTGTTCTGCTGGTTTTAGAGCCACAGTGCTCTAATCTACCATGGACAAAATACTGTGACCCCATGCAAAGCGAGGGTGTACACCAAAGGCTGCAAAGAGCTCTCATGTACATGTGCCTGGCTTTAATTTGAATTTCTTTTGGTGGTAAAGCTTCTCTGGGTTGGGCCTCAAAGCTACAAGGTACCAAAGGAGAGAGGCTGCTTGTTTTGAAAAGAGAAATTACACTGAGGGTGAGTTTAGGACTGAAATGATGGGATGTAGAGAGAGGCATGTAATTGCATTTGGATGGTGGAAAATGTGGTCAGCCCAGCCTGCCGTACATGGAAGCAGCCCATAAGCAGAAGTCTTAAAGCAGGGTGGAGTGAGACTTTCTCCAGGGACTTGAGGTATTGTAAGGGCATTGGGTTGAAAGATAATCTCTGCACTGCATTATGCAGGAATAGGAAGTTTCTTGTGAGGAGTGTGATCTACAGGGTGCTTCTTGGCTCAGCACCAGTTCCAGACCATAGTTGCATGGCTTGCTTATATGTATGCATATATGGTTTGTATGTATATCCAAACACTAGCGATAAGCTGGCAGACTGGGCTTGAGGTGGTGCCTGGAGCATTCCTGGGTGAAATCATGGAGCAGACTAAACCCACCTGCTGTGGAGGACAGGCAATCCTGGCCTGGGAAGCTGGCTCAGTGTGAGAGGAGAAGGTGTAGGATGTGGGATTTGGTGAGCTTGGCTTTGGGTACCTGGTTTCTCAGGGTGCAGAGGGAGATGCTGGATGGGAGACAAGTAGCAAATAAAAATAAACCCTTTACATATTACTAGCTGTGGGACTCTTTGAGAGCTGAATTTGAAGGGGTTGCAGGTATCCAGCCCCGCACAGTGTGGCCACAGGGATGTTCCAGGGCAGCTCCAGCTTCCTGCAGTCCTACCCACTGGCTGGACCTTGTCCTGCCTCCTTCCCTGCCCTCTAATGCATGAAGAAATGCTTCCTAGGGAGGATTTCTGAAAGCAGGAGGGAGGACAGGGAGTTTTCAGGTTGGTTTCAGGTGGTTGTGACTGTATTACTAAATGACCCCCCTTCTCCCAGTGCCTGCTACATTTCCTGATGGTATGAGAATGTTAGCATGACCTGGCAGGATCTTCCCTGGGGAGGGAAGGGGAGGAGAAGCCACCAGCCCCACTACCTTCCCTCTGCTCCTGGCCGCAGATTGAAAGCCGGTGGCTGTAAAGGGGGAAAAAAAAAAATGTCTTGGCAAGATCAGAAGGTAAAAGTTGCTGTGCTGGGGACCTGAAGAGGTGTGGATAAATCAGTGCAGGAGATTAATGGTGGTTTTTCTGTCTTTAAAGCTTGTGGAGGCAGGGGGGACACAAGTTTGCTTTTCACGCTGTGTGTGCTTGGGGCTGAGCCAGCTCTGCTGCTGGCTGCTCTCAGCCCTGGGGCTGCTTGCCCATGCTCAACTCCCCTCCCCTGGCTATGGCTAAAAGGTTTGGAGGAAGGAAAGAGAAATATAAAACAAAATAAGTGATGTCCTCTGGGGCAGCCTCGGTGCACACTGCCACAGCAAGGAGCTGCATTTGAGTGGTGGAGCGGCAGGAAGCACCCAGCAGCATCCTCAGCTCTCCTGGTCCCCACCAGGTCACTCCTGTGGCATTGCCAGACTGGTAATGCTGTGGGCTTTTATACAGCCTCCCTGAACTAAGGCGGCTGATCCACCTTGGGAAAGTGCTCTGCAGCCCTAAACCTTCTTGGTTTCCATCTTGGTAGCACCATCAGCTGAATTCCTATCTTCTTGGCAGGAATAACCTTGCCCCTGGTATTGTGTGCCCCATTTTATTGCCAAGGGACTCCTCACCCTCTGAGACACTGCTATAAATACCAGTAAGGACAGCATCTTCAGGAGCTCAGTCCATATCCTTGTCCTCATCTGTGCCCCAGGAGCTGCTGCTGCAGCCCCAGCTATGCTGCAGAGTGCTGAGTCTTGCTCCGCAGGGGTCTGTAGCAGATTTGGGAACACCTCACTTTCCTCTACAACATTCCAGGCCACTCCAGCATTTTGACCAGAGGCAAACTCCTCGAGGAGCATCAAGGCGATGCTTTGCATGCAAGAGGTGCATCCCATCCAGCACATGCTATTGAGATGCTGCTTTTCCCCTGCACCGCCACTGGCAGAGCCAGCCTCGGCTCCATTCAAGCAGAACAAGCAGCAAATTAACCTGACCTAGATCTGGAAGAGCTAAGGACAGACCAGCTGGTTTGTGTGCCCTTAAAATTCCTGCTCTGGAGGCAATACAGGGAGAAATCTTGCCTATTCCCAGCAAGGAGAAAGCTGCTTATTTGTAATAGCTTATAACTGACTGATAACCTGCTCCTCATCCCCCAGCTGTGCAAAGAGCTCCATCCCAGTGCTTGGAATGGCTTGCGATGTCAGCCAGGTCTCCCCATCCGTTGTGATGCTGCTTTCCCTGCTCATTCCAATTCAGGAAGCCTGGAGCAGGGGCACACCACCCTACATCTCATCACCACCAGGCAAACCTCCTTGGTGGCAGCTCCTCTGGGCTGTTCATCGGGATCATGCCCTTTCCCAGTACCTGGGAATGGCTCTGGCCCTTGTGCTCCAGCACTGCTGGGTCTGACAGCTGCTGGGCTCCTGACCGATGGGAGCAGCTCCCTCTTGGTGCAGCCAGCCCGTTGCTATGGCAATGGCAGGATATTGCTTTCTTACAGCCTCCTGGGTCGCACAAAGCCAGCCGCCAGCTCCAGCTTTGCTTAGCGCAGAGATGTGCAGTGCATACCAAGCACTCCTGGCTTTCCTTCATCCCTGGCTGGGAACCCACTCCAGAGCATGCAGGGAAGGAGCAGCAGGAGCCAGAGTTCCCTGCCTCTTTCCCACGGCTGGAAAAACCAAGGCCTTCGTGGCTGCCTGCTTTTCCTCTTCCTCCAGGTGCTCATGAAGCCATCCCTCCTGCTTCTTATTTCTTCTATGCTTTTCAGTCGCCAAATTCAGCCCACGCTGCTTTTTCCACCTTCTGCCTGTGACCTATGTGCTGCTCTTAATCTCTCCAAAGCTCAGGAAGTCCAGCCATGCCCTCAGCTGGTCACTGCTGCCGAGGCAGCCTGCCTGGAGCATCCCAAGCAAAAGCAGCATCTCAGATACAGCTCTGGGAGACTGGATTAAGGATCCAGTCTCACAGCATATAAATGACTTTATATGCTTTGGAAGGCAGCAGGGATGATTTGTGCCCAGCCCAGACCCATCATGAGGTCTGCTCAGGGGTATCCTCTGCTTGGAACAAAACAGCATCAGCATTGCTTTATCTGAGCCACTGATGGGACCAAGGTCCTTCCTCTGCCAGGGACTACAGACTCCCTTCCCTCGAAGAACATGAAGGCTGGCAATGGCAGTGACCTGTGCTAGCCACAAGGTCCCATTCTTGACAGCATCACAGAGGTGCCGTATTCTTCAGTGATAGCAGTGCAAGTTGTTGTTGTCTTATTTTACTTCCTCTCCCAGGAGCTGTAGGCTGGGACTTCATTATGTTTGTAGGCACAGGGTCTTCCCAAGCATGCAGGAGCCTCGTGGAGCACCACTACTGCGCCAGCACTCAGGCCTAATCACCACGCTGCCTGCTCAAAAACCTAGGAGATCCTCCTTCTGATTCAGGGGTCATGTTTTCTGTTTTGACCATGTTTCTCCATGATCAAAACAAGAAAAGATGTAATTAGATTTTGTTTCTCAGCGTTAAGGGTATTTTTTTGTTACTCAGGAGCTAAAACTCCCATATAACTGCAGCTCCTCAGAAAGATGCCTTGTGAAAATATGTGGAAACCTAGGACACTGTGCTGGTGGGCAAGGGGTGATTGGGGAAGGGCTATGCTAGATTCTGATGAGTTAGACATAGCAGTTGCCCTTTTTGGTAGCCTTTCTGCTCTGCACAGCTCTGCCACACTTGGAGCATCGAGGATGGCTGATGAAACATCTAGACCCAAGGACATTTGAATGAAAGGGATCCAAAATAGCCTGAGGCATGAGAAGGGTTGACAACAACAAAAAAACCCCAACCAACCCTGTAATAACGTGTCCAGATTTGCTATATATAGATTAATTCAGTGACTTCTGGAAGGAAAGCTATGAAATCCATACGGCCACTCTCTCTGCTCTGGGATGCTGCCCTGAAAAGGGAGACCTGAGGTGCGAGGGGCAGGCAGACTGGTGTATGTCCCCAAGAGCATCCTCATGCTTTTGCTGGGCTTATCCCAAACCTGGGAGTATGAAGGAGAGGGGGGAAGCAAAACTCAGACCTCCTCATGCACACTGGTTTAATTTTGCAACTCTCTTTTTCCCCCTCCCCTTTTCTCTTTCCTGCCCCATTCCCCTCTGCAATAATTTGAAACTTCCACTCTGAATTTCACAGGTAGCCTCTTTTCCTTACAGTTTTCTTGATGTGCTGGGATTTGGGGTTTGCTTCCCATCTCACTGTCTCCAGCCATAGATTTGGACAGAAAAGCTCACCCCACGCTGTTCATCTCTCTGCAGGTTATCCTGAAGGACCTGGAAGTGCTGGCTGAGATTGCTTCTTCCCCAGCGGGACAGACAGAGGGTCATGGTGCCTCCGACAGCTCTGATGCACAACCCATCCTGGTGGAGCTTCAGGTCCCAGACAGGGCTGGCCAGCTGAGCTCCTCCGGTGAGTGACCCCATGCCCTGGGCTCCTTTGATGCACCATGGTACTGGTTAGATATGCTTGGGCAGGAGGAGAAGACTCCTGCAGTAGTAGATCAGTAGATCCATCCCAACTCAGCATAGCTTTGAGGATCAAGTCTGCCATGGTGCAGACCAGGGCACTGCTTTTATTATTACTGCTCTTTCCTCTAGCTCATGTTTTGGAGATTTAGAACTCTGTTTAGCATCAAGATGCTTCAGAGGATGATGCGGAGGGGTCACAGAATCCCAGACTGGTTTGGGTTGGAAGGGACCTCAAAGCTCACCCAGTTCCAACCCCTGCCACAGGCAGGGATGCCTTCCACTAGACCAGGTTGCTCCAAGCCCCGTCCAAGCTGGCCTTGAACACTGCCAGGGATGAGGCAGCCACAGCTTCTCTGGTCAACCTGTGCCAGGGCCTCAGCACCCTCACAGGGAAGAACTTCTGCCTAAGAGCTCATCTCAGTCTCCCCTCTTGTCAGTTTAAGGCCATTCCCCTTGTTCCGTCACCATAGGCCATTGTAAAAAGTCCTTCTCTAGTGTCATTATTGTCTTATTTTTAGGGGACTGTAGTGGTTTAAACCGAACCACAAACCTCGTTCACTCACTCCTCCCACTTCTTGCCGTCCCCCTGCTCCTGGAGGGATGGAGAGGAGAATCGAAAAGAATGCAACTCCCACGGGTTGAGATAAGAACAGTTCAGTAACTAAGGTATAACACAAATCACTGCTGCTACCACCAATAATAATAATAGTAAAGGAAATAACAAGGGAAGAGAATACAGCACCTCAGCACCAGCCAACAGATAACTTGCCCCACTCCCCCCGGCCAAGCACTGACCGATACCTCGTCCAACCCTGCCGTCCTTTCCCTTCTGGGGTAACTCCCCATTACATCCTGGGCATGATGTGCTGTGGTATGGAATACCTCTTTGGTCAGTTTGGGTCAGGTGTCCTGTCTCTGCTTCCTCCCGGCCTCCCCTCCTCCCTGGCAGAGCATGAGGCTCAGAAAGTCCTTGGTCAGACCAAACATTCGAGCAGCAACTGAAAACATCGGCGTTATCAGCACTGTTCCCAGGCCGAAAGATCAAAACACAGCACTGCACTAGCTCCTAAGAAGGAGAAAAATGACTGCTGCTGCTCAACCCAGGACAGGGACCCTGGGTGCTAGCCTCCTCTCTCCTTGTTGAAGTCCACAGAGCCCTAAATTGAGTCCAGGATAAGATGGTGGCTGCAAGCCCAGGTGTCTAAAACACACATAGATCTGAAGAGGATTCAGCCTGTGCAGATGATGTTGTCTGTCCAAGGCCGCCCACATTGACTGTGAACTGCTACGTTGCTCTGAGTGTCTGGCAGGACAATTATCCCAGCATATCGGGAAGTTTTTTCCATTTTCCTTTGTCTGTGGCTTATCCTTTGCAGTTCCTTGGCTGCCCCTTCTCCTCTGCTTCTGCTGTTTAAGGACCTCCCCAGGCCAGGTCATCACAGCCAAAAGCACGTTTCGTGTCAGCTTTGGATTGCAACCCAAGCATGGAGCCAAGGCTGCTTCTCCCTGTGCAGCATGTGGCCAGGGAGCCTTGCTAAATCACCCCTGGAGAGGGAAGCTTTGCTTTCTGTTCCTCAGGCTTTGTTTTCACTGACTATCCCAGATCACTCACCCCTCCCCAGGCTTAGGAATGTCTGCACCAGCAGCCAGCTCAGGTTTTGGCTTGTTTAGTGTGGGGTTGTAAGCTTTTTTGCAGATCACCTGTTTCATGCTGGCAGCTTTAGTTCTGCCATGGAGGAGTGAGGGCTGCAATGTTGGCAATGTCCCCAAGGCCTCTGCATGTCTCATCCGTCCTCCCAGTGTCAGAATTGAGACTGCCTTGGTGGAGCAGCTCCTGCAGTGCTGGCCAAGCAGCTGAGGAGTTGCAGTTCAGCTCACACTGATGGTTGTCTGAGGTTTCCTTCTTTGTGGATGATCTAAAAATAGCATGCTGGATGGCATGGATCCGAACGGCTGCTGTGGCCCCTGTTAGCTATCTGGAAGAGCAGCTTGGCTTCACATATTCAAGTGTAATGCCTGAAAAGTCTGGCTCTCTCCACACTGAGCAGATCTGCTGAGGCCAGAGCCCCTGTTGCCCCAGTGTGGGGCAGCTTCACCCTACACAGGTCTTAAAAGACTCTGGCTTCCTCACCTGTTTTCCTCTTCCTTGTAAAGCCCCAGCAAATTGTTTCTTCAGGAATTTCTGGGGCTGAGCTTTGCAGGGTCATTGGCTTTTACCCAAAAGCAGATGGTTTTGGGGAGGAGAAAAGGAGCTTTTTCACTGGCTTCAAATGTTTAACGTGGCCCTGGTCCCATCTGGCTCCAGCCACCAAGGGCTGAGACTGGATCGGCTGCTGGGCTCAGGCTTCCATGGGAATGGAGATGTCACAGCTAGGCCAGGAGCCTCCTGGCTTATGCCCGGAAAAGCAGAGGCTGCTGGAAAAAGACTCTTTTTGTCAGAGGGTTGTTGGGGGTTGGGGAGCTAGTGGAAATCCCTCCATCTGTGCATGGTCTGGGGGTAGTGATGTACGGTGGGAGCGAGTGAACCCAAGCAGTGCCTTGAAGGCTGATGCGTTTGTGAGTACAGCCCTTCCCATGCAGAAAAACATGAGGTGCCGGCACCAGCGAGAATGTACGCCTTTCTGGGGTCACTGGGATGTATGGGAGTGTTCCCCAGCATGCCTCCCTAGCGAGCACGCCTTGGCTCAGACAGTGCCTAGGCAGTAGGATGCTATTGCAGCATTGCAGAGTACCAGCACTTCCCTCATCCCTTCATCCCACTTTTTACAGAGATGCTGTGGGAGCTGGCAGTGGGAGGAGAGCTGTTGAGCCATGTCACGTCCTCTCCCCTCCTACCTCTGAGGCCCATCCAAGTGTGCAGTTGGTAAACAAGCATGGACACCCCTTAAAATCCTTGAGGTTGCGGCAGGTTTCCATGCCGCACTCTCCATCTCTGCACTCCAGCCTTTGCCACCCGAGTGGTGAGGGAAGGTGGAAGGGGCTGGTGCCCCTGTGGTCTTCCCTCACTTCCTCTCGCTCCCTTTCTTCCCTTGGGATGTGTTTATGCAGTTGTTTCCCTGCCATTGAGTTCGGTTTCCTTCAGATGCTGGTTGATTAGTCAGGAAAGCCGTGTCCCACTTCCGCAGCCCGTTCCCAGCTCCAGTTTGTATTTAGCTGCTTTGTTCTCCCGTTACGTAAGGTCAGCTGCTTTGACGTCTTCTCCAGCACAGTGAGCTGGGCCAGTACCTCCTGGGAGATGCAACATTGCTCCTCTCGACCTGCTCTGACTGCCCTGGGAGAGGGTGGCTGGCTGCTGGCCTCCATCAGTCTCTCCTTGGTTATCTGCTTCCTGCTTTTCTGGGACCAGGTCTGTAGAGCTGTGCCCATGAGCTTCCCAGTCTTTGGGATCATGATCCAAATGCCTTTCTGGTTTCTGTGATGGGAATCCAGCTGTCTGTTTTGCTTTGGGAGTGTTTTGCCAACCCTGTAGAAGTTGGGACAAGTAGCAGATGACTTAAGAGTGGCTGTCACCAAGGCCAGGAGATCAGGAGGGGATTCTCCCTTCTGCTCCTCTCTGGGGAGAACCCCACTGCAGTCCTGCTTCCATCTCTGGAGCAACAGCACAAGAGGGACGTGGAGCTGTTGGAGTAAGTCCAGAGGAGACCGTGGAGATACTTCAGGGCTGGAGCAGCTCTGCTTGAAGATGGGCTGAGAGAGGTGGGTTATTCAGCCTGGAGAAGAGAAGGTTCTGGGGAGACCTTAAAGCAGCTTCCAGTGCCTAAAGGGATTTATAGGGAAGATGGGGACAGACTTGTTAGCAGGGTCTGTAGCAACAGGACAAGAGATGATGGTTTTAAACTAAAAGAGGGAGATTCAGACTAGGTACAAGGAAGAAATGTTTTACAATGAGGAGAGTGAAAAACAGCGCCAGGTTACCCAGAGGTGGTAGATGCCACATCCTCTGGAAGCATTCAAGGTCAGACTGGACAGGGCTCTGAGCAACAGATGTAGTTGAAGGTGTCCCTGCTCATTGCAGGGGGGTTGAACTAGGTGACCTTTAGCATTCCCTTCCAGCCCACACCATTCTAGGATTCTATGACAGCATAGGTGCAAACCCTCCAGCCTGGTCTCCAGCTCTGCTCTGCTTGGGAGGAGGAAGCTCCCTCCAAAAGGATGTCAATACCATCTGCTGCCTCATATAGGGTAGCTCTTGCACATATCTCTTCCTTCCTTTCTCCACAGCTTTGTAAGGAGAGGTGGTTACAACCCTTTGTTTCACAGGAGGCACTTTCCTCCTGCTCAGTCCAGTCTCTCCTGCCTGGCTTCCTGCTGGGAATGGTGGTGTGCCCTCTGAGCACCTCATGCTATAGGATGTTTACTGGGAGGCTGACCCTGTACATGGGTATGCTAAGATGCTTGTGGCCACTGATTTCTAACAGAAGTCCATGGATATCCCATGAGTCAGTGGATAACGCCAGAGGAGGCTGCAGAAAATCCCTAAGAAATGTAGTGTGTTGAGTTCTGACCTGCTGTATCCCTGCAGAAGAAGAGGCAGTGTTCCAGAGGCTGGACCAAACTTGAGATATTCTGTGAAGGAGTTACCTGTTGACAGCTTTTTGAAGGGTTTTGTTCTCAATGAGCCAAACCACTCCCTTTACATTGCCTTTCACTTCATTTGTGTAGTCATAGATCTGCAGAGGTGGCAGTGTAGGACAAGGTCCCACCTCTAGACAGTCTGTAAAATGTTAGGGGGCCTCTGAAAACATGAGACAAGAGTCTGGACTGCAGGGATCTGTGAAGGGTAGGAGAGAAAAGGTGGCCCGTTGTCAGATGGCTCAGATTTACTACACTGGCTTTTCCAGTGGTAGGGGAGGATAAAAGTGAAACTTCTCCTTACTCATCCTTTTCACAAAAGGCCAGGAGTCAGCTGGCATCACACCATGGACACTCACTCTTGAAGCAGCCAGTTTCCAACAGTTTTTGCAGGATCAAGAGTGGAAGAGCTAGGTGGGCACGAGACGAAAGAGCTGTTGCTCCTGAGTACTCTGAGCTCAGCGCTTCACGTCCTGATGCTTGGTGGCTTCACCATCCTCTTCCCTACTGGCATGGAGCTGAACAGGAGGGCTGAATTTCAAAAGTGCTCTTCTGCCTCTTGGAGAGGAGGAGAATTAGAACAAAAGGGTGATGCATTTCTTTTCTGGGATGTTCTGCTGCAGCGGTCCTGGGATGCCATAGACAACCCCAGGAGAGGCCATCCAGACTGTAGCTGTAACTCATCTGGCGTGCCTCCAGGTATTGATCTCTCTTGAGGTGGTTAAGCACATGGTGGGCCAGAAGGGTTGGGGATTCCCAAAGAAAAGCTGGAATTGCAGAATTGAAATTGTAAGACCACTCTTAGCCAACCGTATACCCTTCATACAGTTACTTTGCTGGGCTGCCTCAGTTTCCCCAGGAAGTTGCAAGGAATTTGGAGGTGGTGTGAGGAATGAGATGAGAACCATGAAACCAGAGAAATGAATGAATATTAGTGCAGACATGGCCTGGCAAAGCCCATTGCTTCTTGTTCCTGTTTGCAGGTTCTCTTCCATATGCTTCACCTTTCCATGCAGTAGCCTCAGCCCAATATAAACTCACCACCAAGCATAACCAGTCATATATTTGCAGCTCTGCTGGGTATTTTCTTCTGCTGTACGTTATCTCAGCTATACCCCTGCTGCATTTTTGCTTACTGATTCACCTTAACAAAGAAAAATGAGCCAGTAGTGATCTGCTAACCTTCCCAGGAAGCATGATCATTACCTGCTGCCTTCTTCCAAGGCAGGCACAAGCACACACCCCCACTGTGTTGGGGTGTATGCTTGTGATCCTGTGAATCCCAAACCCTGTTGAGTGGGGGCATTCAGAGGATCAGTGCAGCAAAAACCTCATTTAGCATCAAAATACGCACCCTGGCCTGTTGGTAGAGATCTCCTTGCCAGCAAGATGCTGAAGTCTTGGGAATTGCGAATCCATGGCTCTTTAGACAGGTAGGAAGGGGAGAAGCATCCGTGTGTGCAGGCAGCCCTGCAAAAGCAGGCTGAGCACAGCCTCTGACCATGCAATCAATAATTTCAATGGATTTACTTCCTCAGCAGCATTCTGTGCTCCGGAGAGGGGAGAGAGGAGGTTTTGCAGAGCCCAGCTGAGCTGCCGACACATTCACATCTGTTTCCAGCTACACCCTGCGCCGGGTTTTTGGGAAGCAGGAGGGAGAAAGATTTGCCTTTTTTACAGCTCTATTTTTATCCCACTCCATGAGGCTTCACCGCCCTGTGTTTGTAATAGCTGAAATTCAAAACATCCTGGGGAAGGCTGCCCGGGAAGGGGGGAGATGCCGCGCAGATTCCCACGTCGCCGCCCGGGTTTTCTCCAAACACCATCTGGCAGAGCCAAGCCCCAAACGGGTTGAAGGCTCATGGACCAGCTCTGGTTGCTGCTGGGTTTATCCTGTTGCTCCCAAATGAGCTGAGAGAGATCGTTCTCTGGGCTGAGCTGGAAGCATGATGCTTGGGTGGGAAGGATGCTTGGCCCCACCAGCTTTTAGCTTCTCCTCCCTATATCTGAGCTAAAATTGCTTCAATTAGGGATTATGGTAAATCATTTTAGCTTAAACCACTGCAAATTCCCATGTGGATACTCTAACCAGCTTACCCAGCTTTAGCTTGCTTCAGAAGGGAATCAATTCTGGTCCGATCTTACTTAAATTTGGTTTAAATGGAGTTAAGCAAGTCCACGCTGGTTTTAATTAAGACCAGTTTGAAACCAATTATGGTAAATTAGTGGAAGTTGCATTGTATGTTAGGGTGAAGTTTGGCGCTTTGTGGTTGAGGCAGAAAAATCCAAGTTATGTCAGAGTCTGTCGGGCGCCCCTGGAACAATTTGGGAACACTTTGGCCACTGTAGGTCTTGAGATGGCTCAGCCCATCAAGGAGCCAGATGGCAGAATGTTCCAGGCTGCTATACAATATATATTTATAAGGGTCTTAATATAGATCCCTAATTGCCTGTCTCTGTTGATTTATAGCATGTCCACACGAGTGATGGGAACGGCATGAACCACTGGTGAGCACTTGGGATGAAGCAGGGCTTTTGGCAGATGTGTGCTGTACTTGAGCTAGCACCCATGGGTCAGGGGGACTGATGCCGGTGCTGGTTTCAGTGATCCAAGCAGCAGTAGCTTGCCTGGGAAAGGATTTGTTAGCCTGGCATCCTGGAATCATAGAATCATAGATGGTTCGGGTTGGAAGGAACCATAAAGCTCATCCAGTTCCAGCCGCCTGTCACAGGCAGGGACACCTTCCACTAGACCAGGTTGCTCCAATCCCCTGCAGGGATGAGGCAGCCACAGCTTCTCTGAGCAACCTGTGCCAGGGCCTCAGCACCCTCACAGGGAAGAACTTCTGCCTAAGAGCTCATCTCAACCTCCCCCCTTGTCAGGTTAAAGCCATTCCCCCTTGTCCTGTCCCTGCAGGTCTTTGTCCAGAGCCCCTCTCCAAGTGTCTTGTCAGCCCCTTCAGGCACTGGAGCTGCTCTAAGGTCTTCTCAGACTGATCCCATGCAGATCCCATGAGGAGATGTGCAGATTCATGCAGGAGATGTGCAGATCTCAGGAAGGCAGAGACAAGCCCTGCACTGCCTTTCCTTGAAGAGGCCTGGAGCTGCTCCAAGGTCTCCCCAGAGCCTTCTCTTCTCCAGGCTGAACAAGCCCAGCTCTCTCAGCCTGTCTCCAGAGCAGAGCTGCTCCAGCCCTTGCAGCATCTCCATGGCCTCTCAACTCGCTCCAGCAGCTCCATGTCCCTCTTGTGTTATGGCCCCAGAGCTGGATGCAGGACTGCGGGGGGGGGGGGGGGGGGGAGGGTCTCCCCAGAGAGGAGCAGAGGGGGAGAATCCCCTCCCTGGACCTGCTGACAGAGGATGCTCTAGTTGTTGACGAGGTTCCTGGCTGTGTGGTCACGTCAGCCATGGAGCTGCAATTTCCATGTACCTTTTGTAGCCTGTTTCTGCCTACTCTTGTTTCACCGCTCTGATGTTCCTGTGGGACCAGAATTCCCATTTATTCCTATTATAGTGGATATTTGGGCTGAGTTTTGTCATTCTGAGCAGGGATCTTTCTTCTTCCAGCTCCCTGTTCCATGCCGGATTAAAAAAATGGGCAGCAGAGCCGTGACGTACTACCAGCTAACGTACTCTGGGTACGTTAACAGCTGATCTGGCAGGTTACAGATCTGCCAAGTCTCACTTCAGGGAAAGGGGGAGAGGTGCAAGCTTCAATTAATTAAGCAGTTTTCCTAGCACATCTCTCTGCTTGTCTCTCGTGCTTCATAGAAACACTTGACAAGCTGCTCCTCTGATTCTCTTGAGCCAGAGATGCCGCTGTGCTGAGCTCCGGGCTATGCCAGGAAGGGTTACATGAGAGCAAAGTGCCAGCCACTTCCTAGACATCCTGTAAACACAGAGCAAACAAGAAGTTTGGAGGATTGGGAGGTTTTGTAACTCCAGCTGAGGTTTGGTTTAGACTTTTGCAGCCTGAGAGACTTGTGCAGGCTGGTTTCTTACCTCCAGCATCACCCCTGGAGAGCACTGGGAAGGCTGCTCCAGTGAGTGTGCTGTGGCAGAAACCTTCTCTAGTGACATGAAGTGGGAAGTGGTTCACTGTGTGCCAGGTGGGCAAGGGACAGAGAAATGATGCCTTTGGAGTCTGGTCTCAGTGCTCCCAGAGGCAAAGGATGATGACAGATCAGCTTCCTGGAGTGGGCAGAACATCACAGCACTTTCCTCCCCTAAAAAAACAGGGATGAGATTTGCTTTTGTCATCTGTGTGTCCCAGTTCGTCCTTGCTTCCTGACCACTGCCTGTCTTCCTCCAGGCTTGGTGGTTTGGTAGGGAGTTGATGGAAGAAATCAGCACTACTGGAGATTGGTTGTCCTACAGATTGTAGCCAGGATCTGATTTCTAAGGTGATTCTGACTTTTTGGGTACTTGGCTGATGCAGAGGGTCCTTCCAAGTCTCCAGTCTGAGAGGCAGGAGATGCTGCATCACGTCAGGAGCACAGATTTGAGGGTTCTTTCGGGTGGTTTGTCTTGGCACTGGCATTCCTAGACTCCTGGGTTTTGTTCAGTGCACACCACTGCCAGCACCCCAGCAACAGGAATGATGTACCTTCCAGGGAGGAGAGAAATTGCTGCCACCTCCTGTTTTTCCCTTGGGATGTGTTTTAGGATATGTAAAGGCTTGGGCTGTCACCGAAAGACGTGTGAGGCTGTGGTAAAGTGTAACGCTGTCTGTGCTGTGTGGAGGGAGTGCTGGGCAGGAGCTGCTGCCTGTGCTCCTGCCAGGTTACATCAGCCCTGGCAGCAATGTCGTCATTGCTGGGAGGAAGGTCAGAGAGCCGATTTTGGGGATCTCGAGAAAGAAGAAACACAGATCAGACCTTCCCCTGGACAAGCTACAGCGCTGGGGCATGACTAGCTGGTGGGGATGAAGGTGTGCTGCTGAATCTTGGGTTGCAGTGCAGCTCAGGTTTGGATGCCTCAGCACTGCTGACAAAATAGGCAAAAATATACCACTTTTGCAGCTTTGAAGGGCAGTTTCCATCTGCTCTTCACATCCCCTCACCACCAGAAAGAAAACCAGAGCTTGCTTTTGAGGCTCTGCCTGTGGGAGATAAAAGGCTGATGGATAGGCAGGCACCATGGGCTGCTCTGTGTCCCCTGGTCCAGACCATGTCTCGTCCAACCTGCTTCTGAGCATCTGTAGTGAGGATGTGGGGCATGGCTGTATTTTCACGCCAGGTGCTCCCTGCCTCTGAAAAATACACCTTTGTTTTGGAGCATGTTGGCTCAGATCCTCTTTTCTTTTTGCCCAGATCATCTTTCCCACAGCTGAAGGGAAACACGATGCTACGGCAAACACTTGTGCTCTGGGAGATGCCTGCTTCAAAGCCTGGCTTGAGGTTTCAGATATACGAAGAGGGGGAGAACATGCAACTCTGGTGGGGAGGAGACTTCAGGTTCTGGTCGAGATGATCCACTGTTTCATTTTCCTTTTTCTTTGGCTATGTCCTCTTGGATGCTAAATCAGAATCTGAGGAAGCTGCCCTGCCTGTACCTGTATCAGTGGGTCAGCCAGGGTGGAAAACAGCCCTGTGGCTTTTTCATCAGCTTTCCTGGGCTTTGGCACTTGATTGCATCTTTAATTGGCTGCTGCATGCTCTGTTGAGTCTCGGCAGAAGCAGACAACATACATAAATCAAACTCTTCAGGTTTCCATCAGTGAGCTGATGAAAATACTGGCTGTTTTCAGAATGGGGGGAATACCCTGGGGGTGCTTGTGTGTGCTGGCTTCTGTCCTCGCCATGGTTAGACATGGTCTTTCTGAAGGAGAAATTAAGGGAGAGAGCACCCCTCATTGCAAAGTCACCTTTAGAACTCTCTCTCCAAGCATCTGCTCTGAGAGCTGTCCTGAATAAACCACCTCCCCTGGAGTGCTGCTGTGGGAAAAATAGTCTTTACCTGCCAGCTCCCTGAACTTGTGGGTCTGTAGGGATATTTTTTGCTAGCACTTGCTGTGTACCCTGAGCTGGGAGATGCCCCTCTGCCAGTCCTCCCTGGTTACCCACCCCACAAAGACTCTAAGACCAAGTTAGGATGTCTTACCAAGTGTGTCCTGCAGCAGCCCATGCACCTTACAACATGGAACACCATTTTCTGTTAAATGAGCAATAGGAGTCCCTCGGGAGTGACTTTATGGCTCTGAGAGGTGCAGAGGGGTATGCTGGCTGCTTGGCAGAGGCTGTGAGCAGAGGCTTGCCATCTCTGGGTGCCCTGTGTGATAAAGAGGGTGCAGAGCATCCCTCCGCTATACGACTGGAAATCCTCCAGCCCCAGACAAAGCACCTAAGGTGAAAGGATGAGAATGCTTGAAAGTGCTTTGGGTCTGGATATGTCAGAGCTTGTTGAGGCTCTCCTCAGCACGCTGTCTCTGCTTTCACACCCAATCCTTTCCTTCCAGTTAGGGCATTTCCCACACCCTCCGTCCTCAGAGTCTGGCCACTCTAATTACCTTCCGCTTCTTTTCTTAAAAAGGGTCTTTGCAAATGAAGAACAAAGAAAAACCTATTTTTTTGGTACAGTCTCTAAGCCTGGAGCTCTTCTGTTGTTTGACCAGTACTTTGTGCTAGCTCTAGGGCAAGCTGTGTGTGACACTGTTGAACCAAGTGGCTCCTACTCAGGGGAAATCATGTCACCGAGCATAAACCAATGGCCCCCATCTGTGATCCAGGGCTGAACGTGTGTGTGATGCTGCTGTGTGTGTGCTGGGCTCGGGACATCTGTGGCCTGTGGGGCTGGATTAAAGGCTCTTCAAGTCACCAGCAGTCTGGTTTTTGGGATGAGTGTACCTGCCATATCCAGGGAAATGGGATTGCATGTTGATGCAGAGCCTCAGGCACCTCTTCTCCTATCAGCTACTGAAGTTGAACGGCTCTGGGATGATTGCCCATAAAGCCCATTTCACCCCTGTGTGCTCCTTCAGGGTCTGGGATCATCAAAAGACACTTTCCGCTGGGATGGAGAGAGCTGTGGCAGGTCTGGAGCCGCTTGAACTGAGCAGATGAGGTTATATGAGGCCTGGAAATCTTTGTTTCAAACCCTAAAGCTCCTCTGCCAAGAGCTGTGTCCATGTTTTGCATGTCTGCTCTCTGACTGAAGCTCCTTTGGCAGGAGGTCCCTGGATGCTCTAACTTGCTCTTCCCTGCCTCCCCAGGCATGAAAGGCTTGGAGTGCTCGCCCTCCACTCCCACCATGAACTCCTACTTTCACAAGTTCATGATCAACCTGCTCAAGCGCTTCAGCAGCGAACGGAAACTCCTGGAGACCAGAGGACCCTTCATTATCAGGTCAGAGCACTCCACCAGCTTACCAAAGCCCCACAGGCACCCCCAGGGCAGGGTGGGATGGGGAATAAGCTGAAACCTTTTCCTCAAGCCTCCTTCACTCACTGGTACACTGTTTCAGAGCAAATGGGACTTGTCTTTCATGTGTCAAGGCACCATATTACTCACTTGAATCTCCAGAGGCAACATAGCTCTTTACTAAACAGCATTGTCAGAGCCTGTTTCGTTAAGAAACGGCTAAACCAGCCAGAGCATAAAGCCTTGTACTCAGGGTGTCAGGTCAAGTGAATTCCTACACCCAGCTCAGCTTGATGCTCCCCCAGCAAAACCGTCGTCCCCCAAAGCTGCATGTTTCAATGCACAGGTGTCCTTGTTTCAGCAGTAGCAGTCATTTTTTCTCTTTCTTAGCTGGTGCAGTGCATTGGTTTTGACTTTCAGCCTGGGAACAGAGCTGATAACACCGATGGTTTTAGTTACTGCTGAAATGTTTTGGTCTGACTGAGGACTTTGTGAGCCTCATGCTCTGCCAGGGATGAGGGGAGGCAGGGAGGAAGCAGAGACAGGACACCTGACCCAAACTGACCAAAGAGGTATTCCATACCACAGCACGTCATGCCCGGGGACGTAATTGGGAGTTACCTGGAAGGGCACACTCTCTTCTCAGTCGGCTCATTTCGGCGGGTGGTATTGTATTCTCTTCCCTTGTTATTTCCCTTATCATTATTATTGGTGGTAGCAGTAGTGGTTTGTGTTATACCTTAGTTACTGGGCTGTTCTTATCTCAACCCATGGCAGTTACATTCTCTCGATTCTCCTCCCCATTCCTCTGGGAGGGGGGGGGCGGGGGGAGGGGAAGAAAGAAAGAATGGGGTGTTAGTAGAAACTGTGCGGCTGACTGGGTTTAAACCACGACAACAGGGTTCTTAGGTTTTGTGGTAGAGGCTGGGAAGCCAAGTGTTGTGGCAGCTGGCAGGGCATCGTCTTTAATGCAGTGAAATCTGGGACAAGGGACACTAGTTCTTCAGCTCACTGGGAAATAACAGGCTTAATGGTGTAGAAATCAGTGAGGGGGTTGGTGGGAGGAGTGGGCAGGACTCTGGGTTTTAATCCCTTGCTTTCAGGGAGGTCACGTGAAGACAAACATGGGGAGAGCACGAAACCCAAGTCCTGCTCCTGTGGGAGAAGAAGGGCCTTTCCAAAGGTGGAGGGGAGCACGAGGTACTGGTGGGGTGGTCCTGTCACTGTAATTGCAAACTAAAGCATGCAGAGCTATCTCTGCTAAGCTGAGCTGGGGGTTGAGATGGACAGCAGTTTGTGCCCAAGCCTTCAGGCAGCCCAAGAGCTGCTGGATTCATCCTGTGAGTGGTAAGCATCAAGGCAAAGTGTTGCAAAAACAGTGAAAGGGGACCAGGGCAGGGTTGCAGCTGCTGTTTAGGCTGAAGATGGGAATTTTAGAGCTTCCCCTCCACTTACATTAAATTTTAATGTAATATATTCCATTTGCTCCCAGAAAGATCTAGCTGAGCATATGTTTTGTTTCTTCTGATAGGAGCCTGGAAATGTTGGGTTTAATATGGGGTGCAAAGAGGTGCATATGGGGATCTAAGAATGGGGCAGAGACAAAATCCTACTCATAGCATCCCCAGTCTTCCCAGTTAGCACAGCCCTGGATTTGAGCAGCCATTAGCGGGGGGAAGTGGCCCTATTCTCTGTTAATGGAGCAGGGCAATTAGAGCAATAGGGGCCCATTTAGAGGTTCTCCCATATCATGGCCACATCAAATCTCCCTCTGGCTCTGGCAGGATGAGGTTGGCTGGCTGGCCAGGCTTTCCCAGCAGCCAGCCAGCAGTTCGGCAGGACTGGCTCACAGCAACTGAGCATGCTGGGGCTTTGTACAGTGATTTATGCCCTAAATAATCCACTAAAGCTAAAAAAATACATTTATGTGACTGTGCCCTTTGTCAAGTAACGTCGTGGGTCATGGGGGATAGAGGTGGTTCTGGGAGCGGTGAGCCATGCCCTCAGGTACTAGTGATTAACTCTGAAACCTGCTGATGGCAGTTGAAGTGCTGGTATTGGTTATCTCTCTGCTACCTCAGGAAAAGGCAAGATGCGAACAGGGGAGGGAAACTTACAGGATTCTGTGGGAAAGATTGATCTTTTGCCAGAGAGACCCAGTGAACATGGGAGACTCCTGGTGCTATTTTTAGCCACATTTCCAATTGAAGCCGTATTCGAGTTCCCACGTTACATCCCTCCCTGTCCACAGGCCAGCTCAGCTGTTTCGCACAGCAGGGTGAGAAGCCAGCATCATGTTTGACTTGGGAGATGCTGGTAGTGCTTCATCCTGGACTGGGGAGCACAAGGGGATGCTTGAGAGACCAGTACAGCCTGTGCTAAAGCGTGGTCCTCCCCCACGTGGTCCTCACTGGCCCAAGCCCTTTGCTTCCTTTGTGCCCATCATTTTCCTCTCCCCTCCGGGACCACTGCTGCCCATTTCTGCTGCTGACTGGCCTGGGAATAGCAAAGCAGGGAAGGAAAATAGACCTGTTAAGTTTAGGCAATGATTTCCAGCTACAGGATTATCACACAGGGGAAAAGGAAATGGGGAACAAGGGTTTTTTTCAAGCACAGCACAGCAGTTTTCCCTGTCACATTGTCAGTGCACAAGTTCAAACATCCATGAGGTCAGGTGGAGGGTCTGTGGTTAAAAGTAGTTTATTTCTAACCCAACTCAAGCTTGTTCATGTCTGGTTGCTGACTCTGAAAGGACTTTAGTTTCTCTCCTGGTATGGCCTCAGAGTCCCAGAGGCAGAGGTTATAGTACATTGTGTGCTTGAGGACACAAGTGTGGTTTGAGCATAGAGCTCTGCAGGAGCTTGTGGAGATGGAACCATCTCTTGTTTTGTAGGGACCTGTGGTTCCCAAGACATGCAGAGCTGTTCTGGTGCCTTCCTGACGTTTGGAGATGGGTGGAAGAAGCATCCACAGCCCTCCCAGTCAGCTCACCTCCAAGCCTGGCTCTGGTAGAGCTGGGGGCTGATTTGGTGCTGTCGCCCTAGGTGACCCCGGTCCCAAGCTGAATATCTTGAAATGCCAAAGAAGACAGGGTTGAGCTGAATGGAAATAAACTGCCTTTAAAATAACAGGCAAGCAGTTCCAAAAGTTTCTGTTGCTCATGTGGAAGAACCCAGATCATTTCTTCTCCCTTGCCTGGGTTCACCATGCTGGGAGATAACCAAGCGCTGGCACACAATCCTTCAGCAAGTACTGCTGGTGCATCTTCTTGGTCTGCTGCCTTTCCCTGATGGGATCCAGGTGTGATGCCTTCTCTATGTCACCACCCATGGGGACCTCACGGAGGCAGAGGTTATGGCTACAGCTTAAACCCTGGCAGGATCAGAAGGGCAACATCCAGGAAAAGGCTCTTCAAAGCTGCTTAGGTGCCTCATGAACACCTGGGTGAGGATCCTCTTTGAGAAGGGATGTGCTGGAGTGGTGCTCCTAGATTATCACTCTTTCCACCCTTCTCTTGAGGAACCACAGAGGTGGCAAATCTGCCTCCATGGTCTCTTCCAAGGACTTTTTTTGGGTTGCCACCAGTTTTCTGCATCACAGGTCATGGGGGTTTCCTTTGGGGGTCAGTCTCTCTCACTGTCACTTGTGACTTTAGGCTGGAAGCCAGTAGTTATTCCACATTTGAAACTCAGAATTCATAGTGCTGTCTTCTCTAGAGCCAGGCATGTTTGTACCCAAAGGTGACTCCCAGGGGATTGTCAGAGGCAGGAGCATCATCCATCGCTCAGTGTTACCTCTCACCTTGATAAGCAGACCCAAGACCTTCCAATGTTATCACAAATCAGGAGCTATCTGCCCTAGCTGGCACATGGCTGTCATGGATTCAACAGAACCCTTAAGCAAGAAGCAGATAATTCACATTCAGCTGCTGGCCTCCGGACGATGGCTTGGAGCAGCAGAAAAATGCAGAGAAGCTTCCAAAGCATCACATGGCCCCTTGGAGCAGGAACCCTGCAGAGGGAAAGCTGCTCAGCCAGTCTGGAGGCAGGCAACAGAGTGGCAACGAGCTCTTCAGCTCACACTGAGATTTAACAGGCTGGATTTAACACTTGCTTGTCAGTACCTGCTCTAGGGGATGGGGGGATTAAGTGAGAGGCTAAGCTGTACCCCACAGACACAGTTTGAGGATAGGGCTGGCTGCTCTAGCAGCTTGCCCTCTGAAGAAGCCATCCTCTCCCCTCTCATCGCTCCTCAGGGCTGGTTGTGCAGCTCCAGTGCTGTCCCTGGAGTCTGTCTGAGCTCTGGGAGCTAGTTTAGCTCACTAAGCCCAGCCTAGCACCAAAGCAGCTGGCTTTTTGCTGCTGAGATGGAGCAACTCAGGCATTTGTGGCTGATACACCTTACCAGGACAGCAAAGGAACCCTCTGGGGTAACAGGGTGTGCTTGAGTGGTTGGAGACATCCCTGTGTGCGCTGTGTATGATGCTTTGAAGTGTGGGACTTAACTTTTAAGCCCAGAGAGGCTGTTTTCTCGATGAACAATGGCACCCCAGGGCAGATGATGACGCCTGAGTCAGCACTTTGCTCCCTAAGCAGGGGCCCGTGTGCAGGGGTTGTCTCAGCTTGTTTTATAGAGCTGT
Organism: Lathamus discolor; assembly: GCF_037157495.1. Lineage (NCBI taxonomy): Eukaryota > Metazoa > Chordata > Aves > Psittaciformes > Psittacidae > Lathamus > Lathamus discolor. The sequence continues at coordinate 21,378,643 of NC_088909.1, read as the reverse complement.
TAAATAAACCTCCCTGCTGCCTAGCACCTTCTCATTGGGGAGTTTTCTGAGGTAAAGCTGCATGAAAAAGGGCCCTGGGGCAACTTTTCAGCCACCTCCTGCACAGTGCAAGCCGGAGGGGCTTGGCCGTTTGACTAGGGATGGTCCTTGTTTTTTGTGGGGATGCTGGAACCCCGTGGGGGGCAGCCAGGAGGGTGGGCTGGTTCTCCATCTGCTCTGCAGGAACAAGGCTGGAGCAGGTAAGGTTGTTCAGTCAATTTATGGCATTAGCTGCGGAGGTGGAAAATCTCAAGTGTTGTGTTTGGGCCATGGATTTATGACTCCTTCAGATGGGAATTGTTCACCTGTTTGGAAATCCTGGCTTTTCCTTAAGGTCTCAAATACTCTGCCAGGATGAGGCCAGTGAAGAGCAGGACAGGGGAGAGAGCAGAACTGGGGGACAGACACCAGCATGTCACATTGGGTGCATGAAGGGCTTTATGGTGATGCCTTTGGCATGGGCCTGGGGTGTCCAGTCCCTTATTTCTGGGCAGGAGGGGACTTTTCTGCCTCTCAGAGAGGCTGGGGGTGACCATGCAACACCTCTTTCTCCTCAAAAAGTAGGGAAAAACAGGCAAAGTGGGGTTGAACCTGTAACTGGGATGAGGAATTGGAGATGGGTGGAGCAGAGGGCCGGCATGTTCCGTAGAGCACAGGCATCCATCTGATGCTCTTGGCAGGCAGGCAGTGAGGAGCATGTTAAATCACTTTTTGCTCAGCCTGCCTGGCATTCCCAGGGCTGTGCTGTGTCTGGGGGAGCAGGAAGGAAAGGGCAGCCAGCCAGCATTCCATGGGGAGGGCTCTGGGGAGGGAGTGGGACGGGGGTTTAGCTGCGGGCTTGGATAGCAAGGGATACACTGGAAATCCTGCATAGAGCTGGTGGCTGTCTGCTTTGGTGGCAGGCTGATGCACAAGGCCTGGGATGCCACCATTCTGCAGTGATTCACTGTCCCCTGCCCCATCCTAGCCCCACTACCACATCCTTAACCTCATTCTTCTGCCTTGTGGTCCCACCTCCCTGCGCATTATCACCCCTTGCTAGGGAAGTTAACCAAAATCTTCCTCTTCTCCCAGGCTTGGATGCTCTTGAGCTCCACTGGACACACAGTTTGCTTGGCCAAATATTCCAGTACCTCCCCATGAGCTGTAGGCTTCCAGGGCTGGGATGTGGGACCCCTCCTGCTCCTGCTTTGTTGAGATGTGCTGATGCTACCATGCCCTCTCCAGCTTTCTCTGCCAAGCCCATGACCTGAAAATCCCTCTGCCCCACCGGCAAGTGAATGAGGGCTGGGGGGGCAGGCCAGGGACACGTGTCACCTCTTCCTCTCGCCCACCCTCCAGACCGCTGTGTTGAGGAACAAAACCTGCGTTTGTTTTTGTGGGAACCGTTCAACTTGTACTCAGCAAAGGGGAAAAAAAAAAACCAAAAGAAGGGGGGAAAAAAAAAACAAAAGAAGGGAAAAAAAAAGAAGTGCAGCTCCTTTGATAAACTGGGATATGAACTCGGGTAAAATCCAAACAGCTGTGAGTGCTACAAGGGAAGCTTCTGTGTCGGGAGGCAGCGAGCCTGCGAAAATACAGTGCTCTGCCTGCCAGGATGTTCACTGGCCGCCTGCCCTTCTGCCTTAATGAACTGTAAGCTTTCCATCCCCACCCCTCGTGCCTCGGGAAAGGAGGAACCGGAGGAGAAAGCTTTGTATTTATTTATTTATTTGTTTGTTTGTTCCACCAGTCTGTAAAGCAGAAAGGGCTCCCTCCTGCCCCGTGTGAGCACCGGGCGTGGGGTGATGTAGGGCAGCAAACATCCATCTGCATGCTTCTCCTTGCTCATCTTCCAGCTCATTCCTCTGCATGTCCCTTTATCCCCTGCCTGCTCCTCAAAACCTCCTCTCCCCAGCTCTGCCTCCAGCCAGCCATGAGGAATCCCACATCCGGAGAGCCAGAGCAGTGCTTTAGTGGTTTTGTGACAACCACACTCTGCTTTTAGGCATCTCCTGCTGTCCAGCCATACATGGTGAGCACCCTGGAGGCTCCTCTTGGGCTTCCACATGAATTTGGAGTGAAACCAGCAACCCCACTGTACCTCCAAAACCCCTAGCTCTCAAATTGCCTGTGTTACATAATGCAATGAGCTCTGTAAGCCCAAGGGAGCATGTGCTTAATGAGATTTTAATCCACTGAGGCTATGGGGCTCTTCACTACCCTTCACAGCCCCATGGGGCACAAGCTGGAGGGGAAGATCCTAATTTCCCCCGGGCTAGAGGTTGGATCCAGGGTTGCAACACACTTGAAGCCATAAGCAGTGTGACCTTCATGATGGAGGAGTTGCTCTGCCCAAGACCCAGGGAAGGATGAGAGATGCCTTCACTGAGCTGGGGGTACCAGCTCCTGGGAATGAGCTTGTCCTGTTCACTAAAGCTGCTCTGGGACCAGCCATACTCAGAGCTGCCTGGAGGGACATGATGGGTTTTCCTGTAGAAAAATGGGAACCACATGTGAACAGCAGTGCTGGAGTGGGCTGGACTAGTTTGGGTCAGTGAGAAGGGAGGAAAGGGAAATGTGTGTAGGGGAGGAAAATCCTCCCAGAATGGCCAAGTTCTTTCAAAGGGCAGGTCCCCGGGGGGTGGGGGAGATGGGGGTTAGTGGTGGAATATCTGCTCCCTCCCAGCACTTTCCCTGGGATTCCAGCAGCAGTGCTCTGGAAAAGCAGGATGGGAAGGTGGTGAGCCAGGAAAAGGTGGGCTGGGCAGCAGGGAGAGGAGCCTGCAGCTCCCCTACTTGCTAATGGTTGTGTTCTCTGGAGCAGGGCTTCAGCACGAGTAGCCTCCAAGGTGTTTCCCAAGTTTTCCTTGCCTGGCCAGTGGGTGAGGACCCTCATTGTGAGGAGTCATCAGTCAGTGCAGGCGAGGGGGTTAACTGTTTTGGTCTGTTAACTGCTAGATTAACCCATCTGATCCCATGAGTCAGGTCTTGGGATGGTGTTTCCTTCTCTTGCTCTGCACACGTGACATCTCAGTTTATTCATCTCCATGGAGAGAAAAGCCAGGACAGGGAGTCTGGGAGAGGCTGAATAACAACATTTTCTCCCCATCTGTCTTCCAGGGTATCTTGCTCAGGATTTATCCCCAAAGAAAAGGGCACACTTGGTTAAAAACCTTAAGGTTGGGCTGTTTTGGTCCTGCTACTCTCATTAAGGGACTTTTTTCCGTTCCTGGCTGCTTTTGAGCATCTCAGACCATCACTTTTCAAAAACAGCTTCTGTGCTCACACACTGCCTGCCCAAGCAGCCAGGCAAGTATGCCTTAATGCTTCCCACAATCTCCCTTGCCACAGGTTTCCATCCAAGGTGGGTGCTCAAGGCTGGATGCTGCTTTCAGAGCAGCTCACCCCATCTGCAGGCTCTAGAGTTCCTGCCAGTGGGTCTGTCTGGGTGCTCTGCTCCCAGGATGGGATGTCCTGGGATGAGATATCCCAGGATAGTGCATCTTCAACTCCCACTGAAAGTGTGGAGCTGTACAAAAGGCACCCTAGTTAGAGCTTCTTTCCCTTTGGTGCTCCTTCCGTTTGGTGTGTCAGCTGCTCTTGCTGCTCAGATCCTCCTGGAGCAGGTCCTCTTGTAGCCTTGGGTGCTCTTAGGGTGCTGGCATGGCGGAGAACATCCAGGCACTGTCCTCTTGCATATCTACAGGCCTTGATGGGTTAGAGGGAATGAGGCTCCTCAGGCTGCATTCCCCCTTGAAATCTCTTCAGGGCTCCCAGCTCCAAAGGCAGGTCAAGTGTCAGGATCCACCCTGTGATGCTGGAAGGCAGCAAGAGGCATCAGGCGAGTCAGGAGCGCATCTGGCCTTGCAGGCACCTCCTTCCCTGAGCTCCAGGCTGTGCTTGAGTGTCCCATCTCCTGCTCCTTCTGTCCCTTGTCCCCAAAGTCACACAGGGGTTAGCATTGCCTTGAGTGTGTCTGGGTGTGGATTTGAGCCCATCAAGCGAAAACACAGCCGCTTTGCTCAAGCAACGTGAGGGGAAAGTCAGCGGCAAGTCTGAGTCAAGATGCTGGCAGAAGAGATGAGGCAGCTTCACCTCCCACCCCAGGGCATGCTTGTCCCCAAGCCAAGCTGACATCTATGGGATGCTGCCACCTCCTTCCAGTTATTTTTCTTTCCTTCTGGAAAGCATCACCCCCAAATACACAGCATATTCCTGCTGTACTCCACTTTCAAGCTGGTCCCTCTGCTTTCAGAGGTCCAGGTTTCCCATCAGGACCATCTTCCCCAAAAGTTTGCCTTGGTAACAGGGGTATGCAGAGGCTTACCCACCTCTAGGACAGCAACCTGCTCCTTGGCCATGTTTTTAGGAGCAAAAGCACTTTCATTTCTTCGTCTTAAAGCAAAATGATGAGGAGGGATGAGGAAGAGTGAGCACAAAGACTCCTGTTTCTCTCCAAACTGCACATCCTGAACTGGCTCAGCCTTTCCCAGCTCCCATTGTTACAGCTTTGCACCCGCTTCTTTAACCTGTTTTATTTGCAGCAAAGAGAAATTACAGGGGAAGAAGTAAGGAGCTTGTCAGTATTCTTGAAAATTAGGCCACAGCTGTCATCCTGAAAGGGAAGCAGATGTCTCAAAGGAAGGATCTGCTACTGCTTTATGTGTCTTCCCCCTCCCCAGCCAGCTCCTACCCTTCCTCCCCTTCAAAACAGAGGATGCTTGCCTGAAAACATCACTGCCCGGTATGAGTCCCTCTCTGGGGTCAGGCTCTGGGGAGGGATCAGTGAATGTGAGTTGTTCCCCTTGGCTGGGGCAGTGGGCTGGAACTGGGATTTCAGCCCTGTGACGCTGCTGCCTGTACCTCCTGAACCCAGCATGAGACTTGGATTTTCCATCCGTTTTGCCCTCAAGTCATCAGCAAGTTTAAAATTTGGATAAGAAATGCTTTGGGTGGTTATTCTTTGCATTCCTGACAGTTTCATAGGGGGAGAGCTGCCTGTTTTCCAGGTGAGCCTCCTGTTGATGCTCAGATGTTCCTACTGCATCTCATCCCCGACTGCATGCTTGCAGGCAGGACAGCTTTATCCATGCGTCTCCATAAGATTTCCTAAAGGAAGCTAGGACAGGGACCTCCTGGCAGTCAGCATCCAAGGGGAGAATCATGAGGAGCAGGAGTTGAGGGCTAAGGCTCTGCAGGACCAAGATGCTGAAGGTGTTGGAACAAGTCCAGAGGAGGCCACGAGGATGATCAGGGGCTGGAGCACCTCCCGTATAAAGATAGGCTGAGAAAGTTGGGGCTGTTCAGCCTGGAGAAGAGAAGACTGAGTAGAGACCTCACAGCAGCCTTCCAGTATCTGAAGGGGGCCTAAAAGAATGCTGGGGAGGGACTCTTCATTAGGGACTGTAGTGACAGGATAAGGGGTAACAGGTTCAAACTGAAATAGGGGAACTTCAGGTTAGATATAAGGAGGAAATTCCTTTACTATGAGGGTAGTGAGACACTGGAATGAGCTGCCCAGAAATGCTGTGGCTGACCCATCCTTGGCAGGTTGAAGACCAGGTTGAATGGGACTTGGAACAGCCTAGTCTAGTGGAAGGTGTCCCTGTCCATTACAGGGGGTAGAACTGGATAATCTTTTGGTCCTTTCAAGCCTAAACCATTTTGTGATTCTGTGCTGTTTCACAAGCTGAAACTGATCTGAATTACTGCTTTATATTTGTGCTGTGCTCTTCTGGGGGATCCCCTGGGTTGCTCTGGGGATCCCTAGGGAGCACCTTACAGCTGAGGCAGCCTGAAGACCAGCAGCGGGCTGACAGCATGGCTCCTTCAGCAGCTGTGATGCTGGCAGCTTCTGCAGAGCAGGCACTCCATGGGAGGGTTTTCCTGTTTGCAATGAAACAGACTGCACCTTTCCCTGTTCAAGGAAAGGCAGTGCAGGGCTTGTTCTGCCTTCCTGAGATGTGCACATCTCCTTCATGGATCTGCACATCTCTTCATGGTATCTCTCTGAGGAGACCTTAGAGCAGCTTCCAGTGCCTGAAGGGGGTGACAAGAAACCTGGAGAGGAGCTTTTGACAAGGGCCTGTAGGGACAGGACAAGGGGGAATGCCTTTAACCTGACAGAGGGGAGACTGAGATGAGATCTTAGGCAGAAGTTCTCTGTGAGGGTGCTGAGGCCCTGGCACAGGTTCCGCAGAGAAGCTGTGGCTGCCCCATCCCTGGCAGTGTTCAAGGCCAGCTTGGACAGGGCTTGGAGCAAACTGGTCTAGTGGAAGGTGTTCCCTGCCCGTGCAGGAGGTTGGAACTGGATGAGCTTTGAGGTCCCTTCCAACCTAAACCAGTCCAGGATTCTGTGATGCTTCTCCAGCTTTTTTCTTCCTCTCCCCTTCCTGTCCTAATTTTGTCTGTGCTTCCTCTGCAAATTCCTAAAGGATCACAGCTGCTGGGCCGGGTTGGGGATGCTGCTGTTCGCGGCAGGAGGGTTTCAGGGGGCTGGGAGCAAGCATCACAGGCAGGCAGGTCGAACTGGGGCATCTCGCACGGAGCCTGGAGAAGGAAGGAAGGGTGGTGGAAAGCCTTAGGGAGGAGAAAGGAAGGGTGCGGAGGAAGAGGAGGGTGGGGAGGAAGGATGGGGGGGCCCTGCCCTCCTTGCAGCTGCAGGAGAGGTTGCAAGCTTCAGTCAGAGTTGCAGAACCCCTTGGAGCATCGTTGCCCCTGCCTTGGCCAGCTCCTTCCCTGGCTCTGGCCCTGTCCCAGTTGCTGGCAGTGGGATGAGACATGATCCTCTCCCTTCTGGGGCCCTGTGTCTGCACAGAGCTAATAAGGTGAATCACTGGTGCTTAATGAAGAAGCACCTGCTTAACTGAACACAGTGGATGTTGCACAGTGTGGCTGGGTGACAGGATGGGGCCAGCAGTGCTCTCCCTCCAAGGCTCCCTGCATGTCCCAGCAGAGGGTATGGTGTCACTATCTGTAGAAGAGCTGTATTTCATCTTCATTTTTATGAAAAATCAGATCTTCTCCCTCTTCGAGCAAGCGCTGGGTTGCTCTGACCCCCTGCTACCCTATTCCTGCATAGTGGCTCAGGGCAGGGGACAGAGCCGAAGCAGTTAAAGGGGCAAGCAGGAGGGATGGGAGCTCTGACAGCTCCCTGAACAATGATGTTTAGATTAGTCTGGTTTCCAGGCATCGAGCTGTCAAAGCAAGAAGGCTGGAGGAATGCCGGGGCTTGCCCTTAATTGGAGATGTGGCTCTGAATCTGTCCCATTACTTTGACGTGCCCTGGGTTCCAGCAGCCCACCCCACGCCAGGTCCGTGCCGTGGAGCTTTCAGTTTGTCCCCAAACCTCATCCTACCCGCCCAGTCATTAGTGTGGTGGGATTTTATTGTCATTGACATCACTGCAATGGTTGCTGGATCACTGAGGCTCTGGTTCTGAATGGGGCACAGCTCCACACAGGAAGGACCCCAGGGTGGCACGGCTTCTGGTGACCTTCATGGCTCTTCCTTTGGCCAGCATCATCTTGCTCAGTGGTCCTTTAGCCAAGGGGGAGGACAGGGTCCTGTCCCCTCATCAGGGGCTGGATGTGACCTCTAGGTCCCTTGGGAACCTTACTGCAGCAGTGGAGGGGGATGTCCCCTATCTTCTTGTTGCAGCCTCCCATCTGCCTACTGCTGCATTCTGTGACTCTGTTGGAAGGGCTTGAATAACCCTTTTAATTTAAGGAGTTAAATTTTAATGGCCTAAATACCACATTTCATTATCGTCACCATGTGCCTGCGCCAAGGGCTGCCTAACGTCTCGATGCTGCGCTGTGTTGATGCTCTGCGACTTCTGCTTCCTCAGGGATGCTTCTTCCCCTCCTTTCCTGCAGTGGGAGGTCCTTGGGGATTCACTGATTCCCATGGGCAAGGGGATGGGCAAGGGGGTGCCCGTGTCACCCACAGGGATACAGGGAGAATCCTGGGGAGCAGCATCTTGCTGGGATTATGCTTCAGGGGGGATTAGCTGGCTCCTTCCATCAAGTCAAAGCATGGACAGGTGGGAGGATGGATGGATGGATGGATGGATGGATGGATGGATGGATGGATGGATGGATGGATCGATGGATCGATGGACAGACGGACAGGCCACAGCCAGCCTCATTGGTAACTGGGGGACTGAGTCCTACAGCTGGTGTGTACGTAGTTGATTTATGGAGTGTATATGTATGTCTGGAGTGTAGATATAAGAGGTTCTGTCCCCTTCTGCAGCCGCTCCTCGAGTATCCTGGATGCTGCCTGGTTAGTTTGAAGCCACCTGTCCCTGCCTCCTCCCAGCCAGCCTCGCATTCCTCTCATGCCTTCAAATCCTCCCAGGCTCCAGGGTACCCCACCTCAGTCCCACCAGCAGTTGGGCTCAGCTGCTGTCTGCTGTCACAGAGGCCAGGCAGCTGCATAGCCAACCAGTTGTCCCCTCCTCCTTTGGGGACCACTTTTGGGGTGTGCCGACCAAGCGGCTTCGCTGAGGAGGGAGTCTGGGGTCTCTGCCTGCATCAGGGGAAGCTGATGAGCACTGGCAAACTCATTCTGCTGGTGGTTCCTGCAGAGCCTTGGGTATCTAGGGAGAGACATGGTGCCCATGGGAGTCAGCATCCCTGGGGGTGACACAACTTTGAAGCAGGGGGACAGACTCTGCACAGCTGCTCCTTTAATATCCTGACAGTTTCCAGTTTCCCAGTGCCACTGAAAGGAGGGGGAGCAATCCCAGCCCTTCCCTGCTAATCAAAACCAGGCCTGAAATTAGAAAGCAGCTCGCATTCGGCCCCCTGCTCAGCGTTAGCCAGCCAAATGTCAGAGCTCCTATTTATGGAAAGCAAAAGCCCTCCTTTTCCATGGAGGAGCAGCAGAGGGGGAACCTGACCGGTGTCCTTGCCAAGGGCAGCTTTGGTGGTCTCTGAGTTGCCCTCAGTGCTCCCCAGAACCATTTTTTGCTTGTCTGAGCTTGTTTGGTCTCTTTTCTTCGCCTTTCTGCCTGGAAGGTGTAAAACACGAGGAGCAGAAGAGTTGTGCCGGCACACCCAGCAGTTGGGGTAAAACTATCCCAGTGTTTATCCCTGGAGGACCCATCTGCTCTTTGGGCACAGTAAATCATCCCACCTCATGGTTCAATTGCCCAGCATGGCTGCTGGAGGAAACTCAGAAAGGATGAGGCATCCAGCTATCCACTCTTACTGGAGAAGAGTGGGATGGAGCCAGCTCACTCCTAGGCTGGGCTTCGACCTGCCCAGGCTGGGCTTGCTTTGCTGCAGCTGGCACTGGCTAGATCCTGTCTGCAACGCTGAGCTATTGATTTGCTTTTGGCTCCATCAGGCTGGACTAAATGCTTCTGCCTTCCCCATCCCTCCCTCGATGCTTCCCTTTCCCATTGCTGTCCCTCCTCCAGCCAGCCCTGTGTCCAAGCGGCGAGAAATCAGGGAAGTGTTTTCATCCCCATGAATGTAGCCGGTTACGTAAGAATAATTGGGATAAATGAGCTTATTTATCACAGCCCCATTCCATTTTAGCAGAGTCCAGGGTGATTGCTGGGCTGGGTTATGTAAAAGCCTTCACAGAGCATCTCATTGTCCGGCGGCAGCCACGCTGGATGCAGGAGCTGCTGATGGAGAGGAGCTGGGGTTGGGTGAAGAGGGAATGGGTTGCTTGGCTGGATGAGATGAGAGGAAGTGGGGGGGGGTGGGGGGGGGTTCTTCCTTCATTTGTTGCAGAAGGAAAATCTGTTTCTTCATTCCCCATCCACCTCCCGCATCCTTAAAACACCAGGCTTTAGGGTCTTTGATGTCTTAACTATAGCCGTATAGTCTTCCACCAGTCCTTCTCCACTGGGTCAGGGGCTGGAAACTTGCCTCCTTCCTCCTCCTCCCCCAGGGAGGTGCAAATGTGACCTCAGGGAGCAGGGTTAGATCAGATGTGTGTCCTACCTCCTGGCCAAACCAGACAGCTATCCAACACCTCTCACCCAGCTCCAAAGCAGATGCTCCTTCTTTTCCCTCCTAAACCCTTCTGAGATGCCTCCAGGGGGGATTTAGTTGCCAGCTGAGGTTATCTGGTGAGCAATGGTGCTTGGTAGGAGTTGGGGGAAAGAAGAGGAGCTCTGGGGAATGCCAGCCTCTCCCCCAGTGCCATAGTTCCCTGTTAGCATATAGGGAAGATGTAGGGAGCATCCCAGTTTCAGGAGAAGCTGGGAAACAGGGTGAGCTCTTTCAGGTCTCCCTGATGCAGGCACTGGAGAGCTGAGCCAGCACCAGGCAGCATTTCAGGTGTCTCTGGACAAACTGCCCAAGAAGGCAGGAGCCTGGAGAAAAACAGGAAATCCCCAAACCCAAACAAACATGGAAGGAAAAAAATCTGTTTTTTGGTTTCTGGTCTAAAATGTTGAAAACCTTGGAATGCCTCAGGGTTTGCTAAGCAGGACATTCCTGCCGTGACCCACTGGGCCTGGCTGGGCAGATCGACATGTGCTGTGGCACCAGCTATGCTGTATTTTGGGGAGAGCGGAGCAGACGCATCTTCCATCTTCTGGCTGGAGCTGCAGAGCCCCTCAGCACCAGATCTCTGGGGAGCTGGAGCGTGGAGGAATTCAAAGAGCAACAGGGCAGGTTACTGGGAGATAGGGGGATGTAGAGGGAAAGACAGGCTCTGGCTCCAGGACTCCTGGGTTACACAGCACTGGGAGAGATTGCTGTGTCCTGCTGGCCTTCCTCACTCTATACCAGTTCCCTGGTGTCCAGTGGATACTGATACGACTGGGCCAACACATGCCATCTGTAACCATGCTCCCTGCAGTTGTCTGGGTAGAAAGTGGTGTTGAAAACAATTATGCAGGTCACTGAGAGGCTTGAGGTGGCAACAAGCCATGGTGGTGGGTTGGTGCCAGAAGGGTCCCCATGCAGCCTGACCAGGAATGTGTCTTAGCCCAGCTATTGGTTTTTGGCCTTCTCCTAGTGTGAAGGTCTGCACCCTCCAAATGCAGAACCTGATGTTGCCCCACAACATCACCCTTCTGGTGCCTCTGCATTCACCCAACCTGTATACCTCACCCCTGTTCCTTTCTGGAGGAAGGGAATGATGTACAAGCTCAGGTCAGGGTCTTTGCTGTGCTCATTAACCATCCTTCCCCCTTGGTTTCTCTCCTCTGGGATACACAGGCAGCTCTGTCTACTTCTGAACGCAGAAAACATCTTCCATTCCATGGCAGACATACTCCTTCGGGAAGAAGACCTCAAGTTCGCCTCTACCATGGTCCACACCCTGAACACGATCCTGCTGACATCCTCTGAGCTCTTCCAGCTGAGGAACCAACTGAAGGAATTGAAGACCCCGGTATGGGCAGCAGGAGCAGGCTCAGCTGCTGGGCAGGACACAGTGGGGGTGGCAGGCACCTGGGGATGTATCTGGCAGGTCCCAAGGCAGCCACTTCATTCTCTCACCTTTCAGGAGTTGACTGGGGCTTGGAGGACGTGCCCAATTCTTGCTTTCTCTCCCTGGGATGGGAACATGCTCCCCAAGCCATTGAGCAGCTGCCACCTTCCTCCATCCCTACACGGGCCGGGGCACAGGTTACAGTGGGAGCAGGGCTCTGCTCCCTCAGCTGTCCCTGATGGGAACGTGCCCGCAGGGTTTGCCTAGCAGCTGCCACCAGCATCGGCCACATCCAAGCAAGGCAGGAGATGGAGGAAGACTTCTCTTTCTCATTCTGAAGGCCAGCGGTGTCCGCTTGGGTGGGACAGCCACCATCCTCCAGCCCCTCATCCTGTGGTGCCATCCCCCAAACATTTCTGGTTTCCATCTCCTGAGGCTGCTGGGCCCATAATAGTACCAGATGGAGTTGGTGGGTCCAGAAACATCCCTTCATACTTCAGTGGCACTTGCCATGCAGCGGGTTGGTGTCAGGGTCTTGGAGCGCTCTATGCTATGTGCTTGCTGGTGACTGAACCCCAATGACTCCCTCTTTTCCTAGGAAAGCTGTAACCTCTTCTGCTGCCTGTACCGGTCCTGGTGTCACAACCCCGTGACAACCGTGTCCCTCTGCTTCCTCACCCAGAACTACAAGCATGCCTACGACCTCATCCAGAAATTGTATCCTTTGGGGGTTTTCTGTGAGGCCACTAGCTGGGCTGGCCCTTTGGTCCCTCTGTGGCCACCAAGGTCACCCTGCAGGCCAGCCCAGCCTCCTCCCACATCCCATCATTGCCGGGGTGGTGTCCCCACCATGCAAGGGCAGGGCAGCCTGTGCTGGGCACTCTCCAGCTCCCTTCCCCTTTTGTTGTTCTTTTGTGTGGTGTAAAAAGAGGAAAGTATGCTCTGGCTGAGCCTTGACCTTCCCCTGCCTGTGAGGGGAGGCTCCTCAGCATCCTCTTCCTCCCAGGAAGACAAAAGCTTTGCTATCCTGGCCTGCAGAGGAGCGGGCAGTGCCCAGCATGGTGCGGTTCATGGTGAGCTCACCATCTGCCTGCAGCAGAATTACTGTTTTCTCATGCCAGCAATGCCAAACCTCCCTAGGTTAGCTTTCCGTACCACAAAGCTTAGTAACACACTCAGGTTCCCTTCCCAAGATGTTTCTCCTGCAGGCCAGGAGGTAAAAGCAGGCGTCCTCACTTGCACCATCTTCTTGCCTGCTCTCTGGCTAGGCAAGCTGCCAGGATTTGGGGATTTTGGGCAGTCTGCCATTTCCTTCATCTCTTCCTGCTCCTCCTGTTTCCTTCCACCATCACCTGGCCACCCTGCAGACCTTCCAGCCCTGCATGCATGCAAGTCCTGTCCTGCAGGAGCTGTGGATGCAGGGCGCATTTGGCATCACCCGGGGCAAGCCATGTGCTGCCACTGGGCCACCTTTTACCAAGGTAACATCCCTAACAGCCTCATCCAGTGGGGATCTGGATGTCACTGTGGATTTCCTCACCGAGGTGGACAAGCTGGTGCAACTCATCGAGTGCCCCATATTCACATGTAAGGAGGAAAAGCCATGTGGGAAGGGATGGTGCTTGGTGCTCCCCCACCCAGGCACATCCCCCCTCCCTGCTCCTCCATTGCAAGCGGCAGCATGAATAAATAGAGCAGAAGTTATGAGACTTCTTGCTGGGAGCTTTGTCCAGCACTGGAGCTGCCCACCAGGGACAAGGTGGGGCACCTTGCCCCCATATATAGGCTATGGGAGTGAGTGGTGTTGGCACCAAAGGGATGAGGGAAGGATGGGGAGAGCCTGGATCAGGCTGAACATCTCCAGGGAGGGGTGTGTAAGATGTCACTAGGGGTGTGTGTAGGATATCAGGTGAGGGGAGCCACGTGTGGAACCCTTGGTGGCATCATGCATACTGCCAGGGCCCTTAGCAAGAAAAAAAGGTGGGTTTTTTCTGGAAATGGAGAATTAAGCCATAAAAACACAAAGCTTGCTCTCTCTTCAGCTCTGCCCCCTCAGCAATGTGGGTAATGCAGCCAGGGGCTTGAGGATGTAGCTGGGAGCCAGGATAGTGGCAGAGGATGTGGCAGGGTGATCGGTGGCCACAGGGGATTTCCTGTGATGGCATTTGGCTGCTTCTGGGCTCCTTTTCCCTGAGGGGGGAGCTGGGAACTGAATGTGCTGGGAAATGTCCCGGAAAGGGATTTTTTTGGAGGGGGACCTATATAGGTTTAGGGCTGGAGAATACCTAGGGTAAGAAGGTTAAGAGCAGCCAGGTAATGGAGACCTGGGGTGACCCTCAGTCAGGTTCTCTTCCATGGTACCCTGTGTTCATCCTGAAGATTAATTTCTTACCGTGTGAGGCACACACATGTCTATGGTGGCTTTCCATGGCCCCAGGTTATTCCTTGAGGGTTCCCCATGCACATTATCCTCCAAATCTCAGGGTAGGTGACAGACCTGAGCTGCATAGAGCAGCATCTCTGGCGTGGCTCCCTTTGCTGGGAGCCACCACAGGTGCTAGTCGGAAGTCTGAGGTGAGATGCTGGGGCAGCAATCTCTCACCGAATCCCCTGGCCTGCCCCAGGTGGGACCTTGGCTGTCTGCAGGGCTCCAGAAGACCCTTTTGCCCATGAGCAGCAGGAGGGATATGGGGGGAGGGTGGTTTCCCCCCTGCTGAGCAACGCCAAGGCCCAACACCCGTAACCATCAGGGTTGAGTGGAGATGATCCCTTCTGCTCAAGAGAGTCCCTGGGAGGGTGTCACCCAGCCCTTCTGATGTGTGGTGCTCCAGGGTGGTATTTTGCTCATTCTGCAGAAGCTGAGGAGCAGTCTCATGTTGCCCATGTGTGTTCCCTCAGGCATGCAGCATGGGCAGTGTCAAGTGTGGGCAGTAGGAGGGATGGGAGACTGGGGAGCTGCTGTCCCCTTCCCCAGCTGGCAGGTGGGGACTGTGGCGAGGAGAGGGGCTTCTGGCCTGTGAAAGACACAAAGATTGTGAGTTAATGGAAGGAAAGAGGCTGCTGGTGCCATGTGAGTGCCCTTTATGTCAGCTGGCCGAGGCTTATGGCTTCCCCAGGACCATCAGAGGGGTCAGAAGGAACCTGCTACTGGGGCTGGAGATGAAAGGCATTTTACCTGCCTCCCCATCCTCTTCCTCTCCTCTTCCAGACCTCCGCCTGCAGATGCTGGACGTGAAGAAGAACCCCTACCTGATCAAGGCTCTCTATGGCTTGCTGATGCTGCTGCCCCAGAGCAGCGCCTTCCAGCTCCTCTCCCACCGCCTGCAGTGCGTGCCCAACCCCGAGCTCTTGCAGATGTAAGTGCGATGGGGATGGACCCCCAGCATCAGCACCAAGGCCAGACCAGCTCTGTGTGTCCCCAACTCCAGCAGCTGAGCATCCCTGTGATCCTGGGCTCCAGCTTTTCACCCCCGGCTCCTTTGCGTCCATGGCTGCTCTGTGCCCTGTGGCCAGCAGGGTTGGCTCGGGGCGTGGTGGGGGGGGAGGTTGTCTATATTTGGTAACCCTGGGAGGGCTGTGCCTCATCCACAAGCATTTGGCATCCAGGGTGGAAAATTTCACTTGTGGGGTCGCTATGGAAACGAGCAGAGCCAGGAAGGAGGTTTATGGAGAGAGACTCTGGCAATGCAGAGTGCTCCCAAAGCATCCCCATCACAGCCCAGATAGCATTTGCAGCACGGAAAAGGGAGACACGTTTTTGTCTCCCTCCCCATACCTGGCCTTTGGGGAGCCACCAGCAGCGATGTGCAAAGGCAGCATCTCCCTGGGGTCCAGCCAAAATCTTCATGCTCTGTGCCCAGGGGTGCTGCCACCCAGCTCTTTAAGACACCAGTGATGGGATTTGCTCACCATCCCTTAGATAATAAGCTAGAGGGTGTGCATATTAAAGCCGTTGCAAAGCCCTGGGAACAAAAAGAACTGCTCCCAAGATGGGTAGGTTCTTGAATTAACCCCCCACTGCCACCTCTCCTTGGCTTTTAACTGCTTCTGTGTGCTGCCTTTTATCCCTCATGGCCTCAGGCGCTGAGCTCGTACTCACCACCCAGCGCTGGTTTTTAACTGGAGGGGTGGGGAGGGAGCTTCATGTACTTCTCCCCCCCACTTTTCTCTGCTCCAGCGCCCATCAGTGGGGGTTTTTGAGCAACCAGAGCTGTCAGACGGCCTGAGCATCTGATTAACTCTGACCTACATTCCTTCAAACACCGAAGCCGGCTTTCATAACAGGCCAGCCCCAGCTGCCCCCTCCCCAAAGGGGACACCAGGGCCTCAAGAGCTGCCTGTCCTCTGCCCATGGGCTCCTCTGTGACCCCTGATAGGCATCCCATAGCTGGTCCCCCCCTACCCTTTGTGTTGGGGACAGCTTTTGGGGATGACCATCCACGGATGGAGCTCCCCGGGGCTCCAGCTGTGAGTGCTCATCCCCAGAGGCTGTCCCCACTGCCACTAGCTCTTCTCTGTGCCATAACACATGGATATTTTTTGCTTGCTTATAAAACAAGGAGGGAAACTGAGGGTCATGGCTCTGGCATCCTTTCGGACCAGTCTTGCTGTTTTCAGATGGAATGGGTTTGGACATCATCTATATTGGAGTGGTTAAACATCTCCTGAGGGTCCTTTGTCTCCTCTCTCCTGTCCCAGGACCTCTTGGGCTCCATCTCATGCATTTAGGGAAGGGAAATAGGTCTTTGGGAGTGTTTTGTATGGCACCAGCGTTACTGGATTGTTCTGGGCTCAGCTTTTTCAGGAAAAGCCCTTGGTGCTGCCTGGGTGCAGGAACCTCCTGCCTCTTCTCACCCTCACACTTCCTCCCCACAGGGACAGCACCAAAGCAACCACCGGCCTCAGGGGGACATCCGTGTCCAACATCAACTACACAGAGCTGCTGCAACACTTTGAGAAGGTCCAAAACAAGCACCTAGAAGCACGACACCAGCGAGCCGGGCGGGCAGAGCAGTTGGACCGGCGGATGGTCCCCTGAGCATCCCTGCCACAGCCACGGGGATGCTCAGAGGGATTGAGGCAGGGACCAGGGGATACAGATCAGGGGACAGGGACACCAGTTGCTGGGCACTGGCAGATATGGTGGGTTTAATGGCAGAGGCAGATGAGCAAGCGCTCAGCATGGGGCTGGTTTTCCTGCCTGCTGTGTGTGTGGATTGTGGGGGACATTCGGGCTGTGCCCAGCTTCTCCCATGGGAGGGACATGTGGGGATCTCCCATGATGTGGGGATCTCCCATGGGAGATCACAGGGATGTGGGGATGGGCTGCAGCAGGAGAGGGTCAGGGGAAAGCACCTCATCTCATGCAGTAGGAGGAAACTCCCCTTTGTTTTGCTAATGCCTTCCCTGTGACTGTCAGCTGAGCACCCAGCCTCCTGCCAGCAAGACCAGAGGAAAAGGAAGGGAAGATGGGAGCAAGCCCTGGCCTCTTGCCCTGGAAAATCAGCACAAGGGGCCACTGGCCACCTCTTGCCAGCCCAACTTCCACCTTCCTGATCCTAGACAGTGCTGGTGGCTGCTGGCAGCGTCCTGTGTGTGGCACTCGGTCACCTTCCTGCATCATGCATCCTCCCCAACTCCCCAGCTCTTGGCACAGATGTCTGCACAGCCTTAACTCCCAGGGAACAGCAGTGACCCCCGTTGCACCCAGCCCAAGACTTGATTCATTGTTCCTACCTTAAGCTCCCCATGATCAAATAAATGAGCAATGCAGAGCTGGGCTCCCCATCATGGATCTGCTCCAACTGGGAGGCATGGAGTAGCTTGCTCAGCCCTGTGCCGTGGGCTGGCCCAGCCCTGCCACGTTGGCTCGCAGGCGAGCCGGGCTTCTCCACCTTCTCCTCTTCCCAGCAGGAAAAAAACCACTGCCGAAATTCTTCCAGGCCATGGTCACGAAACCACAATGTGGTGACAGGCATTTTCCTGGCTGCCTTCACGCTGTCCCACAGCACTGAGGGACCGGCACATGCCAAGATGCTCCATTTTGGGGGGTCACCAGTGCATCCCTGGTGTGTTTCAGAGCCTCACCTGATCCCAGGGGGCGTTGGAGGAATTTATGGAGTTTTTATGGCTCCTGGCCTGTTTACAGCAGAGCTGGGCTCTGGCAGTGGGTTTCTCAAACAGCCCTGCACCGGCGCTGGTTTGGCCAGGATAAAGACATTCCTGTCATTCCCAGGAAAGGGCTTTCCAAACCCAGTCAAGGCAGGTTAATTTTAACAGCCAGTCCTTCAGGATGGGTGAGTGGTGGCTTCCGTAGCCCACCAACTGCTCAGGGTGCCATTGGGGAGTCCCTGTGGCGTGGCCCCAACCACTGCAATGGTTGCTGCTGTTGTGGGCCAGGGCTGCTGCCGGGTTCACAGCTGCTGGGCAGCCTCTCTCCATGCTGAGGTATAGGGTTTATGGGGAGAAATTCCAGCCAGCTGTCGGAGTGCAGAGTCATAATCATTTCCTTATGGGTGGCCCTTGACCAGCGCTGGCCAGAGCAGTGTGAGGCTGCCAGGGCATCGCTGGAAGAGGGCTGGGGTTGCTTTTCTGGCTGGAGGGGAAATAGGTGGCTTAGGCTGAGCCTGTAGCCACAGCTGAGCATTGTTTCACTGTGAGTTGCAGTTAAGTCTTTCGGGGCTCAGCCTGACACCCCAGTCCCAGGAGGTGTGCTGGCAGGCCGCATGTTTCCCACTCTTGGTAATGGAGTACCCAAGATGCCTGTAATCACCCCATTGTGTTAAACTGCAGTGTGCCCCAAGCCATTTGGCTGCAGCACACCTGGGCATGTGCCTTCCCCAGGGTAGGGAAGGCCGTGGGGGTCAAACAGCCCTTGGCAAGAGCCTGAACAGAGCCCAGAGCATCCCATAGCGGTACCGATGCTCACCCCAGGTCCAGCATCCCCAAAGGTACCCTGGGGCTCTCACGCTCCCTACTCAGCACCCCCGCAAACATCCCTTGAGCCATCCATCCGCTGCCCCGCTGGCAAACCTTGATGCTGCCCCCCTGCAGTGGCGTTGCACCCCGGGCACACCACCCGCAAACATCCCTCGGGGCTCCCGCAGGAGTCCCCGCAGCGCCAGACTCCCGAGCACCCCTCAGGCTTCCTTCGAGCATCCACCCCACCCTCTTCCCCGCAGCCTCAGCACCCCCCGGCCCCGCATCGGGCAGCGCATGTGCCGCGCAGAGCCCGCCCCGCTCCACCCCCGCCGCCGCCGCCGCCCCGGGGGCGCCGCTTCCCCGCTCGCTGCTCCCGTTCCGCTCCTGCTCCCGCTCCGCTGCCGCCCGGGGGGCGGCCCAGGGGGGGCGGCGGCCCCGCTCAGCCCCGAGGCGGAGGGCGGCGATGCGCCGCGCCGCGCCCCGCCCGGACCCCCCCCCCGCAGCCGCCGTTCCGCCCCGCCGCCGCCCGGGTGCCGCCCGCCCCCCGCCGCCGCTGAGCCTGGCCCGCGGCCGCGGCCTCCCCCGGCGGCGCCGCCCGCCCCGGGCTGCCGCAGCGCGATGGAGACGGCTGAGAAGGAGTGCGGAGCCCTCGGCGGCCTCTTCCAAGCCATCATCAATGACATGAAGGTACGGACACCCCCCCCCCTCCTCCGCCGCCCCGTTCCGTGACAGCGGAGCACCTTCCCCCGGGCTCTGCTCTGCAGCACCGAGCTGGGGGTCGCGGACCAGGGTTGGGCATCGGAGCCGCACATCAGCCACACATCGGGTGTCGGAGCCTGGCTCTGGGTGTGCTGGAGCCTCGCATCAGCCCCACACTGGGCATCCACGCCCCGCAGTGGGCATCGGAGCCCGTGCTGAGGACCGCAGCCCCACATCAGCCCCGTATCCCTCACCGGGTATCGGAGCTCTGTGCTGGGGATGGCAGCCCCTCATCAGCCCTGTATCCATTATCGGACGTTTGAGCCCCACATCGGGTGTCGGGATCCCACATCGGGTGTGTCGGGCCAGAGCCCCACATCAGCCCCATATTGAGCATCGGGGCCCTGCTTTGAGCACCGGGCCCCATGCTGGGCATTGCAGCCGCATATCCGTCCCTGCATACCAAAGCCCCATGTCGGGAATCTCAACCCTGTATCCATCCCTGGGTATCGGGCCCCTGTGTCGGCACTCAGACCAGGCACAGCTGCCCCATGCCGGGTACTGCTGCCCCACATCGGGCATCGTGTTGTTACCACTCCCCAGCTTGGATTCCTGCAGGACCCACTGGGGTTTGCACCAATGGAACAAAAAGGTCCCTTGGCTCCTCCATCCCCTTTCCCAACGCGGGGAGGGGACGTCGCCTCTACCCTCCGTGGGAGCAGGATGGGGCCAGGTTTCAAGAGAGCCTTTTTTTTTTTTTGTTTGTTTATTTTCATGTCCGAAAGGAAAATAAATAATAAATGCAAGGCAGGGGGGGCGGGGATTTTTGCCTGGGGGATGAGCGGGGAGGAGGCACCAGCCAGGTTTCGGGGGGGGGGGGGGGGGGGGGGGGCTGAAATTCCTGCTGCCAGCCCCAACGGTGGGGTATACCCCCAGTCATTTTTGGGGATGCAGAAGCTCTCTTCCTTCTCCTCCTCCTCCTCTTCCTCTCTTCTCACTGCAGCCCAGTCCAGACAATGCTGTCATTGCCAAAGCAGAGGAGGGGGGGATGATAAAAAACATAAAAGCCTCACTGAGAAGGAGATTAACCCTTTCGAGGGACAGCTGTGGCTCCGCAGGGCTGGACCATGGATCAGGGCTGGGAGAAAAGCCCTTGAGAGAGGAAATCCCGGCTCACCCCGGGGTGCTGGTGGGGAAGGGTGCTGGGGTGCTCAGCCCCTCCAAATGTCTTCACCCCGGATGGGCCCCACAGCCCGAGGGGGGAGCAGAGGAAGCCCATGCCTCAGTTTCCCTATTCTCCTGCTGGGGCTGTGGAGTGGATGAGCCTGCCTGGAGCTGTTGCCAGTGCCACGCAGTGATGTGCCCAGCCCCAGTGAGATGTGGCTTGGTGGTTGTGCCATGAGCCCCTAACCGGCATGCTGGAGGAAACCAGGATGGATTCATTTCCACACCATTTGTAGGTGGGAAAGATGAAAGAAAAGCAATGAAAAGGAATAAAAAAACCCTTTGGTGCCACTGGCTGAGTGCTGGTGGCACCTAGGGGTGCACTGTCTCCATCTCCCAGCCACATGTGTGCCCTGGTACGGCGCTGTGGGATGGGGAAGAACCCTCTACCCAAAGAGCTGATGGCACTGAGCAGCATGTTGAGGCTCCGTGGCCGGTCCTGTTGCACTGGACACAAGGGCAAAGGGACCTTGTTTTGGTGGCCAGTGGCTTTTTCAGCATCCATCAGCCTGCACTGGGGAGGGCTCAGGCAGAGAAGCCGGGTGGCGCTCCCCAAGCTGGCTTCATTCTTGTCACTCTTCCAGCAAGCTTAGCATCCTTCTGTGACCTTTGCATGACCTTGTTGCTGTTGTCCTCACCCTCATCCTCCTCCCACTCAGCATCACAGGGTACTGGGGATATCACAACCTGTACCTGCGCTAGGGGTGACCCTCCGCTCGCCCTGCCCAGGGTGACCAAGGGCTGGTGGCCCCAGAATGGTGGCAGTCCCGGGGACTCACAGCTGAGCCAGGGTGCTGCCACAAGTGGCACATTAAGTGAATTCTTCAGCCCCCTTCTTCACTCACCCGTGAGGAAATGAGGGCTTTTGTGGTTCTCAAAAACCAAGCCTGGGCTGGACCCGTGCCCCTTTTCATGCAAACTCTGTCCCCAAGATGCCCCCAGGCTCAGCTCATAAGGGTGTGTGGTCACCCACATCCTGCACAGCCTGCTCTGGTGGCTGCCCCAGGGGCATTTGGAAGTCCCCACTACTGTCATCAGATGGTGGCACTGGGGAGGAACCAGGATGGTGGCACTGGTATGACAGCACCGGGACTGACCTCACTAGGATGGCAGCACCAGCATGGCCTCAGCAGGATGATGGCTCCAGGACAGGCCTCATTGGGATGGCAACACTAGGACATGCCTTGCTGGGATGGCATCAGGATGGCCTCAGTGGGATGGTGGCACCAGGACTGGCATTGGGATGGCTTCACCAAGACAGCACCAGGATTAACCTCACCAGGACCACACTGTCTGGCCTCACTAGGATGGTGGCACTATGGTGGCCTCTCCATACGGCCCCATCAGGATTAGCCTTGCTAGGATAGCACCACGACTGGCCTTGCTGGGATGGCACTGGAGCTGGCTTTACGGGGACTGGCCTCGCTGGGATGGCACCAGGATGGTCTTGCTGGGGCTAGCATTTCCAAGACGCCACTGGGACTGGTCTTACTGGGACTGGCCTCGCTGGGACAGCATGGAGATGGCTTTGCTGGGATGGTGGCACTGGGCAGTCCTGGGATGGCCTCACCTCAAAGGCACTGGGACTGGTCTTGCTGGGGTGGCCTCACCGTGATGGCATTAGGATGGCCTGGCCAGGATGGCCACACCAGGACAGCACTAGGGTAGTCTCCCCAGCACCTGTGACCTGTCCCCACAAAACTGCCCATTCAGGGGGACCCCAGAGCTCCCCTCCTGCTCCATTGGCCCTCATGAGCTCAGGGTGCCAGGGACTGGGGCTACTGACTGTGGGGCTTGAGCCCTCCCTGATGATGATTGTGGCCATCACTGCTTTGTGGGAGGCCAAGGTGCTGGAGGGCTCTGCTCTGGGCCTGGCCAGGGTCTCAGATCTTGCCTGTGCACCAGCTCCTGTCCTCCCCCCAAATTTGCAAACCCATAAACTGCCTTGACCCTTTTGAGGAACAGATCACCCAAAATCCTGAGGTCTCCATGGTCTCCACAATGTTCATGGCCAGACTGGAAAGGGAAAAACACAGAAGGGGAAAAGGGTTGTGCTCACCCTTTATTAGCCATCAGAGAAGCTACACCTAGCCAGTCACAGCCCATCTCTCTATGATGGTGAAGGTAAAGAGGTTCAGGAGGACAAGAGGCTCCAGCTCTCACTGTCACCTTCCCTCCTTGCAGAGCTCCTACCCCATCTGGGAGGACTTCAACTCGAAGGCTACCAAGCTGCACTCCCAGCTCAGGTGAGTGACTGGGGAGGACACAGGACACGGAGTCCCCCTATCCCTATGGGCACGTCCTGGGGTGCCCAACGCCTGCTGAGCTCCCCCCTCGCTCTCTCCTCCCAGGACCACAGTGCTGGCCGCAGTTGCCTTCCTGGATGCCTTCCAGAAAGTGGCCGACATGGCCACCAACACCCGAGGTAGGGTCCTCCTGCCATGGGGTGGGTGTCCACCAGCTTGGCCAGACAGGGGGATGGGTGAGGATGAGGAGTTTCCCCCATAGGGGTCCCCTGCCCATGTGGGTTGGGTGCGCTTCAAGCAGCAGCTCCACTATCCATGGAGACATGTCCAGCCTGTCTCCTTATGAGGAGGAGCATCCTTTAGGAAGCAGGGTGGGAAAGATGGGCTGCTGCTGAATCTGGCCCGTGGGCAATTTAGCTGTATCTTCTAGTGGTGCTCATTTGCTCAGGGGGAGATTTGGGGTGGCACAGCGCCACGCCATGGTCCCCTGCACCCATCTCTGCCCCTCGGGGATGCACCCAGGACTGGGCCACCCTCCTGGTGTCCCTTTGTCACTGGGTGGGATGGGGGTGGGGTCCTGGCTGCTCCAGGGGGCTCCAGGGAAGGGGAATCATACGGAGGGAGATGTAGGAGCCCACTGCTTCAGGGACAAACTGCAACCTACCGGGGAGGTGAAAAGCTTAGGCTGCAGGCAGGCCCCCCCTGCTCTATGGGGTGGGGGGCTGGACCCCTGCGCCCTCTCCAGGTGCCTGCTGATGATGAAGAGCCACTTCCCACCGTTTGGCTTCTGCCAAGCAGATGGTCCTGGGCTGGTTTGCAGACTGGCGGCATCCAGGCCATCTGGAGCTGTGCGAGGAGGAGGAGGAGGCAGCAGCTTGAGCTGGGATCAGCTTTGCCTCCAAACCCACTAGCCTACTGCACCAGGGCGATTAGAGCTCCCCAGCTCCCCTCCAGCCCAGGCACTGACAGCAAAGGGGGGGGACACAGTGGGGGATGATGGGGACAGTGTCACGGGGCCACCCTGTAGTGCTGCATTGGGTGGTGGCATCTTGGGGACATCCCTGCTATTTTTGGAGGTGTAGGAGGCAGAGCGTTGGCGTGGGGAAACTGAGGCAGGGCTGGAAGCCTCACATGCAACGAGCAGCACGTGGGAGAATCGGATTAGGAGCAGCAGGAGCCAGGATAAGAGCATTAAGGCCTGGATTAGGAGAACACCCCAGCACAAGAGAAGGCCCTTAGCCCGTGGGCTCCCCCATTCCCATAGACTCGGGGGTGCCCACAACTCCTGCAAAGGATGGAACATATCTCTGGAGGTTTTCGGAGGCAGAGAAAGGCAAAACATCACTCCTCAATTTGAACCCAAGGGTTTGGGATTGCAGCTTTTCCTGGGATTTGACAGCAGCACTGCCACCATGTGGCCATTCTTAGGCTTCAGAGTTAACAGCGGTTTCACATAAAAGGGATGATCCTGCGTTCAGTCGCTGGCAAATATCCCTCCCGGAGAGCTCTGATTCCCTCTTTATCTGTTCTGGATAGTGCCTGGAGGTGAGGAACATGTCTGGGTGCCTGGCACTGAGTTGGGAACAGAAGCTGGTCCCAGAGCTGTTTGCTCCCAGCCAGTTACTCGTTCCATGTCTGGCAGTGGTACCTCACCCCCCACCTTCCCTCCCCTGCACACGCACCCCCACCCCCATCCCAGTGCCAAATTTGAGACAAACCAGGAAAAGCCAGGAGCAGGTTTTCATTTCAATGCTGCAGGATGGGATATTTCATGCTTTACTGGATGCTGATTTTTTGATTTAGTGGATTATGGGGAAAGCAAGCTACCCCCAACCCAGTGTCCCCAGAGCCCAGTGTATCCCAGCACTGGTCATCCCCACGGCAAGCAACCCTGCTCCCAGTATTGAAACTGGTCTGTGACTGGTGTGGGGGTCTCCCCTGCCCCTTGTCAGCGGTGTTTTGGTCCTCCCAGGTGCCACGAGGGACATTGGCTCCGCGCTGACCCGCATGTGCATGCGGCACCGCAGCATTGAGGCCAAGCTCCGGCAGTTCACCAAGTAAGGGGGCCCGGGGCACGGGTAACATGAGTTGGCCAGGCTCAGCCCTCCCTCAGGACATGCTGGATGCTGACTGGACCTGAAACAGGGGTCACAGTTCCCTCTCCAACTACTCCACTGCTCTTCCACACCCTCTGCTTCTCTCTCCCTGCTCCAGCGCCCTCATGGAGAGCCTGATAAACCCATTGCAGGACAGGATTGAGGACTGGAAGAAAACTGCCAACCAGCTGGACAAGGACCATGCGAAAGGTAGGACCTGTCCTGGTGGGGGTCTGTCTGGTCAGCGGGGGGTGGGGCTCCCCTCTGACAGCCCCCCTGTGCCCACAGAGTACAAGCGAGCCCGCCACGAGATCAAGAAGAAATCCTCCGATACCCTCAAGCTCCAGAAAAAGGCTCGCAAAGGTGAGGGGGGCCTCCTGGGGTGGGGGTACCCCCGCCAGCCCCTCCGCAGCACCCAAGGCCAGGGTGGGCATCCCAGATGCAGCACCCTGGCTGCCAGCTGGGGGTGGGCACTAGGGGGTCCTGCTGCTCCCCCTGCAGAACTGGGGGTGCTGGCATGGCCCGGGGGGGAGGGAGAGAGATGGGGGCCCTTGGCCTCTTTTCACACGTTTTCTCTGTCTCCTCTCTTCCCTCCCCTCCACATCCTTCCTGTAGAGCTACTTGGTAAGTGAACCGCTGCCCCCCTATTCCGGCCCCTTCTCTTGCTTCCTCATCTGCTCCCCCCATTGGTGTCCTTGGGGCCGGGTCTGCCTCCATCCATCCATCCATCTGTCTGTCCCACCTTCCACTCCCTGTGCTCCCCCTGCCCTGCTTTTAGTTTAGCTTGCCCCCCACATCCCAGAGTGATGCCAGCCCACTGTGGTGGCACCTCAGCAGGTCCCCTGGTTTCAGGCACCAGGGAAGGGGACAAGGCGACAGAGGAGCCTCCCCCTGGGGCTGCCGTGGAGTGAGGGTGTTCCTGAACCCTCCTGGGATATGGGCACAAGGGGACCTGTGGCACCCACTGGGATGCGAGGATGGGGTGATGTCTCCTAGCTGGACCTGGGGGGTGTCCTTGGCTTGGCCATGGGACCCCCAGCAGGCTGGGGGTGCCAGGCAAGCCCAGTGTTGATGGTACCACATCTCTCAGGGAAGGGGGACCTGCAGCCCCAGCTGGATAACGCGCTGCAGGACGTCAATGACATGTACCTGCTGCTGGAGGAGACGGAGAAGCAGGCGGTGCGCAAAGCCCTCATTGAGGAGCGGGGTCGCTTCTGCACCTTCATCACCTTCCTGCAGCCCGTGGTGGTGAGCACAGGGGTACAGGAGGGCCTGGTTGGGGGTGTTACTGCCCAGTGGGTGCTGAAGTTCTCCCTTGTCTCACCACAGAATGGGGAGCTCACCATGCTGGGAGAGATCACCCATCTGCAGGGCATCATCGAGGACCTGGTGGTGCTCACCGCCGAGCCCCACAAGCTGCCCCCTGCCAGTGAGCAGGTCAGTATGGGGAGACTGGGGGGGACAGTGGGGAGGAGCATCTTTGGGAGGCTGGAACTCCATCCTTCCTGCAGGTGATCAAGGATTTGAAGGGCTCTGACTACAGCTGGTCCTACCAGACACCCCCATCCTCACCCAGCAGCTCCAGCTCCCGCAAGTCCAGCATGTGCAGGTATGGTGGGGTAGGCTTCACCCCGCTTCAATAACACCAGGGGCGTAATTATGCTTATGGCCTTTGAGGATGTTCATGAGGTGCATATCCACCTCCACGTGTCCATCTGGCCAATGCGGAGGAAACGGGATGGATGTGGTGGTATGGCTGGTGGGGCATCCGTTCTCTGAGTTTTGGGGATGATGTGAGCTGAGCAGGGAGGGTCTGGAAGCAAACATGTCACTTTTGCCCTCTGTCCCCTGCCACTGGGGCACCCCAAAAGAGAAATGGATGCCCCATGAGGACCCTGTGCCTCAGTTTCCCCAGGTCGGGTGAGGGGCAGTGTGCTGGGTGTGCTGCCTGCGGATCCCACCACTTCTGAACCTCTGTCTTAAATTCTCTTTTCCTTCCTTTGTGCTCTGCACCGGCGTGTCTGTGACCTCGCGGTGCCCCCCCCCAGCAGCGTTAGCAGTGCCAAGGGTGGCGTGGCGTGGCCCAGCGGGGCTCAGACCTGCTCACCCAGTTCCACCTATCGCTACCGCAGCCTGGCGCAGCCGCCCGCAGCCACCACCCGCCTCTCCAGCGTCTCTTCCCACGACTCTGGCTTCATCTCCCAGGATGCTGCTTACTCCAAACCACCTTCCCCTATGCCCTCGGACATCACCAGCCAGGTACGGGAGGGGGGTCAGAGCTGCCCACCCTTGTGCCTCAGTTTCCCTTTCTGCTGGGTGCAGCACAAGGGGCCGGTGCAGAGGTGATGGGACCCCAGGCGTGTTTCCAGCTGCACTGGCATCACAGGAGGTTAATATTGGGAATATCAGAGATGCCTGCCCTGCTTAGGGATGCAACAGACCACACTGCAGAGAAACCCCATCTGTGACCCAACCCCCAGGGATGGTGCACAGGTATTCCCCGAGGGGACAGGGTATATCCCTCTCACCCCAGCCCCATAATACCCAGTTTGTGCCAGTCCCCCATCAGGCAGCATGGAGCAAAGCTTCCCATCATCCTGCATCCTCCCCAGTGCCAAGGATATCCCAGGACCCCCCAGCACTCTTGGGAACTGCAAATCCCTAGTGCTAGGCGTGCCACCAGGTTGCCTTGCACTGCCAGCACTGCCTGCCTGCACTAACCTGGCATCTTCAACCTGGCGAGAGATCCTGGGGCTCCCAAAACAACCACTGGCTCCGTGGAGCTTGGCGTGAGCTGGAGCTGAGCATCCCAACCCTGCTTCTGGGTCAGATCCTGCTCTGCTGGATCCCCCACCATAGGGGAGGTGGCCTTGGTTGGCTGGGGAAGCTGTGGATGCTTCTCTAATCTGGGCCATGGCTCTGGCTGTGCTTCCTAACCACCTCTTCTCTCCCACTCTGATCACCGCTTGGCACACAGAAGTCCTCCAGTTCAGCATCCTCAGAGGCCTCTGAAACCTGCCAGTCAGTCAGCGAGTGCAGCTCTCCCACCTCGGTTAGTTCTTGCTCCACCACACCTTGTGGGGTTCGGTCTCCAGATCCCTACTGTGGGGCAGAGTATCCCGGCCAACACGCATGGCTTGGGAGACACATTGGTGTATGCCCCTTCCACCCTGCCTCACTTTTGGTTCCCAGTCCCAGTTTCACCAGCATCACCCCATGCTTTGGCTATTGCAGGACTGGTCCAAGGCCAGCCCCTATGACCAGCCGGTGGTCCCAACGCTGCAGCGGCGCAAGGACCGCGTGGAGCACCTGCGGGAAGCTGAGATGGGCTTACCCACCAGTGGGTACCCTGGCGTCGTTAGTGAGGATGCTCCCAGACCACGGATGTCCCCAGCTACCATTGCTGCCAAGGTACCTGCTCCATCGGGGACAGCACAGAGGTAGTGGGCTTTTGGAGGGCTCCCAAGAGAGAAACCACGATGCTGATGGTGTCCCCTTGTCCGCACAGCATGGGGAAGAGGTGTCCCCCGCCGCCAGTGACCTGGCCATGGTCTTGACACGGGGGCTGAGCCTGGAGCACCAGAAGAGCAGTCGGGACTCACTGCAGTACTCCAGTGGCTACAGCACACAGACCACAACCCCGTCCTGCTCTGAAGACACCATCCCTTCCCAAGGTATCTGGCAAGGGGCACCCAGGGCCACCCAAAATGGCACCCAGAGCAGGGAAGGGGACAGCACATGGTTTGGTGATCCTGGGGTACATCTCTGTGCGCTGGGTGTCATAGCATCAGGCTGGGTCACATCGCACAGGAGCTGGTGGGTGAAGATTTAATGGTGGGGGGTGAGGTTCAATGTGTGGCACAAGCATCATGCCACACCATAACTGCAGTTTCACCTGGTTATTTGGGTGTCAGTTTGGTCTTGATGGCTACAGTTGTGCTGAGCAGTGCAATAACAGGTAGCATCACAGCAGGGTGATGGTTTGCAGTGACGTGTTTAAGCCCAGCATTTGAGTACAGGTGGAGACGGTGGCAGATGGTGGGTGATGGCAGTGGAGATGACAGTTGGAAATCAAGTAACCACAGGGATCATGTGGCATGGTGATGGCTGAGCTGGTTGTGGGCATGTGGTGGTTGGCTGTGATTAGGTTGTGATGGCAGTGGTTGGGGTGGTTTTGATGGTGATGGTTGGGTTTGACTGCAGCCATGTGGTGGAGATAGTTGAGGCCAGTTGTGATTATCATGGCTGTTTGTTTGTGACCATGTTAGGATGACAGCAGCAGGAGCTGGTTGTGATTGCATTGCGATGGTGACAGTTGGGTTTGGTTGTGATCTCAGTGTGGATGATTGGGTTTGATTGTGGTTGCCCTGTGCTCGTGGTGGTTGGGTTTGATGATGATGATGATTGGGTTTGATTGTGGTTGCCCTGCAATGGTGATGGTTTGATGGTCAGCATGTTGTGCCAGCAGTGGTTGGGACAAAAGCAGTGATTGTGTTGCAATTCATGGCAGTTGAGTTTGGTTGCGGTTGTGTTGAGATGGTGGTAGTTGGGGCTGGCTGTGATTGCGTTGTGAAGATGGTGGTTGGGCTTGGCAGTGCCACCACCCGCCTGTCCACACTGACCATGCTGCCTCCTCCCCAGGCTCTGACTACGACTGCTACTCAGTGAACGGCGATGTGGAGTGTGATCCCCAGAGCGAGTTTGACAAGTCCTCCACCATCCCTCGCAACAGCAACATCGCCCAGAACTACCGGCGGATGATCCAGACCAAGCGTCCTGCCTCCACTGCCGGGCTGCCCAGCGGCACCAACCTCCCGGCTGGCACCACCCCAGGGGTGGCCACCATCCGCCGCACACCCTCCACCAAACCCTCTGTCCGCCGTACCCTCTCCAACGCTGGCCCCATCCCCATCCGACCCCCTATTGTCCCTGTGAAGACCCCCACGGTGCCCGACTCCCCTGGCTACACTGGCCCCACACGGGTGGGCAGTGAAGAGTGCGTCTTCTACACCGACGACGCCTCGCCGAACCCCCTGGATTTTGCCAAAGCATCGCCCAAGAGGCTGAGCCTTCCCAACACCGCCTGGGGTGGTGGGGCCATGGAGATCTCTGTCTACCCTGGGGCCGGCCAGCACCTCTCTGCTGAGGAAGAGGAGGACCAACAGTTGGCTGCCAACCGTCACAGCTTGGTGGAGAAGATCGGCGAGCTGGTGGCTGGTGCACATGCCCTGGGTGAAGGCCAGTTCCCTTTCCCCACTGCCGTCGTGGGGTCTGGCCCCGGCGAGGAGACCCCCGCACCCCCCCCAGCGGCCTCCATGGACCCCCCGGCTGAAGACATGCTGGTGGCCATCCGGCGCGGGGTCCGTCTCCGCAGGACCGTCACCAACGACCGGTCGGCCCCGCGGATATTGTGATGATGTGCCCACCGAGGCCGATGGACCCCCCTGGGGCACCCGCTGCACCTCCCGGGACCCCCTCATCGGCACCTGCTGCCCCTCCTCACTGCCCCGCTTCCTGCTCCTTTGTCTCTTTTTTCCTTCCCCTCAGCCCTTTCCTTTCTTTGCATTTTTCCTTTGCTTGTTCTCTCTTGGGCTCTTTTTTGACTCTTTTTCTCATTTTCTTCTTTTATCTTCTTTATTTTTTTCTTCTTTTCTCTTTGTCTCCTCTTACTTGTCTCTTCTTTTCCTCTTTTGCTCTTTTTCTATTTTCTTCTTTTCCTTCTTTCTTCTCTTTCTTCTCCTCCTCTTTCGTCTCTTCTCCTTTTCTTCTTCTCTTCCTCTCCCTCTTCTCTTGCTCTCCTTTTCCTCTCGCCTTCCTCTCCCCTTCCTCTCCTCTTCCTCTCCTCCTCTTCTTTTTCCTTCTTCTCCTCCTCTTCTTTTTCCTCTTCTTTTCCTCTTTTTTTCTCCTCTTTTTTTCCTCCTTTTTTCCTTTTTGTTTCCTTTCCTTTTCCTCTCTTCCATTTTTCTCTTTTCCCCTCTCTTTTCCTTTTATCCTCTCTCTTTTTCTTTCCTCTCCCTGTTTTCTTCCCTTCCCTCCCCGGACACAGGCGGGTGCCCCAGCCCCAGAGCCACTGGGGCCACGGCAGGAGCAGCACCAGGAGCAGGGGGGGCTTGTCCCTGTCCCAGTCCCATTTTGAGGGGTCAGAAGCAGCAGGGAGGGGGCTGAGGGGGGATGTGTGAAAGGGTAGGGGGACAGAGGGGGATAGGCCCTACAGCCCCTCAAATTTGGAGGGACACCAGGACACAGCTGAAGATGCCAAACCTCCTCTTTCCCCCCCCCAGAGATCACTGGGGACCCCCCCCCACAACCTCTCCCTCTCCCTCAGCATCCACAGACCCTGTGCAGGGTCCTGCTGGGGGAGCTCTGGGGGGCAGGGGGGGGTTCACCCAGACCCCCCCCAAAGCAAAGCAGCTGGAGGAAAGCACAACCCCCCCAGGCCCCGCTGTACATAGTCCCTGACACCCCGCTGTCTGTCGCATTGCAGCCCCCTTTTCCCTCCCTTAGGAATATCTATTTAGTTCCCACACACACCCCCCTTCTCCTGCCCAGAACCGCTGATGCCAAGTGAGAAATGTTTGGGTTTGGGGGAGGGCGGGAGGGAAGTCTCTTATTTTGTACAGAAAACACAATTCCTTGGAAAGATAAAAACCAACCTGTCTTTCGACTGAAGTAACTTTTCTGGTGCTGTTGTTAACTTCGTCCTTTCTCTTTTTTCTTTTTTTTTTTTTAATTTATTTCCCCTCCGTGTTCCTGCCTCTGCCGCTGCTTCCCCCTTCCCCATCCCTCTTACAGGTTTGTTTCTCTTTCTTTCATTCCCTCTTTTCTTTTAGTTGGGGATCTTTTTCGTGGCAATTCCCCTCTTTCCCACCCCTTCCCCCCCCCCCCCAATTTCCATAGTCACTGCTACAAGTAACGAATGCACTGTGAAGATTCCAGTATTAATAAAGGTTGTACTGTAATTAATAGCCTCACCTGCAGTCCTGTGGTACCCTGGGTCATGGGAGATAAGGGAGGAAGGTCCCATCACCCCTTTGCAGTGCCCTTGATTAAGGGAAAGTGGGTGCTCTGGGGTGTGATGGGATGAGACATGTACATGGTCAGGATGATGGAGAAGAGAAGCTGTGCGGAGGTCTCATAGAGGCCTTCCAGTGTCTGAAAGGGGCCTACAATGATGCCAGAGGGGGACTCTTCATCAAGGACTGTAGCAAGAGGACAAGGGGTGATGGGTTTAAACTGAAACAGGCAAAGTTCAGGTTAGATATAAGGAAGTCCTTCCTCTTATATTCTTAAAAGATGTATCTTCCTTCTTATATCCTTCCTCACCTCTTGTGAGGGTGCTGAGGCCCTGGCACAGGCTGCCCAGAGAAGCTGTGGCTGCCCCATCCCCGGCAGTGTTCAAGGCCAGCTTGGACGGGGCTTGGAGCAACCTGCTCTAGCGGAAGGTGGCCCTGCCCGTGGCAGGGGTTTGGAACTGGGTGAGTTTTGAGGTCCCTTCCATCCCAAACCAGTCTGGGATTCTTTGATGGGCAGCCACCTGAGAATACTGAAGAACATCCCCTTGCCCCAGACCCCCAGGAGAGGGGGTGCAGGTGGTGTCCCCACCACTACCTCCACCCATCCCAGCAGCACCCGCGTTGCCACCTCCCAGATTACAGAGGCCTGTTGCCAAACCTTGCTGGTGCAGCACAGCTGCTGCAGCAAGCAAGGGGATGGAGGAGCTTGGTGTGGGCAGCGTCCTGCTCACCGGCTGTGACGGGGGCCTGGGCCTGGGGCTGCTGAAGGGCTTGTTGGAGCAGCGCAGACCCCCTCAGCACCTCTTCGCTGCTTGCCTGGACCCGCAGGGGAAGGTAGGGAGGGTGCTGGGTTGGGGGGAAACAGGGACAGCTCTGGGATGGGCTGAGAAACACAGAACCTGGGGGTGCCACCATCCCCACCAGGCGCTGGGGGGGCTGAGCATCAGTGTCCTGCACTGTAACTAGCATGGAAAAATACATATTCATATGTATTTAATTTTTCCCCCTCTTGGCATAGAAGTGGTGGGTGGTGCTGGGGTCTGGGGGTGCTGGCAGTACCCCATGCTGGGGCATTGCTGCCAGGGGGCTTTGAAGCTGCTGGGCTCAGCTGGGTGAAGCGAAGCAACAAATTGCGCCATACCTCTCCCACTTGGGCTTGTTGGAACCTGTTGTCCATGTCATGCTGGTCCGCCCGGTTCCCAACCCAGCATGGCATGGGGGCCACCCTTGTGATGAGCCCTCCTACCTGACTCCCCCACTCCTTTCTCCATGTAGGCTATCAATGAGGTGGCTTTGGGCAACCCCAGCATCATGGTCCTGCCTCTAGGTAAGTGCCAGGGCAGGAAGGGGATGAAGGGGATGAAATCTCTTTGGATTTAATGGCATCTGTGGGTGGCTCTGGAAAGCATCACCCAAGCAGGCGGGTCCCTCGGTTTGGCTGAGCCCGATCAGGTCACTGCAGGGACTGGGAGAATTCTCCATGGCCAGGAGCTGCCTTCTGCCATGTCATACAGCATCTTGACTAAGACATGACCACTGGCTTGTCCCTAAGCCCTCCTGTCCGCCTTGCAGACGTGACGGATCCCAACAGCATCAAGGCAGCAGTCAGTAAGGTGCAGGAAAAGGTGGGAAGCGCCGGCCTCAACCTCCTGATCAACAATGCTGGCACCACACGCCGCAGCACACTGGCCACTGAGACGGTAGAGAACATGACCCTTGTCTACACCACCAACACCATCGGCCCCCTGCAGATGAGCCAGGTGAGGCCACAGGCAATCACTGCTCCAGACGCGGGGAGTGGGGAGGAAGAGGATGGTGATGCCCAAGCACCCATCCCCTGTAGGCATTCCTGCCCCTGCTGGAGGAGGCTGCTGAGGCAGAAGGGCAGCATGACATGAGCTGCAGCAGAGCTGCCATCATCAACATCTCGAGCATCCTGGGCTCCATCGAGGCAGGGGAGGCTTGGGAGGAGAGGCAAGACATCTGCTACCGCTGCAGCAAGGTACCACTGCCGAGGGAATGGGACAAATTTGGGGGTTACCTCCTGTGGGATTCCCCCCACACACACTGACCATGGCACTGCCAGCCCATAATGATGGTGATGGGGTTGTTCCCACCAGGCTGCTCTGAACATGCTCACAAAGTGCCTGGCCCTGGAGTACGGGGGCAGAGGGATCCTTTGTGTGTCCGTGGACCCTGGTTGTGTGACGCCTCCCCTGGGACAGGGGATGGTGAGTGATGTGAGATACACGGCTGCCCTGGCTCAGCACAGTCCCTGGGCATCCTTTCCCAAGGCATCCTTTCCCAGGGCCTCCCTTCCTCCGGCATCCCTTCCCATGTTCATCCCTTCCCATGGGTATCCCTTCTGATATGCATCCACTCCCAGGGCATTCTTTCCAGGGGAATCCCTTCCCAGGGCATCCCTTCCCATGTACATCCCTTCCCATGGGCATCATCCCTTCCTGGGACATCCCTTCCCAGGGCATCCCTTCTCACTGGTACCCCTTCCCTGGGGCACCCACCCCCGCACAGCCCCTCAGTCCCAGGGGAACTGCACAATGGCAGCAAAAGGGAGAATTTCAGGCTCCTGCCCCCAAACAAGCCAGTTTCTTACCTATTTTCCACTCTATTTCCCATCCGAATCTGAAGTCAGCAGAGGGCACCCCAGCCCCGCACTCAGGTCTGGTGGGAGTAATGCACCTGGAGTGCTGCCTCCCCAGCACCCCAAATTCCTCCTCCCCTCTGACAGTACCAAGGGGAGGCTGGAGCCGAGCAGAATGTAAAGAGAGAATTAATTAATCACTTTTTATTAGGAACCATAAGATTAACCTCCATCCTTGTAACACCCAAATTATAGGGATGCTTAATTTGTACAAAGCTGCATCCCTTGGCTACTGGAGCATCTCCAGCCTTTCCCAACCTGCCCCAGCCAGAGCTGGCACCCCACTGCAATGCATGATGCAGTTTGGGGTGCCAGGAGGGGGGCTTGGGATCATTTTTTATCCTATGGCCTTGAGTCCACAGGGCCCGGTGACGATGGATGAGAGCGTGCAGGGCGTCCTGCGGCTGCTGGCACGGCTCTCAGGCACCAGCAACGGCACCTTCTGGGACTGGAGGGGGCAGAGCCTGCCCTGGTGAGAGCAGCACCGGGTCTTGGTGGCGACTGATCTCAATAAAGTGAGTTAATTGCCATTTCCAGGCTCTCTCTGCATCTGTAGGGTGAGAACACAGACCCCCTACTTGGGGTGGGAGCTGGGGTTGCTGCACCTCCAGGGATGCAGAGCTGGACCAGGGAAGCAGAGGGAAGGATGCTCCAGGAGTGGTCCTGCATCCTGGTGTCAGGCTCTGCTGGGACATCCGTGAGGCCAAAGGGTCCCCTTGGGCATCTTCACACTGCAGCCCCATTCTTTAGCCCATAAGCCACACTCACTGGTGGCCTGAGGACATCCCAGACAGCCCCAAAACCACAGCCATGGGGCAGTCTTACTGGAGCCTGGGTCTCTCCCTGCTGAGCCTGGCTCCCCCAGAACCGGATGGCATTTCTGTACCCACCATGAGGATGCTGAGGGCTTTATTTTCCTGATGGCTCAAGGCCAGCAAAAGCTCTTCTTTTTCCAGCAGCTGTAGGTTTCACAGCAGGAGCATCTCCCATGTCCTTAGGGATGTCCTTTGGAACCTCACCCTGAGCTGACCCTCCCTGCATCCCTCACATCTCACAGTACTTCATGGGACACTGAAAACAGGCTCCGATGCCTCATCGTGTGAGTGCATTTCCGTGGTGGGTCTCACTTGACGTATTTGAAGCTGTCCCTCGAAAGAGGGACCGGAAAAATAGTGTCGCAACATCTCAAGCAGACTGGACATGCAGGGCTCTGGCAGGCCTCGAGCACAGCCATTTGCCGTGGGGATGCTCTGAGAAGCCTGGCTGGGGTCATTTCGCTGGGGCAGTTTCAGTTTTCCCACGCTGGAGGAGCCGTTCCCATCCTTGATGGGAATGAGCACGAGGTGGGAGCTCAGCCCTGGGGGCTTGGGATCCCTGGACCACCTGGGAGATATTTGTTAAGGCCAGCAGCAGTGGGCGAGGGGATCCCTGTAATTGAAGCCCTTTATCAAGCAGTGGACTATAGTTGGTAGGTTTTATATGACCTCTGCATGGGTTTCATATAAACATGAACCAGTATGAAGAGGGGGGCAAGGAGGAGGCGGAGGAGGAAGACACTGCATCCACTCATGCTGCAGTGCCCACAGCCTCATTTGCATGCTCTCATAGACCTGTAAGCCTTAGCGGCCCACAGCCAGAAATACACCAATTAAGGGCTCTAATAGCTGATTAAGGTAATTAACGAAGCTGGGAAGGAGAAGGCAGCCGGCCGGCCCTCAGCCCCTCCGGCACACTGCCTGCACTGTACCGCCAAGGACAACAAACAAATCCAGATGTTTTGTTCCAGGGAAGTGGCTGGGACTGACGGAGGCAGCTCTGCAGGCAATGGCTTTGGAGGTCCCTGTGTCAGGGGAATATCTCCCCTGCAAAGCCAAGGAGATACTGTTATCCAAGGAGATAAAACATTGAAAAGAGGAGGCAGCAGAGGCAGCTGGTGTTGTTCTCTGCTGGTCCTTTATTTTGAGTAAGATTGGAGGATCCTGGGGCCTGGTTGGAAGCTGTAACACTAGAGAATTAACTGGTGTTTAATGAAAGCTGAGGGAAAAACACAAACCGAGAGAAACAGGGCAATGTCCAAGCCCCCCCAGCCCACACCCCTGCAGAAGGTGCCTGCCATTTTGCATGGGGTCAACCCCATGGCTGTGCACAGTCCTGCAGTCCCACAGTCCTGGATGGGGTGGTGTTTTTCCCCCCTTTTATCTTTCTTTGGGAACCCAAAGAGGATCTGCTGGGGAGACAGAGCAGAAGCAGCATCCCAAGCTCTAGGGCAAGGAGAAGGCATCGAGCAAGGGGTCTTCTGCAGCATTAGGTGGATTCCCACTGACCTAGGCAGAGAGGACATGCATCAAAACATGGGATAGGACCTCAGCACACGCCACCTCCCGTCCCCAAGGTCTGTGTCTCCCCAGTCCCCACTCACAGGGTGCCCCGTAAAGCATCCGCATGACCTTGAGGCAGTTGTCCAGCAGTGCCTTAGGGCGCACGGCTTTCTTCCGGCTCTCCACGCCCGCGCTGTGGATAAGCTTCACCAGGTCGGCCACGACAGCTTCCACATCAGACTGCAGGAACAGGCAACCAGGTCATAACCATGGTCCCACCACAGCGACATCGGGATACAAAAGCTACAGCTGTTGCATTGGCCGGGAATTGAACCCGGGCCTCCCGCATGGCAGGTGAGAATTCTATCACTGAACCACCAATGCCAGATGTTGTGCAGCCCTCACACCTGACCCACAAGCCCCCCCAAACCCAGTGGTTACAGCAGGGACAGGCACTGCAGCTGGGACACCTAATTCCATAGAAAAGGGACCCCAACAGACAGCTCGGATGCTGCCGGGGCTCCAGCCATGGGACCACCTCTTTCTGCTGCCTCAAACATCACCTCCAGGAAGGGCAGGTTATCATTAGCCATCAGAGTTAACACTGACAAGAGTAAAATCCACTCTCTTCTCAGAGGTGCTGCAGAACCTGCCCCACAGCACAGGAACGCAGCCTCAAGTAGCCCCTCTCACCCTGGGACAGGGCCTCTCACCCCAACCAAACCAGGAAACCATCACTGGCCTGAGCCAGGGGCACCCACTGACACCATCCCAGGACCCTTAACTGACATCAAGCCCTGAGCATCTCCCTGCCACAGGAGTGAAAAAGAGCTCTGTCAGCACCGTGCGCACACACGGGAGCACCCGGGCAGTGCCAGGGGTGCCCCTGGGTCCACTCTGAGTGCAACCCACGGAAACCTCCGACAACCCCCGTGGTCCCCCGACAGGGACACCGGGGTACAAAAGCTACAACTGTTGCATTGGCCGGGAATCGAACCCGGGTCTCCCGCGTGGCAGGCGAGAATTCTACCACTGAACCACCAATGCCAGATGTGTCTCCTCACACACACACCTGCTCCACGGCCAGGCCAAACCCAGCACCGGTGGCTGCAGCAGGGATGGACATTGCTGCTGAGACACCTCCATCTACAGACAGCTAGGATGCTGCCTGGGCTTCAGCCATGGGACCATCTCTTCTGCTGCTTCACACATCACCTCCATCAAGGAGAGGCTGTCAGTAGCCTCCAGAGTTAACAGCGGAATGGGAAGACCTTGGAGGGGCTGCAGAACCTGTGACATTGCACAGGACAGCTCAGATACACTTCAGGCTCATGCTAGTGACCCAGCTGTGACAGGCCACAGCCACCCATCACACAAAGGCAGCTGCCTCCAGGGTGCAGGACCACCCTCAGCACCAAGCAGGCTCCATCAGCCTGGGCCAGGGCCCCTCAGTGCCACCAAGCTGGGGACACACTGACTGCCCCTGAGACAGGGTGACTCACTGCCACCCAGCACTATCCTGTGGTTACCACCAGACCAGGGACACTCACTGTCACTGAGCCAGGGACGCAAAGTGCCGCCAGCCCTGTGTCTTCCAATGCCCCTGACAAGGGCCCACCCCTGGCACTAAGCTCCCTGACACATCACCAGAAGAGTCAAAAAACCACCTGTCACCAGCATGTGCCAACGAACACGGGAGCACCCGCGCAGTGCCCGGCGTGCTCCTGTGGGCCAGCAGATGTGCCCCAGGAAAAACACTATGAACACTCTAAAGGTCCGCCACAGGGGTACTGGCGCACAAAAGCTACAGCTGTTGCATTGGCCGGGAATCGAACCCGGGCCTCCCGCGTGGCAGGCGAGAATTCTACCACTGAACCACCAATGCCAGATGTGTGGTACCCCACAGACCTGACCCACGGGCCCCCCGAATCCAGCACCAGTGGCTGCAGCAGGGACAGGGAGAGGGAACCAAACAGACAGCTTGGATACTGCCGGGGCTTCAGCCATTGGACCACCTCTTCCCACTGCCTCTCAGATAGCCACCAGTAAAGGGAGGTTCTCAGTAGCCTTCAGAGTCAACAGCAGAATGAGAAGACCTTGGAGGGGTTGCAGAACCTGTGACATGGCACAGGACAACTTAGATACACTTCAGGCTCACACTGGTGCCCCAGCTGTGACAGGCCACAACCACCCAGCACACAAAGGCAGCTGCCTCCAGGGTGTAGGAGGACAGAAGTACCCCCAGCCCCAAGCATCCCTTGGCTGCACAGAGCCCAAGTCAGTGTTGCAGGGCTGGGGCTGCAGAGGCAAAGGGCAGAACGTTAAGGCTACACTGGCTGGAAAAAAAAAACCCAGGCACCTAGGGGTGCGGGGGGACACAAAAATAGTCCCTCTGCACCACCCATGCCAGATGTCAGGCTGCCCATACACAGCTCCATAGCCTGGGATGCCTGACAGGGGCCATCAAACTCAACAGCTGCTAAGCCGATGTCCCCCCGCTGCCACGACCCCTCTCTGCTGCTGAGCCAGTGTCACTTCTGCCACGCAGCAGAGGTGCTCACTGTCACCAAACCAGCTCCTCTCACGACACCCACAATGCCACGAGGCAGGGACACACTCACAGCAGAGTTGGTGATACCACCCTCAGAACACGAGCACCGATCCAGGGCCCCAGGGACAGGGTCAATGGGACAGTGGGCATACAAGGAAGCACTTCTGGTGCTCCCGTGTGGTGCACACGGTGTATCAGCACGATACAGCACGTCCCCACCCCACCAACCCCAGAAGCCCCCGACAGGGACACCGGGGTACAAAAGCTACAGCTGTTGCATTGGCCGGGAATCGAACCCGGGCCTCCCGCGTGGCAGGCGAGAATTCTACCACTGAACCACCAATGCCAGATGTGTGGTACCCCCACAGACCTGACCCACGGCCCCCCCCCCGAATCCAGCACCAGTGGCTGTAGCAGGGACAGGCACTGCTGCTGAGACATTCCTCCATAGAAAGGGGACACAACAGACAGCTCGGATACTGCCGGGGGGCTCCAGCCATGGAACTCCCTCTTCTGCTCCTCTCAGAACTATTCCACCAAGGGGAGGGTGTCATTAACCTTCAGAGTCAAAAGCAGAATGGGAAGATGTTGGAGGGGCTGCAGAACCTGCTCTATGGCACAGGACAAAGAAGCCCCAAGTAGCACCCATCGCCCTGGGCCCCTCAACCCACCCATCACTGGCCTGAGCCAGGGGCACCCACTGACACCACCCCAGGGCCCTTAACTGACATCAAGCCCTGAGCATCTCCCTGCCACAGGAGTGAAAAAGAGCTCTGTCAGCACCGTGCGCACACACGGGAGCACCCGGGCAGTGCCAGGGGTGCCCCTGGGTCCACTCTGAGTGCAACCCACGGAAACCTCCGACAACCCCCGTGGTCCCCCGACAGGGACACAGGGGTACAAAAGCTACAACTGTTGCATTGGCCGGGAATCGAACCCGGGCCTCCCGCGTGGCAGGCGAGAATTCTACCACTGAACCACCAATGCCAGATGTGGGGTGCTCTTGAATGCTACTCCATGGCCTTCTATCCAGGGTGCCAACCTCTGCTTCCAGGAGTTCATCTATGCCACCCTTCCAACAAGACCATTCTGTAGGGAGGGAGCTATGCGTGCCCTCCTCAGTCTTCACACCCGCGGGTACATGTCCCCAAAGCACACACATGCATTGTGTGTGCATGTACCCCACATCCGTACCCATGGCACGTGTGCTTGCATGCACAGGCACTGGGTGCTCACAGCACCCCTGCAAGGGGTATGTAAGGCCACATATAAGGTCGTGTCTGGCACTGGGGTACCACAGGGGGCCCAGAGTCTCCCCACCTGCCGGTACTTGCTGTACTCCTTGCCCAGGGCATCAAAGAGCTGGTAGAGCTCCTGTGTGTACTTCCAGGATGGGTGCTTCTCCGGCAGCACCTCGTGGATCCGCAGCACAGCCTGGGAGCTCACATGGAACCAGAGGTACCGCAGTGCCACCTCTGACACTGTCCCATTGCGCTGGGGAGAGAGGGTGGCCCAGGTGAGACCCATGTAGCTCTCGTGGGCCCCCAGAGTGTCCCCATCACGGGGCTATCCCCTGCCACCTCCTTACCAAGCGGGTGATGTTGGATGGCCGCAGCACCTCCTCGTATTGGACCTGGACCGTGTAGTTGATGGGGAAGTAGTGCTTCTGGAAAGGCAGAGAAGAGCTCGGGGGCTGGCGGGCTGACAGTGATGCCCCTGCCAACCCCAGTGTGACACTGGGGAACTGGTGCAAAAGCCCTTTGACATGGTCAACCCTGGAAACGCACCAGCAAACGCACCTTTGGGCACTATTTGGCACATGTAGCTCCTGATAGAAAAGCCACCCCCAGTACCCAGTCACTGTAGCAGTGGATGCTGCCTCCCATGTCCCCACATCCCTGGAGTGAACCAGGATCCTGCAATGCCATGTGTCCACTCCATCCGCCCAGAACTGGGGGTTACCATGTACTGCAGGCGCATCTCGTACTGCAGCTTGTCCTGGAGCAGGCGGGTGAGCTCGCATTCGCCCAGCGCAGTGGCTTCCATTCCCAGCACAGCCAGGACCCCTGGGCAGCCGAAAGCAAGCAGTGTCAGCCCTCCACCCTGGGGACACCTGCTGCGGTGACTGCTGAGGCCACCCCCATCCCTGTCCCCGAGCTGTACTCACACAGGACGGCCACGTAGCCCTGCTGCATGTTGACAGTGGCCATCGGCGGAGCCCCGGGCTGCGGCTACATGGCCTGGGCTCACCGGGAGCCTCCTAGGCAGCGCTGTAAGTGGCGGGGGCACGAGGGACGGCTGCAGGCCCCGGGCGCTGGGCTGCTCTCCGGTAGCCCCGGCCGGTTGCCCCCTGCCATGGATGGGGGGTTAGTTCCCCTTCCCGGCCGTCCCCGCTGACTTCTCCTCTCTGGCTGGCTGCGGGGAGGCAGCA
This sequence comes from Lathamus discolor, assembly GCF_037157495.1. NCBI lineage: Eukaryota > Metazoa > Chordata > Aves > Psittaciformes > Psittacidae > Lathamus > Lathamus discolor. The sequence goes on along the minus strand of NC_088909.1, from coordinate 21,337,058 downwards.
GGTCCCGGGGCCATCGCAGGGTGCCGGCAGGGATGCGCTCCGGGGGGATTTGCAGGACACCCCCTACACTGCAAGAGGGGATCTGGGGGGAGAGAGCCCCGGCTGCAGCCCCAGGGAGGGCACGGGCTCCGGTGCCCGTGGAGCCCTGCGTGCCTGTGTCCCACCACCCGGGGCAGGGCTGTCTCCGGTGCCACCCCCTGGAAGGACACACACACAGAGCCCGGCCCCGTTATCCCAGCAATGAGTTCCTCCGGCCTCAGCAGATGCTCAGCGGAGGAGCGCCGGAGGACGGGGCCCGAAGCGGGCAGCTCACGCTGTGTCCCCCCGCAGGGACGGGGGCATATGTCGCATCCCCACGCCGTCACCCCACAGCGTGTCCCGCGGCCCCGCAGCGCAGCCCCGCGCGGGGGGGTGCTGTGTCCCCACGCAGCGTGGCCGCGCGGGAGGCCCCCGCCGTGTCTCCGCACAAAGGCCACCTCCCCGCGCTCCACGCCCGCGGTCCCCGCACACCCACCTGGCGCGGCGCGGGGGGCGCCGGGCGCGGGACGCGTCTCCCGAAGGGCGGCGGGGCCGTGCCCGAGCTTCCCGGGAGGCGGGCGGGGGGCGGCGGCGCCGGCAGCGGGCGGGGCGGCTGCCGGGGGCCGGCGGGCGGGGAGCGGGGACCGAGCGACCGCCCCGCGCCGCCCGCACCGGGACTCGCGCGCCACGGCCCGGCCCTGGTCCGGGGGGGGGTGCCCGGGGGTTGCGGCCAGAGCGGGGGGGGTGCACGCGGAGGGGGTCCGACGAGCTGCGTGAGTCCCTCCCTGCGCCGTGGGGCGGGACCAACTGCACCCCAGCGTGGTGCTTCCCGGGTGCTTGGCTCCCTTCTGGGTGCCCCTGGGGTGCTTGGCTAACCCAGGTTGGTGTCCCCAGGGTGCTCAGGCAAACCTCCTAGGTCCCTTCATGATCCTTGTGGTGCTGAGCTGCTCTGCTGAGTGGCCCTGGGGCTTGGTTAACTCAGCCAGGTGTCTCCGTGAGGCTCAACCGACCCTTTTGGGTCCCTCTCTGCTCTTTGGGGTGCTCGGCCCCCTGCTGGGTGCTCCTAGGGTGCTCAACTAACCCAGGCAGGTGTCTCCAGTGTGCTCAGCCAGCCCTGCTGGGTCCTTCCCTGCTCTTTGGGGTGCCTGGCTGCCCGGCTGGGTGTTCCTGGAGGGCTCAGCTAACCTACCCGAGTGTCCCCAGAGTGCTTGGCTGACAAGCTGGGGTACTTGCCTAACTACACTGCATGCCCCTCTGCTCCTCAGGGTGCTGGCCAGCCCTGCAGTGCATCCCCAGTGTGCTCACCCAACGCGGTTGGGTGCCCGCATGCTCTCAGGCTGCTCTGATCCACCACCTCCTGAAGACACTGGGCTGCCCATTGTGTCCCAGAGTGCCCATTGTGTCCCAGAGTGCTGGGCTAGGCACCCATGGGTGTGTTTTGGGGCACTGAAGTGGGCATCAGCCCAGGGTGAGGGTCACACCACATGGATTAGACCAATGGGAGAGGGCCTGTGGGCTCCCCAGCTGTTTCCAGGCCAGCAGGACTCCCACACCCCCCTGGCCTGTGCCCACACTTGTCTTCTCAGGATGCTAGGAGCAGAGGATGGGGGACATGGAACACTGAAGCCCTTGGGAGAGCTGGCTGCTGTGTGCTCGGAGCTGACAGGCATCAGAGGGTCAGGAAAGAGAAACCAGCTATCAAAGAGCAGGTCAGCACTCCCAGGGAAATGCGTGGGAAGGAATGCACTTGTGCAGGCGAGGAGAGCGCGCTGGGATTCCCCTGGCACCGAGTCAGGCCACCACGACCACGCTCCTGCCAAGTGTCCCCGGGGCCCAGCTGGCACGCAGGCATGGCCCTCACTCCCTCCCAGCTTTGCGCTGGGGGCAAGATGCTGAGCTCCAGCAGAGAAGGAGCTGGTGCAGCTCCTCACCTCGGTGTCCACAGGGATTTTGCCTGCATCTGCTGCGGGTGATAGAGGAAGCCATTTAATAGCATTCCATACCCATGTAGTCATCAGCTTGGCAGCCAGGATTGGATGAGGAAGAGACGGGAGCACTCAGACCTGTGCAGCATGCTGCTGGAGGTGGTTTGCCCTCCTTGGCTGTGCCGTGCTGGAAAACACCGCTGGTGTGAGCCCAAGGAAAACAGCTCCTGGCCCATGGCTCCAGGAGCTTCACCTCATCACCCAGCACCCTGCAGCTGAAGGAGCCTGGGGATGGAAGGGAGCCCTTGCAGGGAGAAGCCCCCCTCTCCCCAGAGAGGCCAATGGGACCCCATCTTGGCACCCCCAGCACAAAGGGGGTCTGAGGCTCAGCCAGCTGCCACTCTCCTACCTGCTCCTCCACACTTTGCCTCACTTCAGAGGCAGGTTATTTGCTCAGGCAGGCCCAGTCAAGGAAGCAAACGAGTTTGGGAACATCCTGAGCCCCCGGATGTGATTTCACCCTTAGGACTAATGATACAGTGAAGGCCAAGTTCTGCTGGAGTGCTCACTGATCGAGAGCAGGCATCACACTGGAGAGGACAAACTTATGGGGAATGCAGGTAGCTCAGGGTGGGCACCCCACATGTGTGATGAACAAGAGATTGGACTCCCACCAACTTCTGCTCAGGTATTTACAGCTTCCTGACGCAGCCTTTCCTGTAAGGTATGGGAAAGGAAAGGAGCACAAAGCCCTTCAGCCCCAGGCAGAGGCTGGGTGCCGCAGCACAGCCAAAGTGCACAGCCCTGTGGGAAGCCCCTGCCAACACAGTCCTGTAGCGAAAACCCAAAGCAGAGAAGGGGAAAGGAAGGTGCAAAGGACAGGGCAGGAGCGCGTGGGTTTGCCCTCACCTCACAGCAAATGCAGCAGAGGAGAAACAGAATGCTGTCCCATGTGAGTACGGCACTGCCTATCTTTCCAAGTGGGAGAAGACTGGGGCTCATTCACAGGATGCCATGCATCATGGGGGCATTCTGGTTCCTCGGAGACAGGCCCACTGGCAGGAGTAAGACAGGGACTAAAGCCCAGACTGGGAATAAGACTGGGAGGCACCCGCTCTATGCTGTGTGGCTAGTGCACGGCAGGGAGAAACATCTTCCCTTGCCACCCTGGCAGCCAGCTGCTCCTGCTAGAGCGGCAGCAATGCTCCCTGGACAAACAGAAGCTGGGGGACAGACCCTTCCCTCCCACCCCTTCTCCACGTACCCTGCCTTTTGAGTGTCCAGACTGGTGTTGGACAGCAGCAGCTATGGCTGCAGGACCAGCTCCAGGCAGAGCAGGCAGGAAAGGGGAGCAGGGCCCATGATCCAACACCTGCAGGGCTGCAGCACAGCTCCAACATGCAGCAATGGCACACAGTGGAGGACACAGATGTTTCTGTACTCCTCCTGCACCCCTCCCACCAGGCCAGGACAGTTGCTGCAAAGGAGAGAACCACAGAGCTGGGCTTATTAAAACCCAGGCTTTTATTCTTCATGTGCTGCCCACAGTCACAGCCTGGAGACACTGCTCTTGCCAAAGTTATTATGAAACAAATCAAGTCCCAGACACAGGCCTCGCTCCTCCCCACCCCCAAGAGAGTCAACATTGTACAAAACTCTATTTACAGGGAAAACAGGCAGAAATGGCGAGTCAAAAAAAAAACCTTGCAATTCAGAAGAGAACGTTCAAATGTGACAGTTACACCCTCCATACAGCCAGGCTTCCCACCGGCTGCTCCCAGGGGCTGCCTGGAAGCAGAAAGCTTCTTGCCACCAACTACTAAACAGAGCCTGGCAATCCTGAGTCATGCCACAGCTCTTTCTTTTACCAAAAAGCTGTGAAATTGCAAAACCCACTTGATCCTATAAAGGCTCAGCTAGATCTGTCCTACAGGGCTTTCTGTGAGGCCAACACAAGACACCCTTATGCTCCCCATCCTAAAGAGAGGCCAAGGAGACAAGGGTGAGGGTCGCTGCACCCTTCCTTGGGCACTTCCCAAGAGGGAATCTCTCTTGCTGAAAGCCATAATGTCTGGAGCTTTCACAGAAGCAGTGGGATGCACTGGGAGACCTAATATCCTATCTGATCCTGTATTTACTGGAGTCATGTTACTCTGAAACATAAACCAAGAGGAGTAAACCAGTATTGAAAAAAGGAAGCAAAGCACACATTCCTCTTCACAACTGTGCTTGAAAGAGCATCCACAGGAGCCCGGGGAGAAGCTCTGCCTCTGCCAGTGGCTGCTCAAAAAGCATAGCGCGTGCGGATGTCTTCCAGCTTCTTGGACACCTCAGGTGGGGTCCGGTCCAGCTCTTCAGCCACATTCTTTTGTTTGTTCGGTTCCATGGAGTTGAACTGCTCACACAGGTCCCCATCGATCACATTCTGGAGGACCAAAGAGGAGAGCACTGAATCCACACCACACAGAGGCACTGAACCCTGCTTAAGCAGGGAAAAATGGCAACAGTTTGTTCCCAGGAGCTTCTTAATCCTGTCCTGGAAACAAGACCATGCTCGGTGACCTCATCTGCTGAATAGCAGCAGTTAGCAACAAATTAATTACTGGCCAGCTTGATTAACAAAGGAGAAAACCCAAAAGCCTGTGTGCAGCTCAGCTCTGAGTGCTTGCTGGGAATGCTGGGGAGGCTGTACAAGATGACTGTAAGACAGCTGCAGCCACATGTGAGGCATCTTTGAGACTGGCAATGCTGCAAATCAGTCTCAAGCTCAAGAACAAGAACACCCTCTGCACCTGCACAGCTTTCTGACCACTACTACAGATATTACCCTGTAGTAGTTACCACAGAGTTAACTCTGGTTCAGTACTCTGGACTCATCACAGTATTTAGTAGTTGACAGTTCAAACACGCCTCCTCAAAAGCAGGAACAGGTAGGAACAGCCGTTTCTTACAAGACTTCCCTTTTCAATGGTGATGGAAAAACGCACGCCCAAGGCAGAACCCAGTCTGACCTAGCACGCAAACACCTACGCAGTGCCGCTTATCCTGATGGAGAAAAAAGATCCTGTGGCAAGTAGAGAAGTACAACAGCAGCACCTCTGGGCTTGGGCCTCAAAACCAACCCTCACAAGGCTTATTACAAGGGTTAAGAAACCAAAACAGACGTGGTATTAAGTGTTAAGTACTGTTCTCACAGTGCTGTTCAGGAGCTAGTTTCAGTTCTTGTCACAGAAGCTACAGTTTACACTGCCCCAGTCTTCCCTGCTGAACAATAACCCCAACTTGCTTCTGCCAGGCCTCAGACCTGTTCTGTGTCAGACCTGTTCTGTGTCCCAAGGCAAGTCTCTGCACCCCCATGACCAGCTCATCCTAAATACTTGGACTGACCTTCACTGGGAAGTAGTAGGAGCGGAAACTGAGGTGGTCTCGTCCACAGAGAGGAGGGTGCTCAGACCTTAAGTGCATTTCCACATGCTGGAAGAAGTCATGGTCCTGGGGAAATGAAGAATCAGTAAGAGAACAGTTTGCTATACATCAGTGACACTGGCAAGGCACAATAACACCCACCAGGGCTGGAACACGGCCATGACCAGGTTGTGCTTAGAGTGGCCCTGCACACAGCAGCCTCTGTCACCCCTCACCAGTTCTACCCTGGCAGCACCCACAGCAGAGGCAGGCAGCCAACTGTGCCACCCTGGCTGGAATCTGCCTCCCTGGAATTCGAGCATACAGCAGCTGTATGGTACATGATACACGTACATCCTAAAACTCTCAGGGGAGAAAATGTAGGCATCAACATGCAGCTGTAAGGGTGAATGTCTTGGCATCCACTGCTTCAGGAGGCCACAGCTAACAGAGGAGAAAACCATCCTCAGCACTTGAAGCATCAGTGCCTGATCACTCGAGTGTACAGGCTACACAAAGCATGCCAAAGGAGTCCTCCTCACAGTCACTTAATCTCCCAAGAGCCCCTCTGCAGCACAAACAGGTTTACAACGGCAGTGCAACAAGAAAAGCTCTCAACTGCGTGAAGAATGAAGCCAGTGCAGGAAGAGGAGCTAACGAGCTTCTCCTCTTCCCTTCACATTGAAGCCTGTCCCACAGCCACAGGCTCTCCTTCAGCCCAGGTTTTCACACACTGCAGAACCCTGGGGTTACTCTCAAGGGATGCAGCATATTAATATACTGGTTGGAGGTGAGTGCACAGGGAAGCAGTGAGTCTGCAGCTTGATGATGGGGCCTGCTTACCTCATGAGAAGTAAAAGGGACCAAGATTCCTATCCCTCCAGACAGCGTGGTATAGACCAGCGATTCAGACCCTCCTGGGATCAGCGTGGTCTTCTGTAAGGAAAGCACTGTCTCTCCCACATGATAATTCATAATCACTTCAGCCTGAAAGTCAACCACAGAAGCATGTTTTTAATTTAGTTTAATAAAAGCATCAAAAAGCTTAAGAACAGAAAGCAGAATAAATCTGGCCACCTGCTAGTTCTGAAACACCTTTCTAAAGAGGAGCTGCCTTCCACCTGTGACCAGATGGCAAAACTCAGCATGCTGCTGAACTACCTACCCTCTTGAGCTGGACAAGTGGATGCAAGTAATGAGGGAAAGCAGGAGAAGAAAATAAGCATGCTGTTTCAATCAAACACTGCCAAATAGCCAGCAACTGTGACTTCAGAAACTGAACTTGGCTCCCAGTGCCAGTGAAAACCCATCACCTGCAGCACTGCAGGTGTGCAGCAGCAGAACTGCTACTACATCTCCTGGACAACACTGCAGAGGACTTCACAGAAAAGCAGCATGTTCTCCCATAACCACATGCTTCCCACAAAGCATTACCTTCTGTGATGCTCCATTAAGAAGCCCCCTGTCCCAGAGAGCTTTGTTGCCTGTGGGATCCTCATCTACCTCATCATTGGTGTTGGGAGGCAATCTCACCTGTGCTCAAAGAGAAAGAAAGAGTCAGCAAGCTGCAGAGAAGCAGCACACCATCTCTGGAGAATCCCTGGGGTCCTTGAAAGGCTGCTATGGTGGATTCTACAAAAAAGTCACTTTACACTTAAAAGAGTAAAACCATCTGCCTGCTCTTCCAACAAGGCCTTCAAAGTTAAATGACAACCATGTTGTCAAGACTGATGGCCTATCACTTAAAAACATGGGCAGGGCCTCATGACCAGCCTCTGCCTGGCCTGGCACTTGCAGATCACCCTGGGAGTTACGGTCAAAATGTCTTGAGGGTGGTTTTATCCACTCGGTGGATAAAGAACTGGCTGGATGGCCGCACGCAAAGAGTTGTGCTCAATGGCTCGATGTCCGGCTGGAGACCAGTAACGAGTGGTTGTCCCTCAGGGATCAGTGTTGGGACCGGTCTTGTTTAACATCTTCGTCGCTGACATGGACAGTGGGCTTAAGTACGCCCTCAGCAAGTTTGCCGATAACACCAAGCTGTGTGGTCCGGTTGATATGCTGGAGGAAAGGGATGCCATCCAGAGGGACCCTGACACGCTTGTAAGGTGGGCTGATGCCAACCTTATGAAGTTCAACCATGACAAGTGCAAGGTCCTACACCTGGGTTGGAGCAATCCCAGGCACAGCTACAGGTTGGGCAAAGAAGAGATTCAGAGTGGCCGTGCAGAGAAGGACTTGGGGGCGCTGGTCGAGGAGAAAATGAACATGAGCCGGCAGTGTGCGCTCGCAGCCCAGAAAGCCAACCGTATCCTGGGCTGCATCAAAAGGAGCGAGACCAGCAGGTCGAAAGAGGTGATCCTGCCCCTCTACTCTGCTCTTGTGAGACCTCACCTGGAGTATTGTGTGCAGTTCTGGTGTCCTCGACATAAAAAGGACATGGAACTGCTGGAACAAGTCCAGAGGAGGGCTACGAGGATGATCAGGGGACTGGAGCACCTCCCGTATGAAGACAGGCTGAGAAAGTTGGGGCTGTTCAGCCTGGAGAAGAGAAGGCTGCGTGGGGACCTAACAGCAGCCTTCCAGTACCTGAAGGGGGCCTATAGGGGTGCTGGGGAGGGACTCTTCGTCAGGGACTTTAGTGACAGGACAAGGGGTAAGGGGTTAAAACTTAAACAGGGGAAGTTTAGATTGGATATAAGGAGGAAATTCTTTCCTGTTAGGGTGGTGAGACACTGGAATCGGTTGCCCAAGGAGGTTGTGAGTGCTCCATCCCTGGCGGTGTTCAAGGCCAGGCTGGATAAAGCCTCGTGTGGGATGGTTTAGTGTGAGGTGTCCCTGTCCGTGGCAGGGGGGTTGGAACTAGATGATCTTGAGGTCCTTTCCAACTCTAACTATTCTATTCTATGGTTCCTGCTCAGGCAACAGTTTGATGCATGTATGCCAGGAAAACCAAAGAGGATTGATTTGTGTGCATTCACCAAATACCATGGGTGCAGTGTCTGACACTTGCTGAACTCTGCACTTCAAAGCACCCCAGCACACTTCAGAAAGAGATCAAAGTTCTGGCAGCAAAACCATCTATTCTTTCCCTCCTCCCCTGCTGAAATCCAGCCAAGTGGGGCAGTGTCAGCACTGACAAAGCCAGCTTTCACAAGGAAGCGACAGAGAAAGCTAAGTGCCAGTGATGAGGTTTTAACCAGGGAAAGAGTGATAACCCTGACCGAAGTTCTCATGTGCCCTTTCACAGTCACAAGCTTTGTTTCCAGGCTTATTCACAGCAAGTTTTAGGGCATTTTCAACACACAGTGCTTCAGAAACAGGTTTTTTTTACCTACTGATGGCTTTAACTTGTTTGTTTTGTCTCTCAAACAGATAAACTGCAGCCATCCGCTATGACAATGGCTACTTGCCCCATACAAACAAGTGACTGGTACAGGGCGTTGTCTGCAGCAACATAGGGATCCTCATTCTTTTAAGACAAATCATGGGTGTTTTAAGGAAAAATACGTCCTATCCAAGAAGCCCCGACTTCTCCGAGGCACACTCACCACACAGATGTTGCCAAACTTGTCTGCTCCAGCCACGGTGTCATAATCCAGAAGAGTGGCTGTAGTGACCCACCGGGGATAAGTGTCATCAGCAAAGATGATGAGCTGGTTCTCATTCCTTTTGTAGCGCACCCAGATGAAACTTTCCTGAACATCTGAAACAATCACTCTGTGCCCAATGGTCTGGATCCCACAGATGTAGTTGGCAATGTGCTTTTGAGAGAGAAAGGACAAAACCCAAGTGCTTCAAAGCAGGGAAGTATAACCCATAACTGTCCTACACCAAGTGAGACACTATTTCCCCTAGGAGCTACGGTCCCTCTCAATTGCCCACCTTTCCCTCCAAAACTGCTTCTCATTTCTGGTATACTACTGCCTTGAGGTAAATACATTTTCAATACAAGGTGAATGTCGCAACCCAACATCCACCACCCACCACTCTCAGCCTGCTGAGTATGAGTAGTGTCCAGCGAACACGCAATGCTGGTGAGCCTGTGAACTGAAATGCCAGGGACAGTCCTGCAAGCAGACATTGCTTCAGTGTCCCCTTACCCAAAACCACCCAACACACACCAAAAAATATGTTTCCCTACAAGTTCCCAGTCTGCCTGTGAGCTTGCTGGAGTTCCTTTATGCAGTAATGAGCAACTGGCACAGGTTCTGTAGCTTGCACAAGAAAGGAAGGAGCCTGTAATTACATTTAGAAAACTGTGCTCTGCAGTTTCATTTCCTGAAGTATCAGATATGCTCAGCAAGAAGGACCATCCACTTCAAGGACAAAATTCCCTTTATAAGGTTCTGAGGATCTGAAGAAGTGCTCCTATGTATCCTCCAACTTCTGTCCCCAGCCTGCTGACCATTTAACCTAAGGACTTCCATCAGCTGTCATTTCATATTTGGACAAGACTTCTTGTATTTGCAGCAGCTGGCCAAAGGCATGGTCTGTGCAGGTTTGTGAAGCTCCTGCACGTGGCCATTAACAGCCTGCACTGAGCTGCTACAGAAAGGAATTCGCAATACAACTGTGTGAACAGCAACAGGAAAGCAATGTGTGCTCAGGGTGCAGAAAGGCAGCATGAGAACACAGCCAAGCCAGAGCTGCAAACACTACTACAGATGCATGCACCCAGTGTACACCAGAAGGCACAAACGCAGCTCTGAGGTCCTCGGGCACAGACACACTTGGGCTGGAGCAGCAGCTAACACCCTGTTTTGCTCCTGCTGCGAAGCATCCCTCCAGATTAACAAGCTCTGGTCAAGGAACAAAACCAGTACCTTATTCTCACACTTGCGAAGCAGTTTTTTCTTGCCCAGGTCATATACACGCAAGAGCTTTCCAACTCCAATTAAGACTCTGCCTTGGAACGGAGCAATGGCTGCAGGAACCTCCTCCACAGGGGTCTAGGGAGAGAAGAGGAAGACCAGTGACCCCCATTAACAGAGCTAACCTGACACCAAGCTCCAGAATGGATTCAGCTAAGGGTTCAGTTGAAGGCTGCTGGCCTGTGGCAAGGCTTTCAACATAAAAGGTTAATCACTATCTTTTTCTAGAGGAGCGGCAAAAGGTCTTTTGAGAGCAGCACATACCACATGTGGTGCTAGCAGAGCTCTGTACAGACCACACAACGCTGGCAGTGCACCTTCACTGAAGTATCAGACTGCTGTAAGAACACCATCCTGGGCAGGAAGCAAAAGAAGACAAGGATCCTCTTGCCTCAGTTCTTAGTTTTGTTTTATACTTTACAGAAGGACTTTAAATTTTGCCTAAATCCTTTCAGACTGTTTTAAAACAAAGGTATGAATCTAATTCAGCCATCTGCCACAGCAGCTCTGAAGCTACCACTTAAGTGTTAAATCTGAACAACTACAGCATGCTCACAATTCCAGTAACTTGGGAGATGAAAAATTATCCACCACTGATCGATCCAAACGGAACAGGCACAGCAGAGAATGGAAACATGTAGAGTTTCTCCAGTTACATCATTCCTAGCCTGGTTGCACTGGCTAAGAGAAGTTATTTCGTATCATCAGCTCTGCCAGCTTCCAAGTGGGTGCTCAGCAGCACCAGAAGAGGCCTTGGTCCAGGACAAGAACCCACTCATTCCATCAGGACCATAGGAAGTGCACAAGCCACAACATTTCTTTCCACGTGTTCATCTGCTTGAATCTCAGCCATGCTGGAAGCATGTGGGAAGGAGAACAGAATTTGAACAGAGTTCTGCTGAAACACTTGCTCAAGCCCCAGAGACCTGTCAAGTGAGCTGGGTATGCGGCAACTAATCATCTCAACACTCAACCAAAACAGCATCAGAGGAAATAGAGAGACAGCTCACACCAGCTTACTTCATGTGGCCAGCCAAAGACAGAGCCTTAGCACCAGGGCCCCAATGACCCATGAATTTGCTTTGTAAACAAGTGCTCAGAGCAGCTCCCCGAGCTCATATTCTGAAAACGAAACAGCGCTGTGTCCCTTCCCCTCCCTAACAGGGGCATGAAAAACACAGCCCCTTTCCCATTTACCCAAATAGATGTGTAAGACTCTTGGGAGATCTGTGTTCAATCCTCAGCCCTGCAAAAGACGTCCCAAATGATTCTGCAGGAGGCAGTTTTATTTTCTCCAAGGCTGCTTCCAATGTGTACCATCAGCATGATGTTCTTGCCCAGATTTGAGTACTGCACTATTAGTGTAGCATTCAGGGTGAAGTAACAGCTATTGCAGCACCTTGCCTGTGAATGACCCAGTCATCCCTCTCACCTTGTGCAGAAACTCCAGCTTCTCACCACTATTCACCAGCTTGTACGTGTAGACAAATCCCCCAGCAACTGAGCGTGGGTTCAGGATCAGGTCCTTGGCAACTCCCACCAGCACGTACCACTCATCACCAGTATTGGAGAACCGGCACACGGCCACACTGGGGATGACAGGACATGTCAGCAGACAAGCATGATCACAACACTAACACTGCACACATGGACTCAATTCCTTGACAGCACAATTGCACCTAGCCAGGAAAAGATATGGAAGCCCAACCTTCCAACACTGATATTTTGTTTTCAGAGGTCATTCTTCCTCCCTGCAGAAATTTTTAAGGCAGATTCATTCGTTTTTCCACACTCGTCATATAAAAAGATGTGCCCAGCTGTCACATATGTCCAAAGTAGTACTCTTATGCTTTCACAGGCTGGACACAGCCTAACAATGTACAAAGCTCCATAAGAAACTGTTTTTGAAAGGCTGTTCTAATTTGGACATGTACATAAAACTTTACTCACCTTACAGTGTTATTTCCTGCTTAGCTTAGCCAGGTTGGGAAACCTGGACAGAACAGGGCAGAATCAACCTTCTGGACTAACATGACCTAACTCCACTTCACCTGCTGAAGCATTTGCTATTCTTTGTGGTTACTGTATTGGTTTTCCCCTCCCTTCCCTCCAACACTTTATTTCCATTGAATGTGGATGAGAAGGGGATTTATGGGGATTTTTATGTGGATGAGAAGGGGAAGTGAGAGACAGCAGCACATTCTCTTATTTCCAGCTCTCTTATCTGTCATTTACATCTCTTAGGTGCCATTTACATCCCAATGTTGTTCTTCAAGCACTGGAGACCAGCAAATGCATCTGGAGTACCAGCTTCTGCTGCCATGTGTGGAGAGATCAGGGCCAGAAAGGAAGGCAAGGCAAAACAAAAGCTTTAAGCATGTGGTAATCACTTCTGGGATTTCAAGCCAGTCTCTTGGTAACAAGCTGCACCTGGATTTCAACTCGGCAACAGCTAAGTGAAAAAAGGAGAAAACACAGAAAACTCATCACAAGCAGATCCCTGATGCACCTGGCAATGCTTCTTACCTGAAAGCAGCTTCATTCTGCTCTAGCTGCACCAGATCTAATGTATTTCCCTGGATGGGGTTCATCACCCTGATAACAGAGGCCCACTGTCCATTCCCTGCCTTGGGAGCACCAAAGATGGACTCGGGAAGATTCTCATTCAGAAAGGCTGCAGCCATCTCAGCAGCTAACTCCCTCTCATCTTCACCTGCAGCCTCCACCATTTCCTATGACACATTAAGGGACAGAAGAAAAGAACAGCTCAGTGGATTTCCTTACCAGACATGCTGATACTCTAAAGAACATAGCCTTCCTGTTTCCCATAAGCCCAGGTATCCCAGGGCAAGGTACTGCCTGTGAAAACATAAAACCCATCAAATCCCAAAGCTTCTATCCATCCTGAGCTTATTCCCAAGTGAGCCTCTGCAGCTCAGAGCACAGAAGGGTCAGCTCTGCCCTGCCCAAAGGGCACCTAATTGGGGAGCTGGCTTTTTAATTCTACAACTCTAGAAACAACACTGAGAAGAAAATAATCCACTGAAATCCAAACATTTTCAGTCACAGAAAAACCAGAGAATGGCGCTTACACAAGCATGACTGTCCTCCAGTATATATTATGCCTGCTATAATAATATGTAAAAAAAGGACCAATGGGAAGCAGTGTATGCTGATAAAATGGGTGCTTTGAGGCAGATCTTCACTCCTTTCAGCCCCTGCATTCATACAGGGCACAAAAGCGTACAGGCAACAGCAGATGGGAACTGGCAGGCAGGCAGCATTTCCAGCTGCAGAAATTCCTTCCAGGCAACTGAAGTGTGTACCTGTCCCCTGCCCTATTACCTCAGCCATTTGCTGCTTCCTCTGTGCCTTGGTGGCCTCAGTGTAAGCGTTGTGGTCTGTCTCGATAACAATCAGGTTGTTGCTCTCTGGGTGAATGACAAATTTTCGGGGTGTGTACTGCAATGGGAAGGAAACCTGGTTGAAGACTGCCCCCAGCTTCTCCAGTGCCAAAATCCTGGGGAAGAGAGATGTGACACAAGTTGAACAAGGTCCAAAAGCAGCTGTCCCAAGAGAACAAAACTGGAATTGAGCTTTATGTCTGTGAAACTCCTAGTGCTGGAGAAAAGCAGCACTTTTCTCAGGCCAGTGAGTAACCAGCAAACAGCTCCAGAGAGCAGAGCAGAACTAGCATCCTATATGGGAGACGATGCTGTGGGACAAGGAGCGTTCTGCAGCACAAGGTCCTTGACGTGAGGGCCATCTGTCCCAGGGTGCATCCTCAGTGGTGCTGAAGCAAGTCTATCCCAAAAGGAACAAAGAGCACATGGAAGAGGGGAAGTCTGGGGAAACATCATCTGAATCTAAATGTGACACAGACTTCAACAAGTAATCAAATGCTCCTCAGAGGCACTTTAGTTAAAACGGTATGAGAAATGCAATGCCAACTTTTTCTTCCTGTGACTTGCCAGCTGAAATGCCAGTTCTTCTGGCATTTGGGGACTAAAAACCACAAGTCTCTCCAGAAAGAATGACTCCTTTAAAAGCAACGAATGCTGTAATACGTCAGTGAGGACAGATATGAAAAAAGTGCCTGTTCAAGTGCATACAGTAGAGGTCCTGAATTTGTGGTCCATTATTTTAATTCATGCTTTTAGCATCTAAGCTGAATTTTTTAAAAAAGGCAACAAATACACCCCTGTCATGCCTCTGATTTCTTGAATCAACTATTTTTTTTCTGCAAAGTAGCCAATTCAAATCGCCAGCCACAAGATCCTAATACACAATAGATTCATAGTTATTAAAAGCTTCCCTCTAAGCACCAGATAATTTAAGGATAACCTGAATTAAACTTACTTAAAAAAGCTGAAAAATACAAGTCAGAAAAGCACACCCTATTTCTTTTTAACAGCACAATTGTCCTTGTGTTCGATTTGTTTTCTGAAATCTACCAGTGTTTCCATCAAATCATTATCCATAATCAAATAACCTCAAAAAGACCTCAATTCTTTAGTTACTCTTTCCTTTTGAATGTCCATTGAGAATTCACCACCCTCCCCGTGTGCCTTGCATCCCAGCCTAGAAGTGTGTTTCCCCATCAGTTCTTACCTCAGTGTGTTCGTGGAGATGGCTACAATGCCCTCTGGGCACTGTTCAGAAGCAAAACCAGATGCAAACTCCAGTGTCTCATAAGACAAGGGAGTCAGGTGAAAACGTGACTGATAGGAGTAACTCAGCCAGGATCGGCTTGACATGGCCAGCACCTGGGGAAGACAAACAAATGTATTAGTTCTGGGGATGGAAACAAGCTCACTCCTTGCAAATATGAAGCGATGTACAGTGCCAGGCTCTTACCCACTTGGGGTGGACTCCACCCTGCTCAGGGCACACCCTCAGAGATTCTGCATGCTTTCAAGAAAGAGTTTTATCTAGAAACTGTATATGACACCAAGAGGAATTTTAAACACTATTAAGACAACAAATATTCAAACTGAGGTGCAATAAAAGCTGTTATCTGTAAAAGCCACAATAACAAATACTTTCACAGCTTTTTTCTTTTTTTTTAAACAATAGCCTGTTCTAATGGGAACAG
This sequence comes from Lathamus discolor, assembly GCF_037157495.1. Lineage (NCBI taxonomy): Eukaryota > Metazoa > Chordata > Aves > Psittaciformes > Psittacidae > Lathamus > Lathamus discolor. The sequence continues at coordinate 21,321,741 of NC_088909.1, read as the reverse complement.
GTCTTTTAAAATAAGTATTTAATGCTTTGTCACCATCCAAATATGGTAGCACACAAGTGAAATTCCCTTAAAATCATCAGTAGCCTATTTTCAAGTTAAGGGAAACAAAGGAAGAAGATGGACCTCTAAACCCCTCAGCTTTATACATGCAACTAACTCAACTTCAGTAGAACCTTACTTTCTGCCCCAGCAACAACAGCTGGAATTACACTGAATCCCTCATAGGCTACCCCCCACCTATCACTGACAGGCCATAAACAGTGTGTTTCCCATACTGTGCCAGAAGGAATTAGGAATGGACTCAAAGCAGAAAAGCAATCAGCTATTCCTCTGCTACAGCATCCTCTGGCCAAGCTGCAAAGCAGCTTACCTCCAAGGTACACCTGGCAGGAGCAAGTTGAAGAGATTTACCTAGTGTACCATAACACTGAAGCAGTGCTCACATTCCCTGATCCAGCCCCCTGCGCTGACCAGCAGTATTTCTCAACTCTGAAGGGGTCATCCAAAAATGAGTCAAGCAGGGGGTGGCTGATATCCCCAGTGCCACATCACAAGGGCTGGAAATGGCACTTCTGATGAAACACTTTCCTCCCTCTATGCCAAATCCTGCAAATGTTTTCCCTGAACCATGTGTGGCAGCTGTCCAGCGCCTGGCTGAGCCATTCTAAACAGGCACAGGAGACGACGACCAGCACTGCATCAAGCAGCCAAGGGGAAGATTTCTGCACAGGGCTTTCTGCCTCTGTGCACTAACGCAGGCAAGGTGAGGTTTTTCAGTGTCTCTAAGCCTAAGAATCTGCTCAGAGCTTTCCAGACATGCTGCAAACACGGCCTATGGGTCAAGTAAGTCCCATTTCCAAACACACAGGGCAGCACTACACATTACTTTGTAAGAAGAGGAATACCAACATGAACAAGGCTGTTTGTGAAAGAGCAAACTGTGAGCCAGGCAGTTCCATAATGAAGTCATTCTAAGTCATTCTACTTCCCACCCGTACCCAGAGGGTCCTGATGTACTGCAAGGACAGTTCCCCACTCTGACCATCAAGAAGGGAACATAGAATGCTGTGTCTCGAGAATGGATCTGTACCCCTCTGAGCTTGCCTCACTTACCGCCTCTTGGCCTTGCATTCGGACTCGGAAGAGTTTCACAGGCCGGGAACCAAGGTATCTGGTCCTGGTATCAGAAAGATCACCGGTAACAGGATCCAGGACAGTTCGCAGCAGCACACCATTCTTGACATCAGCAAACCAAACAGATCAAGATTACAGACAAGAAATAACAGCCATTATTCAGAGAGGAAACTTCTGAAGAACTAGGTGTCTATTCCTAGCTTTCCTAGCTTCTGGTACAACTCTCTTCTACAACTATATCCAAATTGGCTCTTAATATGAAAAAGCATAGCTCCTGCACACTTCTATTCTAAAAGGAATTACTTGTAAAACACATGCACACCAAACAGGCAAAGGCAAAAAAACAGACCAATGGCTTCTGAGTACATCCCATAAGCCATGAAAACCTGAGGCTAATTCCAGATCCGAATCCCTCTTGATACAAAGTATTTACCCAAAACCTCATGCTACTTACAAAGAGCTTCTTACATCAAGCCTGAAGCATGTGAAATAACCTAGGCTGCTCTGTTTTCACTACGTGTTGAACTGTCAGAACAACATTTTGGTTGAAGATCACAGAGACAGCACCGGATGCAACAAAAAGCTGTGTAACAGCAGAGTTATTAGGGCAGAGCCTGTGGTTATGGGCAGTTATTCCTTGTATACTCTGCCCTACAGGCAGTTTCTAAAGAACTGCCCAACATTTCACCCAGAAATTTTTCTGTTTGTTTTTTGTTTGGTTTTTTTTTTTTCTTAAGAACATGCCTTCTTTACGGAAGGGGAAAAGCACATTTTGATCTGCAAGACCCCCAGGACTGTCTTTTGATTAATCTTAAGTCCATGAATGCACAGTGAAACTTGCACCCCCAGTCACACAGTGAATTCCCCAATCTCACTTGTTAAGTCTGTTGCAACAAAGAGGGAACAGCCAGGCTTTGTGTTGTGCTGCATGATGACAAAGCTACTTTCACGATCCATTTTTCAAGTGAAAGCTCACCAAGACACGCCTGTCAGAACCAGGCAGGCACCACTCACTTGCAGTCCAATGTTCAGGTACAGAAAGCCAATGGAGCCTCTCTCCCCCAGCTCATCCTGCTTCTCCGTGCCACCCATCTCCACGATGCACAACGACTCAGGCTGAGCAGGGAGGGCCTGCATACTCAGCGGCTGTAAGCAATCCTGTGAGAGACAGGACAGAGGTAACACACCAGTCAGCAATGCTTGGTATGGCAAGAGGGGATTCAAGCTACATCTAAGAAACTTTGAGATGCCCTTCTAAATCTCCAAAAAGAGTATTCAGCACAGAAAAAAAAGGAAGAAGTCCAAACAAACACTGGCTCTGTGGATTTTGGCAAGCAAGAGTGGTAGCAGCCCTGGGGTTTGGAAAAGATAAACTAGATCCTTCCAAACTGTTCTAGCAGGTTGCAGCTATTTAGCATGGAGAGAGCTAAGCAAAGTTTGTTACTTCAGTCATCTTCTGAAAACTTCTCTGTTGCAGGGAAAGAAATTAATGGTGGTTTGGTGCTGACCTGCTTGCAGAATGAGTCTGTTTTCATACAGGTTTAAACAGTAAGACAACAAAAACAAACAAAAAACCCCCCAAAACACACAAAACCAAAATCTAAACCAAAACAATGAAGCAAATGCTTTAATTTCTCATCAGCTGAACCTCCAGGCAAGGGCGAGGCAAGATAAAACAATGAAATTGTTACAGGATCAGGAGCCACGCTTCCTCCTACAGAAAAGCCACACAAGCTATTCATTCCTGGTCATCCACCTGAATATGGAGAGACAGCTTGGATGGACACAGCCCACCTCTGGAATACCCTTCTGAACATTTCAAGCCAACGGAAGAGGCAGCAGCAGCACAGCTACTCACCGAAGGGTCAAGGGAAATAATTCTGACAGTGTTGTCCACCAGCCCAACAGCAAGGAAGCGTGAGCGCTGCTCCCCAGGAGGAACATTGGCCAGGCTCATGCAAACGACATCAGCTGACATCTCCTTTCTTTCTGTGTACTCATTCAGCTGTCCTGACTGAGAAAAAAAAAGCAGAAAAGACACTTACTGACTGCCCAATGGAGTGAATGAGCACCAAAACGTCTCCCTACACTCTCCCCCGCAAACTTTTATTTTAGGCCAGTGCTTTGGATTACTTGTATTTTTTAAAAACCATTTATTTACAGCATTATTTCAGCTAAAGTTGGAAGAACCAGAATAGCAGTAGGGTTGAGTATACGATTTCCAGCCTCAGTCTAATGAGCCATTAAATAATCTCAGACAGAGTCCAGCTCTGCACTGCTTTTATCTATCCATTCAAGAAGGATGCTTCACTACAGAATTCCTGTCTGGAGGTCTCATCAAGGATCAGTCTCTGGCATGTCCCACAGTCCATCTTGCTCTACCAAAACTCATTCCCAACATTAATACACATACCGGGTCCATCTCAAAATAAACCAGTTCTCCTCCAGTCAGTGCTATCACAACTTGTCTCTGGTTCACAGCACATTTTACAATGGTTTTCTTCCCTGGCGTCTTCCATTCATTTACTCTCTTATCTGCTCGGATGTGCCGGATCCCATCTGGATAAACCTGAAAGAAAAAGAAGTCACAGCAATTCCGCATTTATCACCCTTCACAATTCTCACTGGTGGTTCTGACACAGAAAAGCCAAAGGAAGCATCGCTCCTGGCAGTGGTGATCTACTGGCTATGCAACAGGCTGAACTAGCACGAAACCACTTGCCAGCTGGAAGCATTGCATCTTTGAGCTACAGCAAGGAACTACTGGGCACACAACAAAGGAGATTAGAACCATCTTCAGCTGGTCCAGTTCACTTAGCACAATGTAAAACGGGAAAGGAAATGAATCGTGTCACTCTTTGCCAATCCACACCTTTAAACACAACATATGCTGCACTAACATAGAACGTGTGGCCATGCCGCAAGCAGAAAGTGGCAGATGTTATCAGACACATCAGAAGCAGCTTTCCATTACCTGTACCAAAGCATCGTCACCAAGAAGAGAGCAGGACAAGGTGGGTGTAGTACCCAGGAATCCCGAGTCAGTCACTTCTTCTACAGTCTCTCCGATAGACAGCACCAGTGTGGCATTTACGAAGGACACAATGATATAGGCATCAAATTCATCTGGTTAAGGGAGACAGGGAAAAAAAGGGTGTTGATTAAGTAAATGCAAGGCTTCCCAACAAAATTAGCAGCCTGACAGATGTCCAGCAGTTACTCAGAATTCCTGTGATAATTACATCTGCTAGCAGTATTGTGCAAGTTCGTTCTAGGACACACTGTCTGAAAGCCAGCCACTGCTAGACTCCAAACAATGCAAGACTGAACCAGGGGTCAAATCATGATCCCGGTACAGAGTCAATTCACCATACTCTGGATTCTGGCATGCAAGACTCCAGCCTACATTCTTCAAAGACAGTTCAAGTCTAGAAGTCTTTAGCACTTCACCCACGTCACACCAGGAGCTGAATCCAGATTTAACACCCAATGACACCAAATAAAATACCCCAATAATCTGAACACATGGAACTCATCTGCAGAAACCACACCATGGATGCTGCAAACAGTAGGTTGCAGGACCTTGTACCTAATCCAGTATCCACATAATAAAAGGCTGCAGAGAACAATTCGGTGCAGTGCAAGAGAGGAGCTCTGGGTTAGCGTGCTCTATCCTCATCTAGAAGCCAGCTAGCTTACATTCATCACACAGCCATCCTTACAGTCTTCTGGGATGAGAAACAATTATGTTTTTAAGATAAAGCAAACACTGACCTTTACTTCTACCAGAACAAGTGACAGTATTCCAACTACTATCTCCAGTACTGGCTTCTCCCCAGAGGAACAGCTTGAGAGAGTCCAGTAGCTTGCATGTGGAAGAGCTATGCTAATTAAAATAGTCATAAGAGCTCATTTTGAAATTAGGAAATTTTGTGGGAAACAACAGTAGTAGGACTGGGTAAAGGGAATGCCCTGATTTACTGCTGCCCATTTTCATTCTGCAGAAGATAACAAGTATTAAAGAGGGGGAGAGAAGTCTCATTAAAACGGAGTAACAAAAGCAAAAGAAACAATGAAGTCTGCTGCGAAATGGAGGCAGAAGCCTCAGTGGAGTAAGACTGCTTTAGAAGTAACTCTACTTCTGCTGCTGTTGTCATGCAAGTGCTATTTCTTAAGAATTAAAAATTTCCCATTTTAACCCAATGCAACCCAAAGCTCAGACCCAGGCACCACAGCACAAGACAGCAGAGGTCAGGGTGTAAGAGAGCTGTCACAGTTTTTGCCCTTGAGCAGAGTTTCTCCATAATCTGCACATGTGGGAGACATGGAGAAGTGGCTAAAGATTCTCAAAGTAGAGAAAGAAAATAGGGAACTCTCACTGGGCTGAATAAAGGATGCCAGCAAACACCACGCACCAGCTTAAAGTAACAGAACTGGGCCAACTGAAACAAATGCTCCAGGAATGGATCCTTTTCTTATCCACCCTGTTTATATGGAGGCTCTGCCAAACCTGCTGTGTCACGTTTGTAACAGAAACGCCTTACATACAGCTGAAAATATGCAAGCAAAAAAATCCCATCATTCTTCTCTCCAGCATCTGGTATACAGACCACAGCTACGATCAAACTGAAGAGCTCTGTACCATTAAAGCAATTCTAACAGTGGTCTGTGGCATAAACCTCTAACATGCTTCTAAAGCCCACATACGGGAGAAGATCCCGCTTGTGGAAATGAGAACACAAGAACTGAACCTGCATACAAAAACCTATCAGTTACTACTTAAAACACAGCTTAACAGGAGAATTTCTCTTAATGTTAACAGCCAATGGTAAGAGTTCAGCAAGACATGCACTGTTACACACTCTTTATTTTCCACACTAAATAGCAGCTGCTCCTACAAACCTGCCTGAATTTTTCAAAACCAGGAGTCTACAAGAATTCCTCGACTGCTTTAAATAGAGGCTCTAGCAGTTCACAGGCTAAGCATTTAATTCATAAATATCCTGTAGACAGGATGTTCTAAAAATTCCATTTCAAAGACCATCACTGCTTTCCAAACTTCTTGAGAGCTGCTGCCTTCCTCCCTGGGGGCTGTCATTCTCAAGATAAACCACCATGTCCCAGCTGGAGGCTTAACCATGTGATTTGGAGAAGGACAAAGAACTCCTATTTGAAAGCAAAAGATTCCCTTAGTCTTACTCCAAATGAAAACTCATTCCTACCTCTTTATAGTTCCGAGGCTCTTTTTTTCCACTGCCTTACAGTTATATCAGAGCATGCCTTTAAGTTTGTGTTAATAACAGCGACCAGTGCATTTTTGCTTGAAGTCCAGTAGTGTTACTTAATGCTTCTTGGCTGGAGCTTTTGATATAAAGGCTTTGATTTACCAGAATTAAGTCAGTGAATAAGATGCATTCATCCAGATAAAAACAATACAATTTTGGTCTAGAAAATATAGCAGCCTAGTTGAGATTAAGAAGACTAAATCCCTGCAGCATGCTCAGAAGTATTCTCAGAAAAATAAAAGCTCTATAAAAGATCTATAGCTCTGCATAATCTCAAGCACATCAGGCTCTCCAGAGTTCTGAACTGACAGACATTATTTTGTACGCAAAATACAAAGACACAAGACTTCAGAGATGCTTATTACTGTTCTAATTGCTCCAGTTAGCTCCTTTCAACAAGTAACAGAGACATTTTAATGACTCTGGAGAACCACAGCTGGACTAATTTTCCTGTGCATTCATTACAAGTTTTCTGCAGCTTCATCCCCACGACAGTTATGAAAATACACATTTCAGTCCACCAACTCTATCCTACCATGCTTTTTGTTATTTGTCATGGATTCAGTTTCAGTTATTCCATGAGAATTCCATTCCTATACACCAGCCCATGCCTGGTACACTTTATTCATGCTCTGCAGCATGTGAATTTGAACCAACACAAATGCAGACACCACTAGCTCAGACTTGTTCAGTGAACAGAGAGATGAGGAGCAACAAAGGTGGGGATTATTTTCACTTAAAAGATACTAATGGGAAGACAGCACATTTTCCTGTGTTTCTGCTGACTACTGAACGGAGACTCTGCACCTGGGAGTCACTGCACATTGCTTTTCAGGCAGGAGCAGTAGGTGGGGAAGGTAGGCTGTCAGCTCTCAGTTTTGCACCTATCTCAAATGCTGAGCACCCAGCCATCTAGCTTCCCACACCCTAATATTCAGCTGCAAGAGGGTTTGGTCCAAAACCCATCTACTTCTCTGATGAGCTGATGCACCCACCCTGGGTTCAGCCGTGCTATTTTTCTCCTTCCTAGTAGCTGGTGCAGTGCTGTGTTTCAGCTTCAGTCTTGAGAACAATGATGGGAACACACTGATGTTTTAGCTGTTGCTAAGTAATGCTTACCCCATCAAGGACTTTTCAGTCTCTCATGCTCTGCCAGTGAGGAGGGGTGCAAGAAACCAGGAGGAAGCAGAGGCAGGACACCTGACTCAAACTAGCCAAAGGGGTACTCCACACCACAGCACATCATGCCTAGTAGAGAAACTGAGGGGAGTCACTTGGAAGGGACCAATCTCTGCTCAAGTCAAGCTGGGTATTGGTTGGCAGGTGCTGAGCAAGTGTACTGTGCATCACTGAGGTTTCTTGGGGTTTTTTTCCCTTAACTTTTTAGTTTATATTCTCTGCCCTTCTTATTTCCCTTATCATTATTGCTAGTGGTAATAATTTTGTATTATACTTTAGTTATTGGACTGTTCTTATCTCAACCCATGAGGTTTACATTCGTTCAATTCTCCTCCCCATCCCACCGGGAGTGGGCAGGGAAAAAGGGGAGTGAGCAAGCAGTTGCGTGGTTCTGAGTTACCAGCTGGGCTTAAACCACAACCAACATCCCATAACCACAGATCCATGGCAGCAATACCTTCAAGAACACATGATCATTTTCTCTTCAAGGACTCTACAAAGCAGCTTGGAGCCAATCCTCAGTCTAGAAGGGAGCTGAAAATGCCCATTAAAAACACCTCTGATTTTAGCAAGGACTGGCCATTCGGCAGACACACAGCTGATTACCTTTTTCCCCCAAAGACTGTAAGATGGCAGTTGCTTTCTACCCCACAGCTACCAAAGGCAGCAAAGGCAACAATCTTCAACTGCACAACAGCTCCTAGAATTCGTTTACTGAAAAGTTTAGCCCCATGATTTTGTGATTCTCTGTGGTTAAGCTGTGGGGCAATACAGTAGCCCCTAGCAGTGAGTACACACCTGTGGTGATCAGCACCTCCACCACCAGCCACCTGTGGAAGAAAAAAAAAGGCTTGGTATTGGTAGTATCACCACATACCAGCCAAGGTTAATACTTGCTTTGAAGGCTGCAAACCTGTATCTTACAGAGGCCTTGCAGCACAGGGACACTGCAGCAGTGAGGCAGAACCAGGCAACCCAGCACTGCAAATGGAATGCACAAAAACCAGCACCTGCACAACTTCAAGATTAGATACATGTTTGAAATGATTCTGCAAGCTTTTTGATTTTAAACCAAATCAAACTGTTCCTGAATTCAAAGGGTTGTAACTTGGGGATTGGTTTCACGCAACTTTAAACTGTATTCAGAAAGTAGCATGGTTCATACACAGCTTCCAGCCTTCTGAAATCATGGAGATGATCTTCATGCTGCAGCCTGGAGAATTTGCAAGGAGGAGAAAGAGGCAGTGAGACTGGTCTGGTTTACGTAGGTTAGCAACAGTCCTCCGTCTCCTGAAAAGTCAAAGGCATTCTCTGGAACCCCAAGGGAAAAGGTTTTCGAACTGCAAGGTGATGGAAGAAGCCTCCATCTCTCAGAGGGAACAAATGTTACCAACTTCTCTTCTAGAAAACAGGAGCAAAGGTTTGTCTCTATCAAACTGGAATGCCTCTTTTAAGAAAAGCACATTATCTTTGACATGAACTGTGGAAATACTTTTCCTCTGACTCTTTTACTTCTGGGGAAAATAAAGGCACTCTGTGCTCAAAGTTCCTTCCATACTGCTTAGGCAGTACATGAGTCTTAGAATCACAGAATGGCTTAGGCTGGAAGAAACTGAAAAGCTCACTCAGTTCCAACCCCCTGCCATGGGCAGGAACACCTTCCACTAGACCAGGCTGCTCTAAGCCCTGTCCAACCTGGCCTTGAACACTGCCAGGGATGGAGCAGCCAAAGGTTTTCTGGGCAACCTGTGCCAGGGCCTTACCACCCTTACAGAGAGGAACTTCCTGCTAAGATCTCATCTCAGTCTCTTCTCTGTCAGTTTAAAGCCATTCGCCCTTGTCATGTCCCTACAGGACCATGTCCAAAGCCCTTCTCCAGGTTTTCTGTAGCCCATTTAGGCACTGGAGCTGCTCTAAGGTCTCCTCAGAGCCTTCCCTTCTCCAGGCTGAACAAGCCCAGCTCTCTCAGCCAGTCTCCAAGAAGAGGTGCTCCAGCCCTCGCAGCATCTTCGTGGCCTCCACTGGACTCACTCCAGCATGTCTACACGAGCACGGCAAATCATGGCATGTCTTGGATGGCAAGGTAAATCTCACAGCAATGTCTGAAATTCCCACAGAGTTACTGGCTTCCCTGGAAAACACACTACCCTACGACTGCTTAAAAACAAGATACAATGTCACCACAGCAGGCTAAGGTCTCCACTGCAACAACCTGTCATTTCCATATCCTGTACATAAACAACAAATCTTTGTGAGATTTACACAAAGCTCTCCCCAGAAAATAATCACTGAGGCTGCCGGCACCCAGAACAGATCTGTTTCATGGGTTTTAGGTGTTTCTGAGGAAACACAAAACTCTTAACTCTGTTCTCACCCTCAAGAGAAAGGCAGGACAAGGGATTGTATTTCCTCTTGTACTTTAATAACGCAAACCTGTTATTTCAGATCAGGAAAAAAAAAAACAACCAACCAGTCAAACCAAGCCCACAATTCCATATATTCTGCCAATTCTGTATCTTGTCTTTCTTGGAATCAGCAGCACTCTATACACTGCTGGGCTTTTTAATAGGAAGTGTGTCCTAGCCCAAATAGACCATTTTCTTTGCAGATAATGCATAGAGGGAAGTAATAAAATACAAATACTGCTGCTGATTTATCTTCTTTGATCCGTAAGTTGCATCCCACTCTCATGAAGAGCTGACTAATGTGGTTGTCAACATGCATATAACAGAGAGCATGCTCCAATAAAAAGCATAATCAATGCCTGCTGATGTCAGAGCAAGAACTTATGGGAAGTGGGAAAGGATGAGGAGGTCAGCAGCTTCAGGCTGCAAATGTACAGCTGACACAGCATATTGGGCAATGGATGTAGCTGCAGGCAGGTACTTCTTTGTCATTCAGAAGTGTGACAATTCTAGGGGACCGGAGGGTGGCTTCTAAGTACAAAGAGGTGGCTGCTGATTCAAAACCCAGCTTTCACAGATGGCACACAAGCATCATGCGACACCTTTCCTATCTCCTTGCACAAAACAGCAAAATACACCAAAAAACATCATCACCTCCTTCTGCTTTAGAAAAATACTGCATACCTTCAACATGTCTCCTCACTGTCCATACAGCATTGGGGTTACCAGGCAGCTCTGAGACAGCCATTTCAGATACCTAAGAGTAAACAGAAAGAAGGTTCTTTTGCAAACAGATGTTTAGACTTAACTACAGTAAGCCACCTAACCACCAGCAACTTTTAAGACTTCCTACAACGGGGCAGGAAAGCTAGTAATTCCTAATTCTTATGCTCTCCCCCCATGCCAGATGTGCTGCAGGGTAGAATACATTCAGCACTGATACAGCAACATCAGAGCTCTGGATGATCAACTTTAGAAGAAGGTCACCCATCCCTAGCTAAAAGAACAGCAGCAGCTGGCAGAGACAACAGGATGTTCTGGCTCAATAAACTCAAGTATTAGAAGAGACAAAATGCACGTGGTTGGAGTCAACTGAACAGAAAGCCTCTGAGGCTTTAAGAGTAAACAGTATAACCCCTCTACTTCCAAGAAGCAAGTCTACAGAAAGCTGCTCTCCAGACTAATGGCAGAAGGAGAATCCCTTCATTTCACTTCCTTTATTTCAAGGATTTTCTCCCACTGTCCTCCCCTCCGAAGCTTCTCTTCTGAAGTGCTGAAGTCTTACCTCAAGTCCATGTCTTAGAACTCTCAGAGATGACCGGGGCCCCCGACCACAAGCCACATACAGCTGTGGTGTGTCTTCATTAGCCAAATCTGCTATCTGTATGGAGAAATAAGTGTCAATAGAATTAAACTATACATGCCACACTACTGCTTTAAGAATGTTTTTTTTCAAAGACCGAAAGCAGTGAAGATGCTGCAGCGCATACTATCTGCTGCCCTGAAACAGTATCAGGTTTTAAGCAAACTCTCTGCAGAGCGGAGAACTGGTCTGATAGTCAGCAGAGGGGCAGCACAGAACTGCTGGCGACACCATGTTCAGATATATACTTACCACCTCAGGAATCACAGGCTGCCAGGCCAGATACCAGTCTCTTAAGCAGCTGCTCAAGAATTTAGCAGGTTTGCTTTTCTACCAGGATTTACTATAGAGCAGTATTTCTGGAAACCTAGGATAATGCAGCTTTGGGACTCTGCTTACACACAAATACTCTGAAGAAAAAAATCATTCATCTATGATCAACTCCTCTGTAAATGAGAAAGAGTTAAGTGGTGAATGGGAGTTTGCTGATGGCAACATACCTGACAACACAGAATAGGAGACAAACTGTCCAACTCATCCACCAGCACCAGGTTCTTGAGAGGTCGTGGCTGGAAAAAGAATGTATCTCCTTCCTCAAGAGGCATAGCAGAAGAGAACTCTGGCTCCTCATCATCATCACCCAGGTGAGCAATCTGGTACAGGTAACTTGAGACAGAGAGCAAGAGCAACAGCATGTTCAGTGTGAAAGTCATGTAAACTCCTCTCTAAGTAAGGCATAGACAGATACACAGCAGAGGGAAATCCTTCCTTACATTATACAACTATCAAAGTTCAGCCTTAAGGATTGCCATCTTGGTGACAAAATCTTTAAAGGGAATCAGAGACCTTCAAAAAAAGCTCCAAACAAAAAAATCCACAAGCTCCCCCTCAAACTTTTCTAGCTGTCACTGGCAGGGTACCCCAGAGTCCCAGTGTCTTCTCCATTTACCCACTAGCCTTTCAGATATTCTTGTGTTAGAGCCAAAGCAGCAAACAACAGCTGAGGCCAAATGCAAGGACAATGGCTAAGACTGCAACTCCACAGTTATCTTTTTTAGTGGAATATTCTCACCTGACTATTTTAATCTGTGTTCCCTATTCCATTTTATGAACTTAAATATTACAATAACGAAGTTAAACTTCAGAAGAGATGAGGGGGGAAATAACAACAACAACAAAAAAAAACCCACAGCCCCAGACTGATTTACTTCCTGTTTTTAATAAAGCTCAAATGAATATGGCTTCCTCAAGTGCCTGGTTTATGCAACCCAGTTCAGTCACTGCAGTAAACTGGCGGGAGCTCCCTCAGGTGGCTGACCGCAGATATAGTCAGGAAAAAAAAAAAGTACATATCCTCACTCCTGTGAATTCCCCACTCAGACACCATCTTGAAAGGCCTTAAACCATCCTGAAAGGCCTACAACGTCTTTTGAGTCTTTAGAATAGCCTGGAACTCCATATATGAATTGAGAAAGTCCTCAAATATATATCTGGTAAGGAAAGGACTGCAACTCCTGTTGTATCTACTTCACAACACACAGAAGTTCAATGAAAACTATCAAACTAGAAGATAATTCATCTGGATACACGATGGATGTCATATGAACTTCAAGTGCCCAATTCATCCAAAACCTACTGCAACAGAATATAATCTCTTGCTCTGCAATATCTAATTTGGGTTCAAATGAGAAAGTCCCTCCATTCAGTCATATCCTAAGCCAACTGCTCTGCTCAAGCCATGTGAACAGAGCATTAATGTACCAATTAAAACAGAAGTGTTGTCTTTCTACATTCATTAGGTTCAGGTGCAGTTTGCAGTCCTGAACAGGACCAGACTGTTTTCAAAGGGGAAACTGCTGACATCAAATTCTTTACTCACTGGTTTCCAAATTCAGATGCCACAAAGAGAAACCCTGTTTTCAGCACACACATGGCAGCAGCAACAGGAACAGTGTCAAAGTACTTCAGACGAATCTCTGTAACCTGAAAACACAGGAAGATGCGACTGTACTAGTATAGGGCTAGAGCTGTACATGTGTGGCTTAATTAAAAGCAGCTGCTTAGCTATTCTCTCCAAAGAAAGGAAGCAGGAGAGTGGGCCAGGCTTAACCACATCAGTAGTTTGGGCCAGCAAGTTACGAATCACAAAATACAGCAGACGATTTTGAACACAGAAGTCAGGCTGCCTGTTTTATTCAAAGACTTTTGGTAACACTGAGTCAGTGGCAGGGTGGGGGGAAGGCAGCTGCAAAAACAGCAAGCTGTTGAACAGAAAGAAGAAATTTGGTTCACTGAACACCAGCCATTCCCCAGCATGTGAAGAAATAAGTGTCTTAAGCATATTTCTACATTTCATATGGTCACAACAGCTCTTGGTGAAACATTCAAGAATGACCTGAAGCCACTTAAAGATGGAACACAATCATTCCTAAACTGACACGTTTAGATGAAGGAAGAACTGACATTTGACATTTACTCAAAACCCCCAACTGATTCACTGCAGCGGAAATAGTTTCATCACAAAATACTAGGACAAGCAGTGGCATGCCACTGCAAGCCTCTGATTCAAATTCATGGATCAACTCCACCTCAATTTGAATAAAAAAATAACAGCATATAAATGTTCAACCAAAAGATGAAACAGAGATGAAACTGTGATCAAGAGAAACTTAAGTCCCCCAGAAACAGTTTATGGAATACCTCCTTTTGCAGGTTCATGGACCAAACCTTACATCTTCTGAAGACAGGACTGCCTGCAGAACATCTAAAGCATACCCAAGTGACTCTGCAGCACAATTCTCACAGGATTTTGCAAACCTTGTGCTGTGTCTCTGCACGAGTGAAAATCAGTCATAACTGCAGGTGTAACAGTATTACAAATTGCACAAATGTACCATTACACAGCTAAGACCACAGTACTAAGTATTTTTAACTTCAGAGCACCAAACTAAGGACACTTCTCAGTTAATGCTTTTGATGCTCTTCACATAATGCTTACCATGTCTTCATCAGTCTCCAAAGTAATTTTGAAGATGTCTCCTTGCTCTGTTTGGGCCAGGAAGAAGAACATGGACTTGGTCTTATGTGTAGCAGAGCAAACAAAAATCATACCCCTCTCTGGGTCATCCAAGTCATTCTGCAAGAAAGAGATGTCATCGGTGGAACTACCTGGCAAGTGCAGATGTGATTTCTCCAACTGAAGAATTCCAATTTCATGGGTGCCTTAAGAGCTGACAGCATGCGAGGAAGCTTTGAACACAAAGCACATCCCCCTCCGTTGTACCCATAGTAACCCCTAGTACATCTCTACCCCAGAAGGCAACAAACTTCTAAGACACTGTGCCAAAACATCACCCCTCCTATCTTTTTTGCTCTGCTCCACAGACAACTTGTCACATATCAAAACCAAACATCTAGGAAAGGGCTCCAATCCACATGTGGCCCTTTGTGAGCACCTGAACATTGGCAGGTGTTCAAAGCACACAATTTGCAACACCAAAGATGAAGGAAGCAGCCTTAGATGCAACAAAGCAGCTCTTGAATTTACCTGTGCACCCAACAGCAACCATGACAACCACCTCATGTAATGCCACTGTACAGACAGCGCTTGCCTGATCAGAGTCTTTGGAGTATCTCCACCATAAATCTCAGAGAAGAGACATGAACCAAGCTCATCACTTCAGGCTATGCCCATCTCCATCTTCCCTCCTGGGTAACATGCATCCAGTAAGGTAGATGAGAGGCTGACACACTTAACTCCTTTTTTCTTACTTTAAAGCCTCCCTGACACCTTTAATCTCAAAAGGCAAATACAAAGCTTTCACTGAGCACTGACAAAGATAACATTAAAAAAAGGACAGGAATCACAAAATTCTCACCCGTCTCCTGGGAATTGGGCATCTGATATCAGGCTGGTCACCGAAGTTTTTGTAAGTAATATAGTTTTCAGAACAGATCAGCACCCCGCTAGGTCCATCAGAACCACCAGGAACTGAGACACAAAGAAGAAATATTATGAGAGAAGCCCTTACCACAGATCTGAGTTGCTGCCTGCAGAACATTTCTTTAGGCTTTCTTTAAAGTGTCATAGCTTTCAGTCCTCTCTATTACCCTACGTAACCTGCTCTTATTAAAGGATAAGACAAAGAACCAAGTACAGCTGCCTGTGTCAGCATGACAAGATGGCAGATGGAACTAGGGGACCAGGAAGGAGAAAAAGGAAGGATGCAGGCTGAAACGGCTTATGCTTTATCCTTCCTGGCTTATTCTTGTCTAGAAAGTCACACACCCAAAACACCATATTAGCAACTTGTCAGTTAAACACAACCTGGGCTTACTGGCATCTTTGCTTGCTGTCAAAAAAAAAAAAAGTAATCCACCAGATAGTTTCCTGACGTTATCTTTCATTTTTTAAGAGTATGTTTTTAAAAACGCTTCTCTTGAGGTGCCAGCATAACAAAAGATATGCTCAAAATAGTGTTAGTCATCAGATCCAGCCCAGTATTGGATGTCCCAAAAGCTGCCTACAGAAGGTGCAACAGGGCGAGCACACAAGGATGCTCAACTAGTTTAGCTTCCTTCATGCTTGGGAGAGGAATCGGCAGCGCTTCAGTGGTTTCCCTGATTGAACTCATTAGGCTGTTTTATATACCACCTTGGTATATGGATTCATATACTGTCTTTCAAATGTTTATTAACTGATGGAATCCTATGTGAGAGTATGAATTACTCCCATATTACCTAAAAATACATTGTTTTGCATCTGCTCCCAGCTAGATGCAATCTAGTTAGTATCTCAGCTTTGTAATCCAGAGAATATCCAGAATAAATCCAAAAGAAGAGATGAGGAGTACTTTCACATCATAGCTGTATCTAGGAATTCTTGGGACATTTCCATGTGTGAATCACCGCTCATTATCTGACTCCATAGTGAATGAATTTATACTAATGACTCCAGCTACCATCAACACAACTCCCAAAATGTAAAGAGTATTGACTGTGTTTGCCAGGAGAATGGGAACCAAGTACATCCATGGGAAAATGACTTTGTGGTGAAGATGGCAGTACCTGTTATGAGGAAGTTGCCATGCTCTTCCAAGGGCTCACTGTATTTCCTAACAACATGATTCAAACCCAAGTCCAGTTCATAAAATGTCAACGTCTGTTGTGTGTTAGCTGCTGCTTCTCCTGTTGGATCATTATCTGCTTCCTAAAACAGAACAGATGATGGAGTCTTTCAAGAAAGGTATTAAAGAAAGAACAAAGCTGATGCATGGGAAACAGTTTTGAGTAGCATTAGAACAAAATCCAAAAGAAGACTTGCTGGAAGATGCACCAGAAAAGGCACAGAGGAAGAAAATAAGCACATCTGCAGCTGAACAGCAAGAATGTAAGAATCATCACCTAGAAAGAAGAGACTTGCCTATTCCGACTGAAGGCAAGACAAAAAGCAAGCTCACAACTGAAAATTGCCTCAGACAAAAGCAGCGAACATTCCCTGCCTTCACAGACAGGTTAAGAACAGAAGAGGCATGACAAAGCCCAAAAGACAGCAAAGGGAGATCAAGCTCTTCTCACCTCATAATCCATTTCCAGACAAGCAAACATTGGGTTTTCAAATCCCACGTCGACTCCCACCACATGGTAGACCAAAGTGTTGGCCTTGTGGGCTTCCAGTGGGGAGGAAATGGTGAGACGAGCAGCAGCATCTCTGTTCAAGATATACACCAGCTTCTGCTTTTCAATAGCACCTGCAAAAGCAAGGACAACAGTGCCTGAAGCACAGCTCCTGCTGATCAAATCTGACCGCATCTGCAGTCCAGTATCAATACACAGCCTTGCAAGAGAATGTGTGTTACTTCTGCTGAAACTCACTATCAGTATTTATCTCTGTGCCGCCCATTAACTTTAAATGCCTAATTTTAAATGTTTTGGGCTGCAACCAAAAATGCCAACTCCAGCTCTTGTTCATCTAGAACAACAGCCAATCTACAATGGCTACAAGCAGGTCTACTCACTCATTCTACCACACAAGAGATGACAGACTGCAGGGAAGGAAAACCAAATTGAGCACAGGCAGCTGTTTCACTGTTTAAAGCCATTTGGCAGTAACATCTCCTCAGAAATATTGTAACTAAGAAAATCCATTCTTAGTTAAGCGATATGCACAGTATCCACATCATAACAACCGCTCACTATGAACATTAATGGCACGACTGTAACTGGCTACCTCCACACCCATGACAAGACAACCTGTTAGAAAAAACATTGTTGATATTCCTGATAAAAAAAAAAAGCACTATTACAGTACTAGCACTTCAAGCTTTAAGTGTGTAGGAAAGCAGCATTGCACAAAGCTGGCTTTGGCAACTCAAAAAGTTGCCAAGAAGTACCAATTCACTAAGACACCTTGTGGCAAATCTTACAAAAACTCCCAAACATCACCCAAGTGTCCTTCTACTGGTGAAGCTGGATCAGAAATGCATCTACCTGTCTCCATGATACACCTCAGAGAAGAGAAAGGAACTCATAATGTCATTTCAGGCTACAGCAGCTGACTGATTATGTGGCAGCATTGATGCATGCAACCCTGCAACCCCAACTTCTGTTCCAGACATGGCACTCTGTGGATCTGTGAAGCATTAAGCAAGCTGGCCTCTTTCCAGCATTAGAATTCATTTGTGCAATTCCATCAGCATAAAAGAACTACTCTGAATGCCTGCATTCTCTCCGGCATGTCTCACAGCTTAACAAACTACCCGAGAAACACTTCCAATTACGCCTGGCAAAAACTCATTCCAAAATAAATATCCACAAGACAAAAGGAAAAAAGATAAAGTGAAACCAAGCTGACAGACTGACTTACTGATCATGACAGCACGGCCCTTTGGGTCTACAGCCAAGTACTGGCCTGGAACAATTCTGCGACATCCACTCTTGCCAAAGGTTTCCTGATGAATCTTCTCAAACACATTCTTTGAGGGCTGGTACTCCAGAATAACGATGCGCCCCGAATCACTGCCTACGACAATATAGTCTTTGGTGCCACCTGTCAGCCTGAAGGCCATGAGGGACCGAATGACTCCAAACACTTCCACAGTCAGCAGGGTGTGAACCTTCCCTGTGTTGGGATCGGGGCGTAGTAACTCCAGGATCTTGCCACGGGAAACAACAATTTCTTGTTGTTTGGTTCCTAGAGAACCCAAAATGTAACAAAGAGTTAGCAAGAATGCAGCAGAACACGCAACTTTAAGAAGCACTACAAGAAATAAGATAAAATTTCATTACTAGTAAATGCCAACGAGTTCTACTATTTCTATGGAAGAATTCAAAGCGACTACATTCAGTGCCACTGCTGTTTGAGTATTTTTTAACAGGCCAGGAAAACTAATCTAAAAAAATACTACATTAAACCTATAGATAATTGACCCAAACTTCTTTCGATCCTTCCACAAGTTACAACATCTCAAGAGCAAATAACAGTATACCACTGGAAAAAAAAAAAAAGGCATACTGAAGCAAACTAACTTCAGCAACCAAATCAAATAAAACCCACATTTTTTCCACTATGACCCAAAAAGCCTCAAGCCTAGATGCATGAAGGGAAGAGAAAATTACCTGAAAAATTGCCATGGATAGCATAGCTAATACCAGTGGCACGCTGCAACGTCAGGTTGTAGAGAAACATGTTGGCAATGGGTTTGTCACTTTATCGTAGCTCCACCGAGTCTGCAACAAATAGAACAAAAAAGTGTACTTCACAAAGCCAAAGCCTTCCATAAGGCACAGAGAACTGCTGCCCCCCTGTTCATTTTATCACCTCACACTGGAACACTGCCCGCCATCCAGATGAAGTTATGTGGCATTTATTACTAAGCAAAAGGCTGTCTCAGTGAAGACCAGGCTGCTGAGCTCCTTACTGCAGTGTGCCTCAGCAGGACGTCCAGCTAGTAACTTCTCTTGTGGTTTCAGTTGTTCAGAAATCAAGCAAAGTTAGGGAATAACATCTCTAGGGATGCCCTACGCTGTCACACATCGCTCATGTCGCCTCTTCATTAAATATGAAACAAACCTACCCACAGCGGCTTACGGAGAGCGTCTGAATCGATCCCGTGCCCCGGAGCTAGCGCGGGAGAGAATGGCGGCTGCACTCTCGCGGCAGGCCAGGGGAACCGGCCCTCACCGCCCCGAACCTCGTCGAAGCCCAAGCCGGACTCGCAGCCCAGCACCGCCCCGGACTGCCAAGCCGTGCTCCGGGAACCGGCCACGGATCCACCGGCCCGGCCACCCCCCACAGGCCAGGCACCGAGGGGCCCAAAGGGCTCGGTGCCGCGGCCTCTCCCCTACCAAGATCGCGGCTCATACCGCGCTCCCCCAGCCGAGGGGCCGCGGTTGCGGGGGCGCGGCTCGCCGGGGCGGCCCTTACCGTGCAGATGGAGGCGGATGGCGAAGAATGCTAGTCCTGCCTAGGCGGGCGCGCCTCCGCACCCCTCCGCCATAAGCTCCGCGCCTGCGCAATCCCCTCCCGCGTCTGCTCGACGGGGCTTTCCGCCGAGTCCGGCGCGCGCGCGCCCCGTGCGTGGCTGCCCGAAGCGGCGCCTGAATGTTCGCGTGGCGATCCACCAGCTCTCTGTATCAAGAGCCTCACTAAAATAAAAAATGACAGCCACGATCTTGTATAGAGAAAGGGGGTAGCGTGATCCTGCCGCGCTGCCAGGCGGATACGAGCTACTGTAAACGCTCAGGCACCGCTAAGAGTAGCCCCGGCTGAGCCTGATGCGGCATGGACCGTGTCAGCTGCATCCTAAGATGGCGGCGGCGGCCACGGCGTCGGGCCCGAGGGGGGAGGGAGGTGGCGCGGCCGCCTCAGCCCTGAGCATGGAGCGGATTCAGTCGCTCACCGACCTGGCAGAGCTGGAGGCTGCCTACAGCCGGCTCTGTGAGGAGGAGGTGTGTGGGGAGCGGGCTCGGGCGGCCTCGGGGTGCGAGAGCGGGTGTCTCTCTGTCAGGCCTACCCCTGTCTTCCGGGTTCTTTTCAGAGGAGTCAAATACGACCTCGACCGTCCTCAGGGCCGGTGTATAGGGGCGGTGTTGCCGCCGTGGAGCTGGTGTCCTCGGATCGTGAGTAGCCCCCGGGCTCGGGCTCCTTGTGCATTGAAAGTGCAGCGGGGGGGCGGAGCTTGGGGGTTGTCTGGTTTAAAAATGTGATTAAAAGTTTGCATAACTGATGCTTTCAGATGGCAAATCTAAAAATGTACAGGATTAAAATGAGAGATTAGGAAGGGTTTAATTGTCATGTGAGCTCTTCCAAGTGCTGATGCCTTGCTAGATGGGTGTTCTTGACTTGTCTGTGATAAGTGGCAGGCCTGAAGGAGAGCTTAAGTCACACAAGACCTCATCCTTTCCTTTCAGAAAGTTGTGCAGGAAGAACTGGATGCCCTCCTGGAGCAGCAAAGCACTATAGAGAACAAGATGGTTGTACTTCATCGCATGGGGTTAGTGATTCCTACCATTTCCCCTTCTTTCTGCTGCTGTGCACTGTTCAGTAACTCCCTTGATACTGTGTGACGTGAAAATTCATTTTAGAGTCGTAAGGGAAGCATATTCATTCTCAGAAAATGTCAGACTTTAAATCAGTTTGCAGTAGGGAGCAGTAGCTGGATCCTTATCCCTGGGGACCTGGTTCTCAGCAGCACTAACAGAGGGAAGTGTTGCACCCTCACACAGACTGACCCATTTTGGTGTAGGCTGAAGGTCTTACCCCGGAGATTGTCAGGTTTCAGCACTGATGCTTGGATAAGATGTTTTGTGTCAGCCTGTTTACAGGTATGGACAAATTTTACTGCCTCTTTGTGGTGAGTTTGTGCATGCAGTCTGGAAAGCCATCTCAAGTGGCCTTATGTCCAATAGAAGCTTGGAGCACCGAGTTTACAGACTTCATCTTCCTCTTCAGAAGCAGAGAATTTCATAAAGCCTCAGAGGCTTGTTCATCCCCTGTCTGGTGCAGGGCAGTCTGATCTTGTTGCTTTGCTTCTGGAGGAGAGGCATGAATTCAGAGATACAGTTGCTGACAGGATGTCCTGGGTTCAGCTGTGTTATTTTTCTCCTTCCTAGTAGCTGGTGCAGTGCTGTGTTTTTGACTTAAGTCTGAGAACAGTGCTGGTAACACACCAATGTTTTAGTTGTTCTTCAGTATTGCTTACTCCGACCAAGGACTTTTCAGTCTGGTACTCTGCCAGTGAGGAGGGGCACAGGAAGCTGGGAGGAAGCAGAGCCAGGACACTTGACCCAAAGTAGCCAAAGGGGTATTCCATATCACAACACATCATGCCCAGTATGGAAACTGGGGGGAGTCACCCAGAAGGCCCAGGTCGCTGCTCGGGTCAGGCTGGGTATCAGTCAGCTGATGCTGAGCAATTGCCTTGTGCATCACTTGTGTTTATTTGGTTTTTCCCTTTCCCCTTTTAGTTTTACATTTTCTCTCCTTGTTATTTTCCTTATCATTATTATTAGTGGCAGTAGTTTTGTATTATACCTTAGTTACTGGACTGTTCTTATCTCAACCCATGGGGTTTACATTCTTTTGATCCTCCTCTCCATGCTTCTGGCAGGGGGGGTAACAGGGGAGTGAGTGAGCAGCTGCATGGTTCTGAGTTACCAGCTGGGCTTAAACCACAACTCAGTTGGGTTTGAAGGAAGAACCATCCTGCTGTTGTAGACTATTGGACTATTTAATATTTGCATCTCATGTTCAATTTGCATGTCTTCCAGCCCTAACTTGCAGCTCATCGAGGGGGATGCCCAGCAGTTGGCAGGGATGATCACCTTCACCTGTAACCTTGCCGAGAATGTCAGCAGTAAAGTCCGCCAGCTCGACCTGGCCAAGGTAACGGGACTGAGGAGGTGTCTGGGACTTGTCACCAGCAAGCCCTAATCTATCTGCTCGTGTGGTTACAGCACAATAGAGAAACATGCTCTCCTCTGTAGTGGGCAGGTGGACTGGAAATGGCTTTGTTCTTCATTTTAGCAGTATATAGTGTTGTTAGGGAATGGTACCGTGCTGGGTTCCTGGGTATTGCAGGGTACAAGAGTAAATGTATATGCTATTCCATAGAGCAGCTGGCTCTCCAGCATCCTGTCCTGTCCATGCAGCTCATTGTAGAATATGGTGAATAAGCTGAGGTTAATCTTCATTAGAACTCTTTTTATCAGTTACTTCAGTGCTGAAGACAGGGGAGTTGTTGTCACCCAAGACTGGTGAGGAATCCAGGATGTTATATTCTTTCTGCAGATACAGCCTAAGAGGTTTCAAGTCCCAGTGCTCAGCACAACTGTTCAAATCAAAACAGATAACGTGGTTTTGTCTCTGCCTGTGGAATATGGCCTCCGAGTTCAATCTGAGTTTTGATAAATGCTGTTCCTCTCTTGGAGCCATTGGTTTTAGAACTTTTTAAGTAGTGTGGCATTTCTGCTTACATAGTTGTTTATTATGCAGAGAAGTATCACTTCAGTCTGTTTCTTTCCCATACACACACACTGTTTTATAATTCTTGTTCCTGCTCCAGCCCGCAGCAGGAAGCCTTATGTGTTGCCTTTCTTGCAGAATCGACTCTATCAGGCCATTCAAAGAGCTGATGACATCCTTGACCTGAAGTTCTGCATGGATGGGGTTCAAACAGCCCTGAGAAATGAAGATTACGAACAAGCAGCAGCTCATATCCATCGTTATCTGTCTCTGGACAAATCAGTGATAGAGCTTAGTCGTCAGGGCAAGGAAGGTAAGTACTGTTTATGAGGTGAAGCTGATAAGTCACCTTTCCAGTAGATAACCAGAGGCTGCATAATTTCCCGTGGCAGATAGCCTTAGCCCAGTAGACAAAGCAGAAGATCTAATGCTAGCCAAAGATCTTAGTACCTCTCTCTGTTATAGAGTAACATAGAGGTGAACATTTCTGAAGTGTTACTGGGTTTGAATTATCATTAGCTGAAAGGAGAGTTCCTGGCACACAGCTTTAATATTATTTCAGGTACTAACTCAGTGAAGGACAAAATGTTCAGGTCAAAAAAAGTAAGGGAGAAGGCTCATTCAGGGATAACTGTGGCAGTGTTATGGTATGCTACCAAGCAGAGCAACTGGAAATGAATGAGTAAATTGCCTGATCCCTAAACAAATGTCTCAGTTAATATGTTCACATCTTCTATGCAAGACCATGAGATTAGCTGCATGTACATCACACATATACCTTTTTTAATTTGCTTGTAGTGGAATTCCAGCATGCCTTCTGCCTTCTCACCCTGGTGCTGTTGGTGTCTCTCCTAGGGAAAGAGAAGTAGCTCTTGATATGATACTGACATTGTGCTGTCATTCTTCCCTTTCTTTTCTGTCCTTTTGACCAGGGGGCATAATTGATGCCAACCTGAAGCTCCTGCAGGAAGCAGAACAGCGCCTGAAGACAATTGTCACAGAGAAGTTCGACACAGCAATGAAACAGGGAGACCTACCCCAGGTGGAACGGTTCTTCAAGATCTTTCCTCTGCTAGGCTTACATGAAGAGGGGCTGAGCAAGTTCTCGGAGTATCTCTGCAAGCAGGTAACATGTTCCGTGAAACATACTGTGACCTGGCTGGTCTCTTAGGGGGAAAGCAAAACCCAGTCTCTATAAACAGATGTAGTGGAAGAAGGTCTTAGCTCTGGGTTGATAATCTTAGAAGCCAGCACTGGCCTTAGTACATCTCTCTCCCTGCATTTTGCATCCTGGGATGGGCTTTCTGGTGTCTGAATACAGGCCCCAATGGCTAGATGGCTTCTCCTTCTGTGTCTGTTTGTCCTTGCTTAAACCTCATGCAAGGGAGCCTGGAAAAAGAACAAGTTTCTGCCTCTCCTTGACCCTTCAGTTTTCCACAAGAGAGGAAAGGATCCCTGTTCAAAGGAGAAACAAGAGCAATAGCTTTTGCAGTGGGAAGTCCACCAAAAGCTCTACAGGTCAAGGGACAGAGGACGACCCAATGGGATTAAGAGTATCTTTGATTGTCACGAGCTGACTTGTCCTGTTGTCGTGCAGGTAGCCAACAAAGCAGAAGAGAATCTGCAGCTGGTGATGGGGACAGACATGAGTGACCGTCGGGCTGCTGTCATCTTTGCGGACACGCTGACGCTCCTCTTTGAAGGTAATTTTCATTTCCTCTTTGTTGATGAACTGAAAATAATCTGTGACATGATTGTCCACCAATTTAAACACTTTTCATTATAGCTCCAGGAGATCATAGAATGTGTCCTTCCTCTTTCAACTATGGAAGTGTCATACTAGAGAGACACAACTAATAGACCATTCCCAGCCAGGAGAGGGCATTACAATAAGCAAGCTTGCGTACATAACAGCTTGCTCAGGCACAGAATGGATTTGCAAAGGATTTGTTGGCTTCTTCCAGGAAGCAGACATTTCCTGTTCTCTGTGTCCTCAAAACAGATGGGTATTCCCTGAAGGTTTCTTCAGATATGCAGTTCTCTAGACAAACAAATCAAATCCCTTAAGACTGAGAATCTGTTGATGCCTCTAGGCCTGGTTCTTCATGGAGGACCATGGGAACTTGTAAGCAGAAAGGGAAGGGAGAGAAGGGAATATAAATGTTCTGTGGGAATGTCGCCAGAGACAGTAATTGAGATCCATGGTGATTAGCCATCTTCTTTGTTAAGTCTGTTATAATTCCAGGCTGCACCACTGCCAGGTCATTCTCCCAGCCTGGCACCCGTGCTGCTATTGAAGGTCCTTAGAACTCCTGAGGCTTTCTTGGCAGTTGCTTCAAAAGAGGCGGAGTGTTGCTAATTCTTGGAGTAGAGAGTTTGTGAGAAAAAAGCAATATTGTAGACATACCTCCTTGGAGATGAGCTTTTTTCTCCAAGGAGGCCTTGCCAACACTAATGCTTGCTTTCTTGGACACTTGTGTGACAGATAAGAACAGAGCTTTCCCTAAGTTGATCTTCCTTACACTGCTCTTCTGTAACCTGGCAGATGCTGAAAGCTGAGGCAGGGTTTGGGTGGTAGTTATGTCCCCTGCCAGGTTTAGCTCATGCAGCTTTCTCCTGTGGAAGCTTCATACCTTTTATCTTGCTGGATAGGAGGGCAGTTGACACATTGCATGGCAGGAGCTGTCTGTAGCAAGAGAGATGTCTTGTCCTCCAAGAGGTTTGCACTGTAGTCTTACAATAAACAGCAGAAAGCATAGAAGGTGTCATATCAGAGAGAAGATGCCATGAAATATGGGGTTGTAATAACAGGCCTTCAGTGAAGCGCCAAATAGTGGCTGGACAGTTTAAACTGCTAATCCGGATGTGGATGATTTCTTGTTAAGTCCTGTCTGTGGAACTGTGTAACTCTGCTCTGGGTCCAGACTGAATGGGAACTCCTGCTTGAGTCTTCCTTTTGTGCTTCCCCTCTTCCTGCAGGGATTGCTCGCATTGTGGAGACACACCAGCCCATTGTGGAGACCTACTACGGGCCTGGGAGGCTGTACACCCTCATCAAGCACCTGCAAGTGGAGTGTGACAGGCAGGTTGAGAAAGTGGTGGACAAGTTCATCAAAGAGAGGGACTATCACAGGCAGGTAAGAGGAGCATGATGCTGCTTGATGCAGCCAACAATGGCCTCCTCCAGCTCCGCGGAGTTCTGACTGCCATTGAGGTGGCAAAGTTTGACCTTCTGTATTGAGAGAAACCTTGCTTTGCTCCACATTTGCCCTGATGGCTGAAGGGGTCCAGCCTGTAGCTATCCCTTCTCCTGCAGAGAAGGATTCACTGGGAGCATGGTAAATGGCCCCTAGGGACAGGATTCTTCACTGTGCAGGTCTGTAGGGTGCTTTCAGTACACTTTCCCCACTGTGGTGCTCCCGCTTCTGTCTGCTGCAGAGCTGTCTCATGGTCATATGCCTTGGTGCCTCTGTTGGTATTCCCATCCTACCACTCTTCCTGGCAGGCTCTGCTCTGTCTTGGAGGAGGGGGTTAAATGATGTGATTCCCTTCTCTGGCAGTGCTTCCTGCAGCACATTCCTGTCACCCACCCTGAGTAAGCATCTCCTTAGACAACAACAGAAGTGGTTAACACTAAGTAATCAGCAAAGGCTTTGATGAGTCTCCTTTTTTGTGATTGCAGTTCCAGCAAGTTCAGAATAGCATGATGAGAAGTTCTTCTGCAGAGAAGATTGAACCAAGGTACAAAACAAACCTCTTTTTGCTCTCTACCTTCCACTCTTCAGCTGTTAACACTGCTTAGCATTTAAATAACTCTCCTGGTCTTTCAGAAGCTTTGTGGCCACTAAAGCATAAAATCCAGTTGTTAGGTGCCCTTCACTGCCCGTTTATAAAGGCAGCTTCTGTGGTGGTGTTTTATTTTGCTTACGCATTACTTTCAAGCCTCAGGCCTAAACATTGCTGAAGGGCTGGCAGTATCACTGCACACAAAGTACTTGAGATTTTAATTACCTGCGCCCACAACCTTTTGGTGAACAGAGTTTGGTTTCTGAGCTTTTGCTTTTTCGTCTGTAAAATAAAGATAATGGATCTTTGCCCCACTTGTGTGTTGTGAGGCTTTGAGCAGCATCTGTAAAGTTCTGTGCACGCTGATGAAAAAGCTGCTGATGTGACAGTCTGGTTTTTCTTTTTTCATAGTCATCCCTTATCTTAATATTGCATTCTGCATTGTCATGTGCTTTTTTTGTTCTCATGTTTGTTTCCTGAGCTGTTGAGCTTTAACAGATTCTTCATCATTGTCACAGAAACAGATGAATCTGTGCACAAAAGCACATAGATGCAGGTGGCAGGGACCAGGCTTTTCTAACACTGGCCCCAAGGCTCACAGAATCATAGCAAAACTAAGGTAGGAAGGGACTGCCAAAGATCTCTAGCCCACCCTCCCGTTCAAAGTGGGGCCAATTTTGAAGTTATATCAGGTTGCTTCATCTTGCACTCCTTACTGCTGTGATTTCACTCTGTTCTCGCATCTATGACAAAAAAAGAGGCTTCTCTGTAATGATTTTTCCTGGTTTGATTGTGTGTGCATTCTTTGCACATGCTGGTTATTCTGCTGAGCTTTGTCACTCAATGGCACAGATGGGAAGGGGTGGTACTGATCTCACAGTAAGAGAGCAGAGAACACACTACTCAGTTAAATTAATAAATCTCCTTTTGTAGTCTTGCTACCTTGATTCTTGCTATGCTCCTTCTAGGGAACTTGACCCTATTTTAACAGAAGTCACTCTGATGAATGCCCGCAGTGAGCTCTACTTGAGATTCATCAAGAGACGAATAATAGCTGATTTTGAGGTGGGAGACTCCATGGCCTCAGAGGAGGTAAAGCAAGGTAACACCTTGAATACCAGTGCTTGCAGGCTCTCTTCTCCTTCAGCGAGCAGTGGAGATATAGCTGAGTTAGTGGCAGAGCAGAGTGAGACAGGATCTGCAAAGGGAGCATTCTCTGGAAGTCTGGCCTCCCCAAACCCATTTTAAGCACTGGTTGTTCCTTCTAGTGGGGAAACCAACATTAGGAGTAACTGCAGAGTATAGTAAACAAGGTGCCCATAGAGAGGGAGAGCCCTCTGGTCACTACAGGCACAGATCCTAAAGGTAGAGGCTCAAGGGTTTGGTACTCTGTGGAGCTCTGGAAATCAGTTTTGTCACCTGGAAAAGTCAGCTCAGCAATTTCAGCTCCACAGTTGAGGCCCATGATTTAATGCAGGTTGGGCTTTGCAGGTGTATCCTTTAGGTGTCCATGAGACAGGCAGCAGCAAGGGGATTAGGTGGAACTGCTTTCTGGCACTAGGTCCTTGCTGATGGTTCTTTTTTGTGTTCTGTAGAGCATCAGAAATACTTGGACAAGCTCCTCAACAACTGTCTGTTGAGCCGCACCATGCAAGAGCTCATTGGCTACTACATCACCATGGAGGAATACTTCATGAGGGAGACAGTCAACAAGGTAGGGCTCAGACTGCTGCATGCAATAGCTGCACTCTCTGCCAGCAGCTGAGACCTCAGCTCAGTCCTTTGCTGGGCATCCGTAGGGAGAGAGATGAGTACCTGGCAGGTCTGCAGTTGTTGGGAAGGTCTTTTGTTTTCCTTGAAAAGTATTTGGTTGTTCCTGAACTTTGACTCCAAGCATACCCCTGAGTATCTTCCAGACACAGGTCTTCCAGCACTATGGGGTACTGAAAACTAGAATGAGTTGTGCGCTGGCAGAGGAGACACCATGATCAGGCAGGTGGCTTTCCCAGAGCAACGCTTATCCTTTGCACTCTGGATGTGCTGACCGCTGAGATTCCCCCAAATGCAGGAAACATGACTGCATAACTTGTGGTATGGGGGACTGGGTTCGCTCTCTCCCCTGATTTGATGGCCTGGCACATCAGTCATACCGAAGTATGAGGCTGTAGTGGATACCGGTGCACAGTGTACCCTGATGCCATCAAGCTATCGAGGTGGGCACCATCAGTGCTGCTGCTACCATGCCCCACTCATGGTACACTTCAGCTCAGGTTGGAATTGGCAGGCTAGAGGTTTGGTCTCACAGCACTGCTTTTGAGAGGTCACCTTTACTAGCTGAGCTGAGGGCACTGAGACGGCTTTCTTTGCAGGCTGTTGCCATGGACAGCTACGAGAAGGGCCAGCTTACCTCCAGCATGGTGGATGATGTGTTTTATATAGTGAAGAAGTGCATTGGGCGTGCTCTGTCCAGCTCCAGCATAGACTGTCTCTGTGCCATGATCAACCACTCCACCACCGAACTGGAGTCTGACTTCAGGTAATGAAAATACACCAGGTTCAATGTAACTTGTCTCCACCTCACATTCTGCAAACAGTGCTTACTGTCAGAGGGTCTTACCTGTGTTCTTCGCCTTTGAACTCTGGTTTGTCATCTCCATGGAAGATGCTTACAGGAGGCAGCATCAAGTGTGGTGTGGGAAGCTGGAGTTGGGCATGCTTTTCTAACAGTAGTCATGATCACCTGTAGAAGAAACAGAAAGAGCAACCTCATGGCTCAGAATACCAATGAGACTGGGTCACCTCATAGCATTGGAGCGCTACCCTGCTGGATGGTACATGGTCATCTCTAATTTTCTCTGGGCTGCTGTGAGCTTCCTTAGTACTTGGAACTTGGGGTGAGCCTGCAGACATTATCTGGCTTCTGTTTTTCATCCTAACATGGGGGTGGGGAGCTGACTGAAGACTGCAGACAGCTGCAGGCAGGATTTTGGGGAAAGATCAGAAACTGGGTGGTTGTGTTTTTCTTTCAGCATTGTGTCCCTTAGATGATGTCAGGAGATATTTGCCAGCTCTCTTCTGTCTCTTCTGAAGTTCCACTTACCTTGTTCAAGTTACGGCTCAGCCAGAGTGCTGTCCCCTGGCACAGAGCACAGTAATTGCTCTAAGCCATGGCGTGTTTTGCTTGCTTCATAGGGAGGTTCTGTACAACAAGCTGAAGCAGGGCTTTCCAGCCACGACCTTCCAGGATTTCCAGAGAGGGGTGACCAGTGCCGTGAACATCATGCACAGCAGCTTGCAGCAGGGCAAGTTTGATACCAAAGGCATTGAAAGCACCGACGAGGCAAAGCAGTCCTTTCTGGTGGGTATGGTGGCTGGTGCAGGATGAGTTAGGGTGAAGGGAAAGACAATGGGGAGCTCTTGGGAACAGGATTGGTGTGACTATCACATGTTCAGCGAACCTGAAAGCCTGTTCAGCTATAGTGGGTGGCCTGACTTTGCATGTCTGGTAGATGCTTTAACATCACCTCGTATTTGTAGGGCTTCCACAAAGGGCCTGTGCAAGTATGATCCTGTGACAGCCCCTAGGGCTGCTGCAGTGGTGATTGCCTCCAGGCTGTGGAAGAGTCTGTGCTCTTTTGAGGTGTCCAGCAATCCTGTTGCTCACAGGCTCTGCACAAAAGTGGTGGTGGGAGAGCATTTTGTTCCTAGTGTGCTGTACTTGCTGCAGGTTCAGCACACTTCCTCTCTAGATGAAAAAGTTTTATGGCCCAGGCTCAGGGCTCCTTCATTCTCACTTAATCAGATCAGAGTTTCCATTAGAGCAGGGTTGTCTTCTCTGCTTGGCCTGCAAGATCCTCCTATTGCCTTCTCCTCATGAGCAGCGCTGCAACTCTCTGTGTGCTTGAACAGGCCAGAACATGACAGCATTAGAGACCCCTTGGTGAGCACTGGAAGGGCCATTCTTCCAGCTTTCTGCAGTGTATCAGATCCTTCCCCATGGTGGGATGCTGTACAGACCTTGCATTGTGGAAAAGACTTTGCTGGAAGAGCAACTGGATCTGCTCACTTCTCTTGACCAGCCCTGCTTTTTGAGCAGAGCTGTGGGCAGAGACTCTGAGAGCACTGGGGAGGGGGCTGGCTCAGCCTTGACTTGTTTCCCTCTCTGCAAATTGCTGTGAGCACCGAGTGCTGAAAACATTCCTTGTTTCTTTCACTGTATGAGGAGAAAAGGCAACAGAGCAGAAAGGACTGAACTCTTCCATTTCATTAAATTCTTCATTGCAGGTTTCTGCACTTCTTGAAGGAAAGTGCTTAAAATGGCAGTTCTCCCACTGGAATTCCTCACTCACCTGTCAGTTCGCCTCATTTCCCTGTCTGCACAAACTCCATCCTCATCGTGACATTTAGTTCAGCTTCAGCAGGCAGAGAACAGTCTGCTCAGTGAAGAGCAGATACTTACCAGACAGGAGAGGTTCCAATTCCTCCTGCCCAGGAACAAATGCATTCCTCCCTCTCCTGCTTTTGTGGACATAGTGTCTAAACCATCACCTCTAGCCACTCACAGTCTGTTCTTCATGACACTCTCCCAGAAGCTGGGATACATCCTGTCTTCCACCCACAAGTGCACCTTTGCTGCAACATTGTGAATAGAATGATGAGGAAGAGGAGTAAAGTGTGTCAAACTTTGTACTTGCTGCAGGTTCAGCACACATGCTCAGTTACTATAGCTCAGCTTCATGCAGCTCCAGGAATTTGCAAGGCTTTGATCAAACAGTAACCACTCTCTCTTAAATGTTTGCCTTTCAGCCTGTACTGTGAGCAGGGCATGGAGGAAACGTATGGACTGGGGGGCTGAGGGGCTGAGAAATTCCAATGAATCCTACTTGGGTTTGTTCTGTGGGTTTTTTTTTTTCCAGGTGACCTTAAACAATGTGGAAGTCTGCAGCGAAAACATCATGACCCTAAAGAAGACTTTGGAGGTGAGGTCTGGATTTTTTACTGCTATTTTTCTTAATCAAATTTGTAATATCCTCCCTTGGTGGGGGTCCGTTAAAGCATCTGGACTTCTGCTGTGCCCAAATTCTTGAGGTCTTTGCCCTCCAGCCTTAGGAAGGCAATTTTGAGCTGGCAGAGCAATCTCCCAGTGGGTAGTATCAGCTGGAAATACCAGTTCCTCCAGCCTAACCTATCTGGCACATGTTGGGAGCCAGTGGAATAACGTGTATCACTGGGAGGTTGTGGTTTTCTGGTGCTGGGCTATAGCCTGTGGTGTCCTTTTTTTTTGTCCTCTCCCAGCTTCTTCAAAGGGGCAAGTTTGATGCCTGTCCTAGCTTGCAACCATGCTGGTGGGCACCAGCGCTCAGCAACATGAAGGGATAGAAACTGCTCAGGTTAGTAAACCTCAACTTGCTCATGGATCTCTTCCCTGCAGAGTGACTGCAGCAAACTGCTTAGCCAAGGCTTCGGGGGTGAGCAAGCACAGGCCAAGATTGACAGCTGCCTCTCTGACATGGCTGCTGTCTCCAACAAGTTCCGTGACCTGCTGCAGGTGAGTGTCTTGCTGAGTCACTGCTGGCCTCCTCAGGCGGGAATCATTTCAACCCAAGGCCTGGGCCACGTCTAGCTCCAGGAATGCTGGTAGGGGGTAAGAGGGAGTAAATAGTCAGCTTTGAAGCATGGAAACAGATCCAGCTTGTTTGCAGAGCCACACCAGCTGGTGTCTGCGTCAAAAGCACTGGAAGCAGTTGCAGAGCCAGAAGGAATATTGCTCCATTTGGCTTCACTCAGCACAGAGTTGCAGTTGGTTCAGCATTTTCAAAAGAAGAAATATGTATAGCATTTCCATCTCCTCCATTCACCCTTATGGCACAGAACACTGTCAGTTGTGCAGAACCTCCTAGATAACACTGAAGGTGGGCTGTTCATAGAGAAGAGCTGTTCTTCTGTCAGGTTTCTCCTCCTTTTCCCAAATGGAAATAATCCCTGGGATGGGGAGCTAAATCCACATGCTGGGGCCTCTTGCCCTAAAATTTCACAGTGGTCTCTGATGGGAAGAGAAGCAGAAAGACCTAATACCTCTTTTGAGAGTGTTTAGAGCCAGGTTTGCCATCAGCTTTATACTTCATAGAGGCGCCAGGCTGTTTCTCACTTGGTTTTGCAGTTCTCTGCAGCCAGATGCCTTCAGACCAGTATTGCCAGCAAACCCTCTTGAGACTTGTGGTCAGTATGGAAACAAAAGAGCTCATCAGTAAGGAGTAAAACTCCAGTCTAGTTCTAGTGCAGTATTAAAACTGACTGTGGAAAGCAATCAAGAGTCTGAGCAGCAAGCTCCTGTCCTGCCCAAGTCACACACATATTGAATTTGCCTTGGAAAACGGACAATGGCCAGCAGGGCCTGCTCAGAAATGCCAGTTTTAGTTAAAAACTTCCAGCGAGCGCCAGGCTGTATTGGTACCTGAGTAGTTTCATGCTGGGTGAGCTTTTTTGACATCTTGCTAAGCTAAATGAGGGTGGTTGGCAGGAGGGAGCTTTCAGAGAGCTCTTTAGCACCAGAGCAGAGAGAACAGCGTTTTCTGACAACCTGCTGCTCTGGGGAGATGGCGTGAGCTGGGGTTATGATTAATTCAGGGAACTAGCTGTGGTTACAGCTTTTATCCTCCTTTTAGCTTCTCCTACTGAGTTAAGCTGAACTGGAGGTGGGAGGCATCAGTCAAGCCCAATCTCAGTGGCCTCCTGGCTGTTGCTGAGTGGAAAAGCTGGTGTTTGTGTCCTTTCCTCCCTGTAGGGATGTGAACTGAATGCTTCTTTCCTGCCAGAAAACCTCTGTATCCCTGTGAAAAGAGGTGGGGGAAGCAGGAGCTCTTCAGACAAGGCTGCAAGTCAGCACAGTGGCAGCTTTTGGGCCAGTGTCCTTCCTCTTCTTGGTATGGTGTTCTCAAGAGTACTTCAGCACCAGAAGAGTTTGGGCTGGGGGCTTCTGTGCTCAGCTTCCCATGCAAGCCTGTGGGTCAGTTTCCCCAACTTGCAGTGGGGATTGGAGGCAGCATCAAGTCAGTGTCACTATAAAGGTGGTGTGCTGCTGTGCTCAGTCAGCTGTTAGCTGTGCTCTGTCACTCTTCTCTCTTCTTCCTGTCGCTCTCAGGAAGGTCTCAGTGAGCTGAACAGCACAGCCATCAAACCCCAGGTGAAGCCCTGGATTAACCTGTTCCTTTCCGTCTCCCACAACATCGAGGAGGTAAGGCTCAACATTCTCTGCTTCCAGCTGTGCTCCTGCACTCTGCATCCTCTGCTAGGCAGCACAGTCAGAGTAAACACTGTCTCATTCCCCTCAGTTCTCTGGTCTTTCCTCAGCACAGAGCGACAGTAAAATACCCACAACTTGTTCTTTATGAAAGCCTAGAAAGGAGCATTTGGCTAGAGAGGAGCTTGAGAAAATGGAAGGGGTGCAGTGCTGCTCCGGTAGCCACGTGCCTTCCTGTCCCATGGGCTGTTTGCTGCTGTTCAGGGCAAGCCACATAAACAACCCTTTCTGTATTTCAATGTCAGGAGGAGTTCAGCGACTATGAGGCTAACGATCCCTGGGTCCAGCAGTTCATCCTGAATCTGGAACAGCAGATGACAGAGTTCAAGGTGAGAAGGATGAGGCAGCCTGCCAGGCTTTGGCCAGGCTTCAACATAGCATCTTCCAATTGTTCCCTTGCACAGGGGAAGGACGGACACAGATGTCCTGCAGTGCCTTGCAGGGCTCTTAGAGATCCAGTTACCCCCTCCTCCTACAGTTCTCAGGGCTTCCTTGCAAGCCCCACATCCCTGGATTCCCCCACTTGCTGAGTGTGCAAGTAATGACTCTATGTGAAAGCTCTCATAGGCTTGGCTTTTATGGATCTCTGCTCACAACAATGACACAGGTTTCTGCTTCCAGGCTGGACTGTCTCCAGTGATTTATGATACCCTCACTGGTCTTATGACCAGTCTCATAGCTATTGAACTGGAGAAAGTGCTGCTCAAATCCACTTTCAGCAGGGTAAGCAAAACTCCTCTGCCTTGTAGTCTGTCTTGATTGCAAACCCTCTGCTAGGAAATAAACTCACAGTGAAGAGATGGGGCAGGGCAGAGGCAAATGTTACTCTCTGAAGCTCTGGCACCACTGGTAGCCAGCTCAGGCAGAGCTTGTGTTAGTGCACACAGGCAGAAAGCGTGTTGTGATGGGACTGGGAAGAGCTTGCATCAAAAAGGGAGCTGGCTTTTAAGGTGGGCATAAACATAAGCTGGTTTAACCAGCAATAAATGGTCTGACTGGAGCCCTCCCGCTCAGGGACCTCCCCCTCTTGCCCTGGTATTTATTCATTGTGTATCTGGCACAACACCTGGGCCTGTCTGCAGAGTTAGCAGTGCTCCCTTCACCCCACAGCTTGGCGGTCTGCAGTTTGACAGGGAGCTGAGGTCCCTCATAGCCTATCTTACCACAGTCACCACCTGGACTATCCGCGACAAGTTTGCCCGACTTTCCCAGATGGCCACCATCCTCAACCTGGAAAGGGTGAGCTGTGCTTTGCCTGCTTTTACTGAGGGATTGTGGGAGCCCTGGCTGGACTCCACCTGGATTTACTGGGCTCATCCTGACACTGTCACATAACGTATGGAGAAGTTGCCCCATGCCTCGTGGATGTTTGTTAGTGGCAGGAAATAACGTGACTGCATTTGAACTCGCCTGTGAGGGCGGTCAGTGCTGAGGTGGCTCCTGCAGCTCTCATCTCTCCCCTCCAGGTAACGGAGATCCTGGATTACTGGGGCCCGAACTCGGGCCCGCTGACCTGGCGCCTCACTCCTGTCGAGGTCCGGCAGGTGCTGGCTCTCCGGATTGACTTCCGCAGCGAGGACATCAAACGCCTGCGCCTGTAGCTGGGCAGGGGGTAACAGCAAGAAGGATGCTGCCAGGCTGATGGACAGTTTGGGGATGGGGTGCTGTCTGCCCTTCTGCTCATGTTCCTTGGAGCAAAGGGCTTTCCTGGGCTGGGCAAGAAGAGCCACCATCCTTTTGTGGGAGCAGAAACAAGGCAGCAATCTCTTACGTGGAGAGCAGTGTGACACTATTTCTCAAGACGTGAGCTAGCTGGAAGGACCAGCTTGTGCCAGCTCATAACTCCCTTCTGCTGCCCTGTGGGAGGACCCAGGTCAGGGAATTTGGGGCTGTTGTGATGTGGCTCAGACATGGGGCTGCAGAGAGCGCCCTGCCTGTGCTGCTGGCCACAGCTGGGTTTCTTCCGTGCGACCAGTTGAAGGGTCAGCTACTGGAGTCCTGCACATCTTGAGCCGTGGCTCTCTCCCGGTGGTGATGGGAACCATTCTGGAATGACTTCCTTATTGAGAAGGTGCTCAGAAAATCCATAGAAAGCCACTGTAGGAAGCACAGCTGTTTCTGTGCTAGCTTCTTGTGCCCTGGACAGCTACTCTGTAAATAAACCTCACCTGGCTGAGCAGCAACCTCAGGTGATATGTGTGTGTCTGTGGGCCTGGAGAGAGCTGGTGAGATGCATGACAAGAGCTGGGAACCATTTCTCTTCTTCCACCCTGTGCTATGGCACCAAGAGGATCTTTCTTCCCGCCCCCAGCTGGCATTGGCATAGCACAAGTAGAAATACCCCAGAGCTAACACTGGGAGCCAGCCTGCTGCCAGGCATGTCTGCCTCCTACAGCAGCATTCCCACCTCTGCCAGCCAGGGCTGTGGAGGCCAGTAACCAGAACATGCTGTACCTACACAAGGAGAGCTTTGCTTGCACAGTGCTGCGACTCAGAGCCCCTTGGGAGGGAGGAGCTCTGCTGGGGAGAGAGGGGAAATAAACACCTATTGGAAACAAGCTGCTTTATTGAAAGGGACTGCAGGGACAAGTAACTCTCTGCAGAAAAAGTCTCTGAGCATGGGCAGGACTTGATTCCATGTCCAGGTACATTCTTGGTGCAGGAACGTTGTGTCCCAGTTGGGCAGTCTCTGCTGCACCAAGAGCAGGAAGGTCCCTGCTAGACGCAGCATGACAACTGCCCATTCTTTTCCCTTTGGAGAACTATGAAAGCTGGAGTGAAATCCCCAAATCAGCCTGGAGGCCCTAGCAAGCTGTCTTTCTGGCTAAGCTTCCCTTCCAGGGATGGTTTTGCCTGTGCCACTTGTGACAGCTTCTCCAGCCTCTGTGGCTTTTGGGGCATGTAGCAGCACAAAAAGGCCACATAAAGACCTAAGGCACCTACTGGAGCCGAAAGAAGCAGCAGCCTCTAAATCAGCAGAGATGTCCCTGCTTTGGGAGGCAGCTGGCTGCTGCCTCCCCTGCCCTGCCTGCCTGCCAGGAACGGGTCAGAGCAAAGGTCTTCACACAGCCATGTGCTCCCCGGGGCAAGCACCATCTTCTGTATCACATCCCACAACCTTCACAGAGAAACCACCCGTGTCCACTTCGACGCTGTGGATGCTGAAGTTGCCCAGCCCCTAGGAAACAAAGAACAGGAATGCAGGTGGGGCAGAAACCAGCAACGGACCTGCCCTCCACAGACTGGGGAGAGCTACGGGGACAACAATCAATTTCATCTCACTGTCCCATCTCATTCACCTGTGCCACTGAACTGCCTGGGAGCTCATGTCTCACCTCAGTTTTGGCTAGAATTTGGTGCAAGACGTCTTTCTGCCGCGGGGCTCTGGTTAAGACATAAAGGAAGCCACCACCGCCAGCCCCAGCCAAGCACTGCCCATAAACGTAGGGACGGAGAGCATCCATCATGCGCCCAACAGCCAGCGGCTCACACCCAGGTGCCATGCATTTCTTCTGCTGCCAGTAGCAGTCCAGACACTTTCCAATGAGTGCCAGGTTACCTGCGGGAGAGCATATTGCAAACTATCTGCCTTTGTTTCTCATAGAAGAGGCAGGTCTTTGCCTCTTCTGCTCAGCACAAGCTAAATTCTGTCTTCTCATCTACCCCGTTCCAATCAGCCCTGCTGTCAAGCAACCAACCTAGCCCTGTCATGTTGCTGTTTATTTCTAATCCACCACAGGGGGAGAATTTGCTTGCTCTAATGTTCCAGCTTCTCCTCCACAGCATCCCAGCAGCCAAAGGCCAAATAACTCCACAGCAAAGGACAGGCATGGCCCCCAGCCTTATCATGAATGACTTGCAGAACACCAGCCAGCCTCGATGTCTCTCATCCTCCCTTCCTCAAAGTCTGTTTTTCAAGGCTGAATTTTGGGACATTGCCTGTAACATGAGGGTGGGCCTGGGGGAGGAATTTTGTCTCCCCAGGACTGCCCAGACTCTCCCCAGGGAGGTTTGTGTTCCTCCAGTTGTCAGAAGGGCCAGCCTGGCCCAGGAGATGGGGCTCACACCTTGCCTCAAGGCCTGGGCACACTCCTCGGCGTTGCTCACCAGCGCATCAGCATTTTGCACAGCTGAGGGCAGCCTGGCATACCAGTTCCTCACCACGTCCTGAAAGAGGCCAGAATGTCCCTGTCACCATCCTCTTGGGTCCAGCAGCACCCAGGCAGGCAGTGCTGCACACACAGCCTTCAGTGCCAGCTCCTATTGGGGTGGCAAAGCTTCGCACCAGAGAAGGGGACAGGCACCAGAGCCCATGGGGAGAAGAGGCCAGCGGCTGCAGCACTCGGGGCACCCTGGCGTTACCTGGAGCAGGTTGCGAGCCAGGCGCGTCTTCCCAGTGTACACCAGCAGCAAGTGATCATTGAGGGTCTGAGTAAAGCCATCGGGCACCTGGATCTCCTCCACCTCCACCCTGAGCGGCAGCTGGGCCTTTGACCTCCCAATTTTGATGCCTGGCACGAGCCCACCAACCTGATCCTGCCAACCGCCACCTGCAATGGCAGAGGGGCCTCAGCCACTGCCAGGCCCCCACCCTATGGGCTGACAGCTTCCCCTGGTGCCTACCTGTTGTGAGCCTCTGCTCCAGATGCAGCACAGCGTGGATGAGAGACTCAGTGCTGGCAGCCTTCCCAGCTGCCCGGTACAGCGATGCCATCACCGCTCCCGCCAGGATGCTGCTGGTGCCTGCAGGGAGCACAGGCAGGGGACATGCTGATGAGAGCCCGGGAGCAGCGAGGGAGATGCCCCATCACCATGCTGGCAGCAGGAGGGACTCCCCAGCCCTGTCCCTGCAGACTTACCGAGGCCAGAGCCATGGGGCAGCTTGGACCAGGTGTGCACCTCAAACCCACCCCTGAAGTTCTCCATCAGCTGGGCCTGCAAGGGTTTCTGTGAGGGGAACTGCACAACCTGGCTGCAGATGAAGGCAGCTTTGAGCAGGGCTCCTGAAAACAAAAAGAGAAAGCAAAGCTGACACTTGCTTCCTCACCCCATCATCCCTCAAAAAGTGGCACCCTCGCATCGTGGGGTCAGAACACCCAGGGGGACATCACAGGTATGGAGCTGGTCTGTGTGGCTGGTGACACCTCACCTGGTGCATGTGGCTGGCAGTAATCCTGCAAGTGCTCCAGCTCCCGGCACACCAGCTCCGCCACTGTCTCGCTCCACGGCATCCCACCGAGGCTGAGCAGGCGCAGCTCCGGCTCCCTGATGCGCCGCACCCGCGCACCGATGGGCCAGCACCCGTCCACTAGCACCGCCACGTCCACCACAGCCCCACCGTGCTCATATGTGATGGGGGGGGTGTCACTCCAGCCGCCTGCGGATGCTCACTGTCAGCTCCCTGCACCACAGGGGTGAGACATGGATCATGCCTGGGGCAGGGGACACACTCACCAGAGAGGTCCAGGCGGGCTGGACACGCCACTTGCACCCAGTGCCCCAGGGGTGGCAGTTCTGTCTGTCCCACAGTGACAAACTGGCATGAGGACATCACTGCCTGCCGGACGAGGATCTGCTCAGCCCCCTCATAGTGCCGAGCTGCTCTCACCAGCAGAGCTGGCCTGGGAAGAGAAGGACGTTTGGAGAAATGAAGGCTGTGTAGAGGCCTCATAGCAGCCTTCCAGTGTCTGAAGGGGGTCTACAAGGATGCTAGAGAGGGACTCTTCAGCAGCAGCTGTAGGGGTGATGGGTTTACCAGAATGGGAAGTTCAGATTAGATAACAAGGAAGTTCTTTACTGTGAGGGTGGTGAGGCACTGGAAAAGGTTGCCCAGAGAAGTGGTGAATGCCCCATCCCTGGCAGTGTTGAAGGTCCAGCTGGACACAACCTTGGGTGACATGGTCTAGCGTAAGGCATCCCTGGCCATGGCAGGGGTTGGAACTAGACAATCTTAAGGTCCTTTGCAACCCAAACCATTCTATGATTCTATGCTGAGCCCACCACTGCAGCTCCATGACTTTCCTGGTGCCTGAGATAGGGCAGCTCACCAGCCTCAGCCTCACCTGCTCATCCACTTCTGCCGCTCAGCAGCCAGCTCCCGGACACCGCCGGCGATGTCCCCACTCTCCAGGCATCCAAAAGCTGAGGCCCACTCCCTGTTGGCAGCAGGACCACTCCGCAAGCCCCCTTCCCCTCGTGCCATGCAGCCCAGCACCTCAGCGATGCAGGCGAGTGCCCGTGCTGCAATGCCAGCATCGCCGGCCGTGGAGGCAACTAGAAAATAAAAGGAAGCTGCAAAGCCACAGCCAGGCTGCAGGCCATAGAATCACAGAGCCTTAGACTGGTTTGGGTTGGAAGAGACCTTAAAGCTCATGCAGTTCCAACCCTCTGCCACGGGCAGAGACACTTCCCACTAGATCAGGTTGCTCCAAGCCCCATCCAAGCTGGCTTTGAACACTGCCAGGGACAGGGCAGCCATAGCTTCTATGGGTATTCTGTTCCAGTGTCTTACCACCCCACTTGTGCAATGAGTTGGCTCCAGGGAAGAAGGACTTGCATGGCTTGCACCCATCCTGGTTTGTTGATGCCATGGCAATGACAGGGTGTCACTGGAGAGGGTGGGGAGTACCAAACAGCCATAACACCCAGAGATGCAATACACAGCTCATGTGAGTCCAGCTCACCCTCATCCAGCGTGCCCAGCATAGCCTCATGGTAGCCCTCATGGACAGCACTGCGGGCTAGGGGCAGGAGGCTGCTGTCCTGGCGTCCCAGCAGCACGCGCCGCACCTTGTGCTGGCCCTGAAGGAAGAAGAGGGCCTGGCGGGCACCCAGCTCGGCCGCCTTGTCCAGGCAGGGCAGCAGCTCCTGCCAGGACATGCGCCAGGCCCCCCGCCAGCGTGCCAGCCGCTCACCAGCCACTGGGGCCAGCAGCCACAGCACGTCTTCCAGCCCCAGTGCCTCGTGGGCATGCAGCACTGGGAAGAGCCGGGCGCTCAGCAGGCAGCGGCTCCCCTGCGGTGTCTCAGCATCCCAAAGGTCCCCTTCCCTGATGGAGGGAGAGCCCATCAGCACCGCCCTGGGCCTTGAGGACAGCTTCCAGAGGGCAGCCAGAATGCAAGATGGTTGAGGTGGCTGTGACACATCCCCACTGCAGCCACCCCCTGGGGAGCCAGGTCTCCTGTCCCCTCCTGGTACACGGTACCTACCGTATGCCTGTCCGATGGAAAAACTCAGCCCAGGGCATGTTCAGGTAGGTGGCCCTTTCAGCTGGGCTCTGCAGAGGGATGGAGCACCTGGTTACACGCTGGCTTTGAGAGGAGACTCTCACCACCTTGCCACCCCTGTACCTGCCAGTCATCAAGGCGGCCGGTGAGAGTAAACACGCGGCAGGGCAGATGACGCAGCTGCACGTGGTGGCCCTGCAGGACAATGTCATGTAGGGGAAAGCCCTGCAGGGCTGGTGAGGAGCCTACAGCGAGGCCAGAAAGCAGGCAGCCAGGACCAATCTCCAGGGGACCCTGTGAAGAGGCAGCAGGGCCCTGAGTCCCCAAACTGAAGCCAGATTCCAACATCAGAAAAGGAAAAACACCCTGGGAGACAAGCTGGGGCCAGCAGGAGCCAGGTGCCAGAGGGGCACACTTTGCTTTGTCGTGGGGCTGCAGGGACACAAACTGCAGAAACTCAGGCCAAGGCTTGCAGCCATGACAGAGGATTTGCCCTGGTTCCCAGGGAAGGACAAGCCAGGTGTGACCTGGTTCCTGTGCCTGGGGAGGGCAAGAACCACCAGGGTCCCCAGCACCACCTGAAAGGCAGCCCCAAAGAGGAAGGGCACCCCAAATCTCATAGCCGTAGGTCCCACATCCCAGAGAGGGCCACCTCACCCTGCTGCCCATCCAGCGTACTGAGAACCTGGGGTCACCCCCATCACAGCCAAGTACCTGGAGGTGACAGTGCTGGATGACACTGCCAGCTGCAAGCCGCACGGCTCCTTCCAGCAAGCAGTTGGTGACTGAAGAGCCATCCTCCAGGAGACACGGCTGCTGCCAAGGGCACAGAGGCACGTGGGACCACGTCCTAGCCCAGAGCAACCACCAGAACATGTGTGTGAGCAAGGGTGGGGGTGGAGGGACATACATCTACATGTGAATGGGCTGTTTTGGAGAAGCAGAGGTGGCTGGCAGAGCTGGGCAGGAGCGTCAGGCTGTGGATGTGGTCGCTCGCAGAGGTGGTCATGTAGTCATAGGACGCATTGGGAATGCAGGCTGTGAGGGGCAGGAAAGCTGTCAGCACACCAATGGCAAATGTGGCTGTGCCCAACAGCCATGTGAGCCAAGGACAGCCAGGCTGAACATACCCCCAGTCAAAGGGGGACAGAAAAGACCTGGAGACCTGCAGCTGTGGGGAGAAACAGCCAGGCCCTGACCACGCCATTTCTTCCCACAGAGGGGAAGAGGGCTCAGGTATGGGTCATGTCAGTGCACCACTGCAGCATAACTTACCCATGCTAAGTGGGAAGGTGTGGAGAGCTGCCCACAGCACGGAGCGGGCATTCCTCACATTGGTGTCACCACCACCCTTCACAAAATCCTGCTCTGTCACACCCCTTGCCATACACAGCACAATATCAAAGAAGAGGGAGAGCTGGGGAGAGAAGAGACCTGTCGCATGCAGCCAC
The DNA here is from genome assembly GCF_037157495.1 of Lathamus discolor. Taxonomy (NCBI): domain Eukaryota; kingdom Metazoa; phylum Chordata; class Aves; order Psittaciformes; family Psittacidae; genus Lathamus; species Lathamus discolor. Next base: position 21,279,148 of record NC_088909.1, on the reverse strand, counting down.
CCTGACCCCCTCCCTGCTGCTGGGTGCTCCCCTCCTACCACCTCCCACCCGAATGTGGTGTGGTGTGGTAGAAAGCAGAAGCCCTAGAGGGCAATGGACCCTAAACAGATGCCCAGCAGCAGTATCCGTGGGGTAAGGAGTCCTGTCCTCCACAGAGGGGCTGTCACCTGGATGGGTGGTGCCCCTGAGTCCAGTCCCATGTAGGTGCAGGCATCCAGAGGAGGGATGACATGGGTGGCCAGAAGCTGCTCGGCAGCATCCGAAGAGAAGAAAACCACCCCACACACCTGTGAGGGCACAGCAGGGCTGAGGCTGCAGCCACGGTGACACAAGGGATGGGGGTGATGAGGCCACCAATGCCCACATCATGCCATACCAGTGGGACGGTGCCGTCAGGCCCTGCACACTGCTGGATCTGGGCCTCTGTGCCTTTGTAGATGATGTTGTGCACCAGCCCCTGGGAATGAGACCACCACAGTGAACTTTTCAGGGAGCCCTAAGCCAAGCAGCCATGGCAGGGCTGGGACCTTAGCACCTAAGGCACCGGAGGGGTAAGGAACCCTGTGCCTCCAAGGGCACCCCTTGGAGGAGGAGCTGCTACTTACCTGCTCATCAGTGAGGTAGACCCCGTGGTTCCTGGCATATGCCTGGCTCCCGGGCACTGCAATTACTCTGACACCCTGGAAGCCATCCCAGTCGATCCCTGAGGAGAGGGACACAGATCAGTGTCCACTGGGGCACCACACATACCTGCCCAAAGCCCAACTGCCTGAAAACAGGGTGCATGGCAGAGGAGATGAAAGCAGTGTTCAGCCTTGGCCACCTTGCTTTGGGCATGACGGATGCTCCAACTGTATATGTGTCAGCAATGCCCAAGCACCCACACCCTTATGGAAGCATAGTGCAGGCTGGACCAGCTGTGCTGCAGGCTCTGCCCCCTGTCCCAAAGCAAAGAGGGTGCTGGAGGCAAGGCTGGCACCACTCACCTGGTGCTGAGGGCACGGTGAGGAGCATGTCGGTGCTGCAGACCCACACGCCGGGCGGGGAGCCCACACAGAGCTGCTGAGACAAGGGCCACATGCCCAGGGAGAGCAGGGAAGGGGGCCGATCCTCACACTCTTCCCACCCTGCTGGGAGCCAGCTGAAGGCACCCCGAAGGCTTCAGCCCCCACACCTGGGTGCCCAGCATTGCACAGCACTAGCCCAGAACCCCGTTCCACAGGCCACACAGACCCGGTGTGTCATGGTCCCCAGCAGGCTGTCCAGGTTGCAAACAAGAGCTTCAGCCACAGCACCAGGTTCTTCCACAGGCAGGCAGGTGAAGGCCCGGCCACAGTCATCGAAGGAGAAGTCACGGCCCTGGTGGGAAGAGGAACGCAGGGGCTGTCACAGGGAGGAAGAGGGTGCTATGGAGCGTTGCAAGTTGGGCTGCAGGCCGGCTCTCACCGTGTGTAGGATGAGGATGTGGGCTTCCTTCAGGACATCGGAGGTCACCACCTGGGAGGGCAGTGCAGAGAACAGTCACTGGGGACAGGAAAGCCACCCCTTTCCGCACCCTGTTGCAGCCTCCCCGGCCCCGCCAGAGGCTGCACCCCGCTCCCCGGCCGGTGAAGGCCCCTCACCGTGCAGCCCGCCCGGGCGCTAAGGTGCTCAGCCGCCACCAGCAAGGCGTTGAGGGTGGCCCCGCCGCTGCCCAGGTGGGCCCACGGGTCCTCTACTGCCAGGAGCAGCGGCGGTGGCCGCGGGCCCAGGCCGCCCCTCAGCCGGCGTACCTCCAGCTCTGCCAAGCGAGAGGCGGGCGGAGCTGAGAGCTGGCACCCCCCGCTCCTCCCCGCTCGGCCCGGGGGGAAACGGCGAGCGCCAACCCCGCCGCTTGCCTCGCTGGAAGGCGGACACACAGCCGCCGCGCTGGCAGGTGAGGACGAGGACGCTCCACTCCGCCGCCATAGCTGCACCGGACCCTGTGCTGCTCCGTGGTGCGCGCTGGGAGATGTAGTCCAGACCGCCAGCACTCCCAGCGGAAGGTCACCGCTGAGGGACTACATCTTCCAGCGTGCACTGCGCGCCCGGGCAGGCTCGGGCTGCTTAAAGGTACAGTGTCCCCCTGCCCCGGCGCTGTAACGCCTCCCTCCCGCCCCTAGGGTGTTTGCGGAGGGATCATGGGGTTTTTTACGTTTTCTGCCCCCAAAAGGCCCCCTCATCCGGCGGCGGCGAGCACCCCTAAGTGCCCGGTGCCACCTGCGTCACGAGCCCGCCCGGACTCAGCTCGGCTCCCCTGCGGCGAGCCGGGTACCAGCGGTGGGTGCCGACGGGCGCCCCGGGGTGGATGCTCTAGGGGTGTTGGGGTGGGTGGTGGAGTGGGCTGCTGGTGGGTGCCTCGTGTGTGCAGGCGTGGGTACCGGGGAGTGCTGATGTGCCGGGTGGGTACCGGCATAGGCATGGGGGAATGAGGGGATGGTAGCGGGGTGGACATCGAGGGGTGCCGGTGTGCGGGGTTGGGTACCGGGAGGCGCTGATGTGTCGGGGTGGGTACGGGGATGGGTACCAGGCAGGGGTACAGGGCGTCCACAGACGCCGATGAGCAGGGTGGATACCAGGATGGATGCCGGGGGGGTTGCGACGAGCCGGTGCGTACCGGGAGGTTATACCAGGGGTAGCCGATGCGCGGGGCAGTGCACCGGGAGGGACTCCGGAGGTGCCGGTGCGCCGGGTGGGCTCTCCTCCTACAAGTCCCACAAGCCCCCCGGGCGGCCGCGGACTACATCTCCCAGGCTGCCGGGCCTGATCCCCCGCCCCGCACGGCGCGGCGCGGCCCTGCCCGGCCCCGCACCGCACGGCCCCGCGCGGCGCGGAGGGCGCGGTGCGAAAGGGGGGCCGGCAATAGCAGCGGCGGCGGCTGAGGGGCCCGGGTGCGCCCGGCGGCGGAGCCGTGACGGAGCCGAGCCAGGTACCGCGGCGGAGAGCGGGCCCGGGGCAGGGGGGATCGCGGAGTGCGCCGGGGAAGGGTGGCCGGGAGCTGCCCCCTGGCTGGGGAGCGCGCACCCGAGATGTACTGGGATCAGCCCCGGCGAGGATGTGCTGGGCCGGGGCCCGCGGTGCTAGCCCCGCGGAGGATGCTCGGCCATGGAAGGGGGCGTCGGGGATGGGGGTGCTCCCCGGGGAGCTGGCCCTTTCCTGCCGAGTGTCCCGGGGTGCTGCTCAGGGCACGGACCCCGGTGGCGGGTGCTGGGGGCAGAGCTGGGGTGGCTACAACGGGGACCGGAGTAAGAGGGTAGGCTGTGCGAGGGTGCCCCAGTCCCCAGCAGTGACAATGTGCATGTGAGGTCCCTCCGCAGCAGAGTGACACATGGCTGCGTGACACACGGCGTCCTCGCCGGGGTAGTGGCAGCCAGGATTTCACAAACACAGCTCGAGCGGCCCCGGGGACACGGCTGGAAACTGTGTCACCGAGCAGGAACATGTCCCCTGCTTGCCGCCGTGTGGGTGGCGGCGCCAGCGTGGGAGCCGGTCAGCCTCCAACCCGACGGGGTTAGGGGGTGTCTCCCCGGCCGAAGCACGGCTGTTGGGGTGCTGGAGCCCAGCTTTCAGGGCCTGGGGATGCGAGGGGTCCCCATGCACGCTGGGGGCTTGGGTGCTGCTGAGAACGTGAGGTTTTGCTGGGGCTCCAGCTGTGAAGCCCGAGCATTTATTGCAAAGCTCCCAGATATTTCCCCAGAGCGAGGACTCCCCATGCCAGCAGGAGGATTTTGGGGTATGAGGAGGGTGCTTGGGCAGCGGGGAAGCTTGGACTGGATGAAGGGCCACGTCCCCCCTTTCTGTGAACAAGGGGAAAACATGGCTGAGTGAAACGAAATAACCTCAGAGCCCCCAAACTTGCTGCGTTTCCCTCCAGGAGAACGTGTTTTCTCCATGCTGGTGGAGGTAGTTTTGCTCCCTGTTATCTGCGGATCTCCCCTTTTCCAGCATGGCCCCAAGCAGCAGCCATGGCTACATCCCGGCCATCCCGAGGCAGCGAGCTGCAACGGGAAGTTGCTCAGCGCTTTGGGCTTGGTTTGCCTTTTTCTTCCCCTTTTATTAGAGCCAGATGTTGCGTCCACAGCGGTGATGCTTGGGGCGGGGAGAGGAAGCTGCTGTCCCCTGCAACCCACCATGCGTGTGCCTGTCTGTCTGTCTGTCCCCATCAGGCAGTGAGCAGCAGCCCCGCTGCCAGTTGCCTGTAGCAGCTGCCTGTCAAAAGCCTTTCCCTCTCCTCCAAGGAGCTCATGGCAGTTCCTGGGAATGGCAAGACGCTCTCTGCTTGCTCGCCCACGTCTCGCCGGTGCTGGAGGCAGGCAGGGAGAGGAGAGCAGGCAGGAGAGGAGAGCCCTGGCAACCACACACTGGGGGAACTGACTTCGGCTTGAATTTTCATGCCCAAACGACTCCAGACTGGCACTTTTTGGTGAAAGGCACCGGTGGCTCCAAGGGCGAAATGGTTTTCCCTCTGGCTCTTGGCATTTCAGATGCCGCCCCAGCTTGGCCCACGCCAAGGCCCCAGCAGCTTAATGGCTTTCATCTCCTCCCGCTGCATTTAATTCTTGCAAGAGTGCAAACTGCTAATTGCTCTCCAGCGGCTCAGCTGGCTTTGGTGCTTCCCAATGAGCTGTGATTTATAAGAGCCTGCCCGTCCCCGAGGGCCTAGGTTGTAGTGGGAGAGGCTGTGAACCTCCGTCTTGGGCTCTAGGGGATCTCTCAGCTCCAAATTGCGCTTTGCCATTGTCATGTCCCGAAAGCTTTTTTGGAGACTGCAAGAAATGTGGGCCTTGGCTCTGTGGCAGAGTTCCCAGAGGTGCTCCCCAAACCACATATGGATGAATGGTGAATACATATATAATATGTTTAATAACAAATATATATAATCTGTATTTTTCCCTTTGAGTGACGGGGCTCTAAAGTAACCCCAGTGACAGTCACTCTTGGGAAGGCCAGAGCAAGGTGCAGGCACTTTGCCATTGGTGCCACCATGTCCCCAGAAAGGGACCTTTGATCTGCAGCCATAATTGGGCTAATTAGGAGCATGCAAATGCTCCTTCTTCCCTCTTAAGTGTCCAAGCAGAGCCCTGGCTAGCAGAGAGGAGAAAGCTGGGTTCCCTCACTGGGTCCTGCTCTTACGTTACATCTGGTGGGAACCCCTGGCAGTTGTTGGTCTATCCTGGGATCAGTGGTGGAGCCTTTCCTAACATCCCTGTGATGAAATCTCCTAGGTACAATTTTCCTAACGAGTTCAAGGTCCTCTCAGCCCTGCCCACGAGCAAAGCAGGCTGCGGTTCTCTGCTTGGGCTGTGTCCTGTGGCAGAAAGGGAGCTTTCGGTCACAGCACCCATCAACCAGCCCTCAAAGCCCTCAGGTTTCTACCGCTTCCGATCCTTGGAGCTGCTGAGCTCCAGGGAGAGGGATGCAGTGGGGGCCTCACATCTCTGCTTGCCTTCCCTGGGCAAAAGGCCACGGCTGGAGTCAGCTCCCCAGCCTGGTGTTGGCCCATTCTGCGCTCCTGCACATTTTTTCCTGGTGAGGCATGGATCATGAACCTTACGGCTGGGGAAAATGAGCTGTAACAGTGGAGGGGGAGCAGTTCTCTCCCTGCTGGGTGCTGGTGATGAAGGGGAGCAGAAGTCTTTTGCTAGGGACCATGCCTGCTGCAGTTTGCCGCATCCTTGCAGGTGGCTGAGGACGGGGGGGAGACCAATTTGGGGGTGTCTCTGGAGTGCTTTGCATGGGGAGCTGGAGGGAGGATGAAGGAGAGGAAGCAGTGGGGGGGTGGTGAGTACCAGGCTCTGCCTCGTCTGCTCTGCTGGGGCTCACTGGCCACCCCATCTGCTAGCCAGCCTGAGCCCGGGTGCTCAGTGTGACCCAACTGCATGGTGCCCAGACCACTGCTGTCTGATGTGGTGGTACACAACCTGGTGGTTTGGTGGTACCCAGGTCAGTAGTACCCAGCAGTGAGGCAGCTCGTGCAAACTGGGGGCTCCGGAGTAGGTGCCTGGGGGTGCAGGGCAGCGCGGCTGGGTCTGCCCCTTGGCTGTGGCTGGCTCTGCAGGCATTCAAGGCCGGGGGGGGATGGTGGGGCAGAGTTTCTCCACTGCATCAAACTGAGCAGCGACTTCCTGTCCTCTTCCTGCCTGTCCTCAGAGAGGAGGCTGCCTCCTGTGCAGCGACCTGTGCATTATGAGGCCACATGGAGAGTGCGGCCTTGGGCTTATCAACCCCCCTGGAGTGCAGGGGCTTGGGATGTTGCAAGCCCCTTCCAACCACAAGGGTGGGAGCATCCCTTTCTGAGCTTTCCCACTGCTGGCACATCCCCTGCACCCCCAAATCCCATAGGAAATGACCTCACCAGTGGCTGGCTCTGTCCCAGCTCCATGCCAGGTATTTGGCCTCCCAGGCTCTTTCCTGTCCTCATCCCAGTGCTGAGGGATGAGCCTGAAATAACCTCTCCGGATGCTGGGCATGAGGAAACCCTGGAATTGCTGCCATGGCCAGCAACCAATTAACTGGGCTCCATTAGCTGATTGAGCTGGCTGATAAGAGTATGATTAATTAAAAGGATAAAGAATAAGTTACCTGGTCCTTACTGCTGTCAGGTGATGGCGATGGGTTAAGCCATGAAATTGGCTTCTCCTGTTAATCCCTTGTGCCATCAGCCCTTCGTGGCATCACTTAACAACAGGGAGAAAAAGCACCAACACTGAGCTCGCTTCCCTTCCCATCCACCTTCCGGAGAGGCAAAAAGAAAAGATAAAGGGGAAAAATATGATCCCTCTGGATGGACAGTGCGGGAAAGGACCTTTTTAATTAACCACGCTTTTCTTGCTGGGTCTCAGTTTGGATTTGGAAGCCAAGTGATGCAGAAGGACAGGGGCATTGCCCCTTCCTGCGCTGCCTCCGGCAGATTCCTGGTCACCATTCCAAGCTAACATGAGCTGACAGCCCCAGCTAAAGCAGCGCCTGGGGGGGCTGCGACCTCGGGCAGCCAGTTGGGCTCTGGAAAAAGGTGAATTTGAGGGGTTTTGAGTTTTTGTAGTAATTCTGCTTGCTGAAGCCAGGCCTGGAACAAGAATGGATCATGACTTGGTATTTCTTTCTGCCTGGGGCTGGAGAGGAAGATTCTGTTCCCTTCCTGTTAAAGAAAAAATATCGCTAAATCTCATTTTTTCCATCCATGACAGCAAGAGGAATGCTGGTCCAAGACAGAGCCATCCCCACTGCCCCCTCTTCCACCTACAGAAGCCAGGCACAGCTCCAGCACCCAGTCACTAGTTCAGCAGTGGCAGAGGTGACATCCCTGCAAAGGGGCTGTGGGAAGAGTGGCACCTGGATACCCAGGGGTGCGTTTCCCGATGACTCCTGGGGGAATTCCCAGCCCCAGCATGCCTTCAAGGAGCAGCAGCTGGTGTGGGCAATGCTGCCCCTGCTCCTCTGTGCCCCTTCTCACCGGCCCCAAGCAGGGTGACCCCCATCTCCTGGTGACAGCTCCTTCCTGGGCCCACCCTGTCATTCACCAGCAAGGAAATCAGTGCAACAGCCTCAGGATATCTTAGAAATGAACAAACAAGGCCGAAAAGACCTTGTCTTGGGGATGTGCTCAATGGTGTTACAACTGATGGGGATGTGGAAGACATCCTCCAGGCCCCTGGGCTGTGAGTCACATTTCTGCAGCATTCATCCTGAAATTAAACCTTATACATCCCAAAAGGAAAGATGATATGATTGGAAAAATCATCCAACTGTAAAAGCAGCGAAGCAATTTGGCGGGCCCTTTTAATAGCCTCACTTCATTATGTCTTACAATCAAAGAGAAACCCATGTTTGATGAGCCCATGGTCTTCAGGAGGCAATTAAGGAGACCTGGGGATGAATTTGGGAGCGAGAAGACATTTAGTAGTATTGCTGAGTTGCTGGGCTCACTCACCACAGAAGAAATCCCCAAATCCTCTGTTATTTTAAGAAGAAAACATCAAACCCTGGTGCAAAGGGCCTCTGCCGTGCCTCTGGTCAGTGGGGTTTCATTTGGCAGTGACAGATTGGATTGGATTTGGGGAGCTGGCAGTGGGGGTACGGTTAATGCTGGGATGTGGATGGATGTGTAGGTGCTGTGTCCCTGCTGGGGTCTGTAAGGACCGGTGCAGATGGCAGCAGCCACCAGCCCCTGCTAGGGAAGGGATGACTCAAACAAACCACTGGGATTTCAGGATGCTGGGCTGGAGGATGGTTTTCCACTGGGGGCAGCTCTGGGAGGCCCAAGACAAAACATGATCCAGATGCCAGGATGCGGCAGGCAGGACGCAGCTGGGCTGAGGAGCCGGAAAGGGAGTTTTCCCCCTTTCACCAGGAACAAAAATACCACAAGCACGTGATGGCTGATTTCCTTTAGCCTTTAAAAAGCCCCATGGGATGTAGAGCGGAGGCAGCAGGGGAAGGGGGATCAGCCCATCCTGCTTGGCGTCCCTTCCATGGTGCAGCTAAAAAGAGCCCAAAATTGCCTTTTGCCTCCAAAACCTTCCAGCATGGTGCATCTGCAGGGGATATGGAGCTTTTGACTGGCTTTGTCCCGAATGCCCCTTGATGCAACCCTCCGTTAACAAACACCCCTGCGTTTTCCACTGGCAGCAGCCCAAAAACTCATTGCAGTTGCTTGCTGGCCGTGTGTGTCTCACAGAGACATTAAATACCCCTGTAGACAGGGAAGAGACTTGGACAGCAATCATGCCAGGGACGCACATCTATTTTCTGTCTCTGCAAAAGCTGACACCCCTTGGACAAACACTTGACTGTGGGTTGATAATGATTTGGGCAGGAGCTGTCTGTGTGATGGGATGGGGGGATTGGGTTTTTTGGGCCATGCTTATGTCTTGCCCATTCCAGCAAGGAGCTTTTGGGGCTGCTCAGCAGCTTCCATCCCTGGGAAGAAAGCTGTGATCTTGCATAGGATGATTTTTCATAGGAAGGAGGCATCCTGGTGCCTGCTAGGTCCTAATCAGTGCTGCTGGCCTCTGCATTGGCCTAACTGGGGCCAGTGCTGAGCTTTGGAGGTGATGCTCCCATGGGTGATGCTCCTTTTCAGGGTGATGGACCCTGCCCCAGCTCAGCAGCTGTGTTAAAAGGGGATTTTCTGCTATTTTGTGGTTTTCTGGCTGAGGAGGGTCTGGCTTGGCCTCCCCCTGCTCCTCCCCCAGCACAGGCGCCAGCACCTCTGCCCTGGCTATTTTTACCCATTGGGATCATGAGCCTTCACGGTGACCTTTCCCGAGGGACGCTGCCGCACAGGGGGCACAACAGCCACTGGTGTCGCTACCCTAGGGCCCCCGCGGGGCTGTGACATGGCTGTTGCCTGTCGGTGGTGGCAGCAGCTGATGAAGAGGGGTTTGGAGGGGCTGCTTGTGGCTTTGTAGAGGAGGAGGGTTGAGCCTCAGAAAGGAGCCGCTTGTTCAGCTCCAGAGGCAAGTTTGTGGTTCATCCTCTCTGGCAGAGATGGGGAGGGCACAGCCTGGGAGGAGCATCTCTGTTTGCTTCGCACCAGCTTGTCCCCTCTGGGGATGGGTTGGGCTGCATTTTGCAAAGCTCAATGGGAATTAACAAACCCCGTGGCCCCCCAGCACCCTCGTCCTGCTCAGTGTGCCCCTCAGCTCCGCCATGTGCATCACCATCCCTAGACCTGACGCACCATCCCTTCCTTCCCATTCCAGGCTGGTACCGCAGTGGCCATGTTCCCGAGCCGGTGGTGGTGTGCAGCGTGCCAGCAGATCGACTGAACGCAGGGAATGATGAGCACCATCACAGCTGAAAGCCAGCCACGACCAGGACCTGGAGCTGCCACCGAGGTGTGGTGCCGCGGCTGAGCCCGGTGTGCTGAGTGTGCCGGACCCCGCACCCAGCAGCACATGCTCTCACTGAGGCTGCACCACGCGGATGGAAAGCTGCAGCCCGGCAGGTAAGAGCTCAGTGTGGTGGCTGCTGGGGGGTTCTGCATCCCCCCTGTTCCGCCGCAGTGAGCTGAAGCTCTGTGTCCCGCAGGGACCCTCGCTGGCTGGCTTACGCCATCCTGCGCCCTATGCCCCAGCCCTATGCCGGAGCGGGCCCCCTCCCCGGCTCAGCCGCTTGCCGACCATGAAGTGCTCGTTGCGCTTCTGCTTCCTCTCGACCGCCTTCCTGCTCGTCTTCGTCATGTCCCTCCTCTTCACCTACTCCCACCACAGCATCGCCTACCTGGACCCTGGCGGGCTGGGCGGCATCCACCGAGTGAAGCTGGTGCCTGGCTACGCCGGCATGCAGCGGCTCAGCAAGGGGGGCCCATACCCCCGGGGCTGCGCCTGCCGCCGCTGCCCGGCCGACGAAGCTGGGGCTGCTGAGTGGTTTGATGTGCGCTACGATGGCACCGTGTCCCCGGTGTGGACCAAGGACAACATGGACCTGCCACCTGATGTCCAGAGGTGGTGGATGGTGAGCAATGAGACATCAATGCCCCACACCTCCTGCACGTGGAGCTTTGTCTGCCACTGGCTGGTGACCCCACACCCTTCTCCTCCACCCCTCGCAGATGCTGCAGCCCCAGTTCAAGTCCCACAACACACATGAGGTCCTGAGCAAGCTCTTCCAGATCGTGCCAGGCGAGGATCCCTACCGCTCCCGCGACCCACGCCGCTGCCGCCGCTGCGCCGTGGTTGGCAACTCGGGCAACCTGCGTGGCTCTGGTTATGGGCCAGAGATCGACGGGCACGACTTCATCATGCGGTGAGGGCAGGGGACCCCCCCAGCCCCACAGCCAGCACAGAGGCACGAGGTGATGCCAGCAGCACTGGTGGGTGCAGGGTTCCCACTGGTCACCTCAGCGGCATCTCTCCTGGTCTGCAGGTTCCAGGGGGTTGTCCCTGCTCCAGCTGCTCAGTTCTGCATGGGTTCTGCTGGGTGCTGGAGTGGACCCAGCCCTGCCACCTCCCCTGGGCTGGCTGGGGGGACCACCAGCTCATCCCAGCACCCTGACCATCAATGGGCTGGGAAACTGCCCCTTGGCAGCCTTCAGCAGGTCACAGGGGACACCCGTGTCATCTGCAAGGGAGCAGGGTGGCTGGGAAGGGGGTGTCACCTTCCCTGCTCTCTCCGCAGGATGAACCAGGCCCCCACGGTGGGTTTCGAGGGTGATGTGGGCGGTCGGACCACGCACCACTTCATGTACCCTGAGAGTGCCAAGAACCTGCCTGCTAACGTCAGCTTTGTGCTGGTGCCCTTCAAAACCCTGGACCTGCTCTGGATCGCCAGTGCCCTCTCCACCGGCCAGATCAGGTTGTAAGTACACGGCTGGCACCCACAGGACTGAGCTGGTTGCTCACCTACCACCGAGGCGTCTCCCCTGGGTTCCTCCCTTGGTTCCTTCCTCCTGGAGCATCCCAACTGCCAGTAGCTCAGCTTGGGGTTGGAGGACACGGGACCTCTGGTTGCTCACCTGCCTCCATTTCCTTCCCAGCACGTACGCACCTGTGAAGCCTTTTCTGCGGGTGGACAAAGAAAAGGTAAGGAGGGCTCATTCCTGTGCTGCGATGAACACCCGTTTGGCCATGGCGCCCTTCACCCCATCTTCTCCTGGGGTCCCTGTGCACATCTTGGTGGTCCTTCCTGGGGTGCTGATGCCAATTGGAATATAGCCCGGCTCCAGCACTAACCCCAGCGTGTCCTCCCAGGTGCAGATCTACAATCCTGCCTTCTTCAAGTACATCCACGACCGCTGGACGGAGCACCACGGGCGCTACCCCTCCACCGGCATGCTGGTGCTCTTCTTTGCCCTCCATGTCTGCGACGAGGTGGGTGATGGCTTCTCGGGATCCTCCTCTGTGCTGCGGGGACCTGGCTGGCATGGGCTGAGTTTGCTGGGACCCTGAACCTTGCTGGGTTAGGGAGTAAGGTGGCTTCTTTGGGTGCAACTGCAGCAGTTTCACTTCCTCCAGTTGCCTGACACTACGGTGATGGGCACCCTCGTGTTGATGGGCACCCTTGAGCAGTGCAAAGGCCAAGCAGAGGGGTGTATGGTGTGAAACCACCCCAGCAGTGTCGCGGATGCTTGTCCAAGGGGGTTCCCCGCCTGTTGTGAGGGTCAGGGCTGGCTCATCCACCTCCTCACATCTGCAGGTGAACGTCTTCGGGTTTGGCGCTGACAGCCGGGGTAACTGGCACCATTACTGGGAGAACAACCGCTACGCCGGGGAGTTCAGGAAGACGGGAGTGCACGATGCCGACTTCGAGGCGCACATCATCGACATGCTGTCCAAAACCAGCAAGATCGAGGTGTACCGGGGGAACTGAGCCTGCCCAGCTCCCGGCTCTCCCCAGAGCACCAGTGGAGCCAGCCTGGCCTTGCTCGGTGCCTCAGCAGCCAGGCAGGTTCAGAGCTAAAGGAGACTCTCTGCTTTTTTAATTATTATTAAGAAACCCAGCTGAGAAAGGATTTGTAAACACAATCAGTGACCGACGGCGGCGGCCGCCGCCTTGCATCTCTTTACAGTCAAACCAAATGCTGCTCTTTTTAAAACAAGACGACAACCCCATCCCAACCACCGAAGCCGGGTGACTTTGGGGAGCACCTGAGCATCGCGTCTGGGCTGAGGGAGACCTGGTAGCCCAGCAGCCTCACTGGTCGAACAGCTGCTTCTTGCTTCCTTTATTTTGATATGGGTTTTTTTACTCACCCGGAGCAGCCGCCCCTGTTGCTTCCCCAGGGAAGGCTCCCTCCCAACACATCAAGTAGGTCCTGGTGCAGCTGGATCGCATGGACCCATCATGGGGAGCTGGTAGCCATGGGAAGCCAATGCTCTGCTGCAGGCTGTTGGCTGCCGGCACGGCCAGGCTGGGACATGGATTGGACTCCTGCCTCCAGGGCTGGTCATCCCTGCTCCTCTGTCCGAGGACTGAGGAAGGGTAGGATGGATTTCAGGGGTGGCCGTGCAAAAGGCAGCTAAGAACCCCACAGGAACAGCCCCTGGACTGGGCTTTGCGAGAGCTTGCAGGATGCTCAAGAGATGCAGAATGCAGCAGCAGCTCGAGTCCCACCAGAGGGGAGGAGACAAGTTTTCCCCTGGCTTTTGTATTGGGAAAAATAACAGATTAGAGATAGCTTTAGTGGGTGAATGAACTGTGCTTTTGCTTTTGCATTGCTACAGACAGCTCTGGTGAGAAGCTGAAATCCCAAAGTCTTTGCTCTGTTTATGAAGGTGGGACTTTGTTGATAACAGCCTGGTCCAGCCAGTGTCCTCAGGGTCCCCAGGGTTTCCTGTGGCATGGGACAGATGCAGAAGGGAAGTGCCTCCCCAAAGATACAACCAAAACCACTTAATTCGGGTCAGTCAGGCAGATGGGTTGGGTGTAGGTTGGTATTGTTTTAGGAGATGCTGGAAAGAAAAAGGCAACCATGGAAAAGGTACCCCAGAGAGGGACCTGCCTGCACGGCTGGTGACCGCTCTGATGCTTGGCATGGTGGTGGCACAAGCCCCACAGGGGAGGGGTTGTGGGGCTGGATCCCAGGTTGCTATAGCTGTTTGAGGAACAATCACCATAGGGGTTTTACCCTTTGTGATTTTACGCTTTTTAACTCTTTTTTATCAGGCTTTCCTGCAGCAGCCTCTTACCTGCTTCTCTGCTTTAGTTTTCTTTTCCTGAGGTTTCTCTCTGCAGTCATGAAACAGGAGGGTTTGGGTCACCTGGAGCAGGCACTGAGCATCCCCTGGGCTGGGGAAATTCATCTTACCTGTCCACAGGGCTTTGATCCCTTCAGTTTTATGGTGGGTTTTGATAGAAGCGGTGCTGCACAAGCAGCCCATCCATGACCTGTGACCTCCAGAGCCAGGCCCAAGCCCCTCTTCAAACCGCATGATATGGAGACAGGTTGCAGTGAACCCCAGTCTCCACCTTCCTGGGTTGTTTCTCCTCTTTTTATGGGAAGAAAACTAAACCCACAAAACCACGAGCAACAATGAGTGCCTTGACCACCTCCTGTCGGCTGCGCCGGGCTGTGCCCGCTCTCTTGCCAGTGGTGGGGGCTTGGCTGAGTCATCCAGCAGTCAGAACCACTTCCCTCCTCGCGCTGGGCTGGCTCTCAGCTGGGGTGTGCTGCTGGGGCACACAGACAGAGAGGCAAATGGCATTTGGAGAGGCCAAATCTAGTGTGACAAGGCTGACCATGCCCAGGGCCAGGCCAGACAATCACAGGGCAAGCGGAGGCACTGGGTACCAAACCCAGGTATCAGATGCACTAGCAGCACAGTGCCAGTGTCTGGCTTGCTTGTGGCTCCTTGCTGCCCTGACAGTATTTTTATTGGGCTGATTTCATTCCCCTACCCCCTTTTGGTTTTTAATTACTATGTTTATTTAAGCTCTCCCGCTAGGACTTGCACCTTCTGTTTCTCTGGCACAACAGCTGCTGGCCAGGCGCAGGAGGAGGATGCTGCACAGCTGGCAGGGAGCCATTGCGATGAACACCACTGTACTGTACATAGAGGAGGTGTCAGGCAGAGGCTATGGGCAGAGAGGAAGTGCCCAGGCTTGGTCTTCATCACACAGTGCCTGATGGAGCACCCATCACCTCCCACCCTGCAGGGAGAGGCACCAGAGCTCTGAGCTAGGGCTGGGAGCAGGGGGGTGCCTTTGGCTGTAGCCTCTGTGTACATGGAGATTTCTGCACACAACTGTCTTAAAACAACTTTTTTTTTTCTTTTTTTAAGAAAAGACAATAAAAAACATGCATCAGAATTGCACTGTGTTTTCCTTCTGGTAGCCCTGCCGGCTGGATAGAACGCTAGAATCAACCAGGTTGGAAAAAAACTTTTAAGACCATCAAGTCCAACCGTTACCCCAGAAGTCCTGCAAACCTGAAACACTGAAGCCGGTTTTCTTCCCTCGGTTGCTTTCCTTTCTGAATGTTCCATCTTCTAAGGGCAAAAAGAACAGCTTTGTGAGGATTGTCACATTTACAGAGGGAAGAGCAGTTCCCTGTATCCTGGGCTTTCACCAGGCCACCACGTTGCTTTGTCTGTACCAGGGTAATGGGCTTGGGGTGGAGGACAGTGGGACTGAGGACCCACCAGCCTTCAAACACCAAACAGGGCAGCAAGAAGCAATTCCTGCAATGGCACCTCCAACAGAACCCTTGAGGGGAGGGCAAGACACTGATTTAGAAATGTGTTTTAGCTCAAGACTCTGCATTTCAATCAGAGGATGGTTTGAGTTGGAAGGGACCTTAAAGCTCATCCAGTTCCAACCCCCTGCCACAGGCAGGGACACCTTCCATTTCAGGAGAGGAGGGAAAGGGAGCAGGAGGGTTGGTGGTGCTGCGAGGATGCTCTGCTCTCCTCTCTCCTCTCCATTAGGCCTGGACATGAGCCACCAGTTGCGATTTACACTTTTGCAGAAAAGCAGGAGCTGCCCAGCAGCAGAGCCCACCATTAGGTGATGCAGACCTTGCACCCATGTCCACTGTGGCTCTCCTGACCCTCCCTGGAACCTAAAACACAGGCTCCAGCTCTCGGCTAACAAAGGCTGGACCCTGCAACAGGCCCGGAGTCCCAGCAGGATCCCATCCAGATGACTAGGGGTTTGGATCCTGAAGGACACATGAAGCTCCTACGCAACAAATCACCAACTTCAGGAGTAGTTAAAATGCCTCTTTATTAATATACAAACCAAGCAACATTTAGGCCAATCAAAACATGAAATGAAATAAAGCATGAAATAAGTACAGCATATATAACATGGCCTCAGTGGAGAGCAGCAAACTCACCCTGACTTGTGCGCTTGGGGAACAACTGTCCATGTCCTCCACCATGGGGTTTAGCCATCAGAGCAGCTTTGTCTCTCCCAAACCCCTTTGAATCCAAGACTGGCAGAAGTGAGACCACAGCTCCTCTCAAATGCAACCACACAGTGTGAGGTTTCTACAACCCCACATCTCAAAAGTATAAAAAAGCATCCCCAGGCTGCTAGAGGTGATCTGTGGTTGTCTGCCTGCCACAACACTGCGAAGGGAGAGGGAGATGACTGAAGTGAATGGGAAATGATGCTACTGAAGTTGTTCCTCGCTCTGTCCCACCTCAGCTACATCCATTGCACAACATTCACAAGCATAAGGCACTAGGAAAATGTTTTCACAGGTTCAAACTTCAGTTGTTCTTAAAATTTCAGCAGCAGGACACTTCAGGAGTCCTCTGAGTCCTCTAAACTCTGGAGACTGGTAAGAGCATGAAGGAGCTTTGGACACATACTGGTATATTGATACCCACAAGCAATGCTGGAGAAGGGATGTACTGGTGCAGATGGCAGCCTCCTCTCAGGAGACATGCACTAGGTGTCTGTCCAAGAACAGGGAGCCCTTCTCCTGCAGAATTCAGGGCTCCTGTAACAGCTGTGTATGCAAAAGCCATCACACATACACAGCTAGGATAGAGCAGAAAGAGACAGAAAGAAAAGGCCTTGTCTCAGAAGCAGCAGCATGGAGTTCATCTAGACCAAAAAGAGTTTTCCCTGACTCCTGCTGAAGATGTTGGAAGCATTACCATCAGCCTGCCACCAGTCTGGAACCAGCTGCACTCCCAGCACACATGTGCTCCTTTCCCTAAGTGTGGCTTAGGTGGCTTCTCTGGCAGTGTAGCGTGTCATACCTGCAAAGCAGTGCTTTGTTTTGTGCTGTAACTCAGAGCCAGTCTGACATCAAGAGCCCAGCAGAGCTTTGAGACAAATGGGAGATGGGAAGTCTCCTGGCCATCTCCACAAACCTTATGGGTGGCAGAAGATCCCTCTGCTCCTCCTTCTCCTGCAAGCATCAGCTGGTTCAGCAAGGAAGCATTCAAGCAGGGAACTGTTTCCTTTAATGCAATGGGACACTCACAGAGTACTCTACATCACCCCAGGAAAACCCATTAGAGCTGGAGAGACACAGTGAATAAATCCATTTCCTGGGGAGGGGGAGAAAGAGAAGGTGTAAGCCCAGACAGCTGTACAGGCACGGGAGCTCCCAGCTTTTTCAGCTGAGTTCAGTAGGAATTCCGGGCTCAGATCAGCAGCACAGTGCAACAGCAGCTTCCACCAACACTCAGAAATACCTGCCAAGGTTTGGACCTGCTCTGCATGCTCAGCACACAGTGATCCAGGAGGAAAATCAAACAACAGGCACAACCAGGGCCCAAACACCTCATCTCAACCTTTAAGGCATCTACAAATATTTAAAGTTGTTTTTCCTCTCTCAAATGCAAAGACTCCACTTGCTGAGAGGTATAAGCATGCTACAATCATGACACTTAAGGGAAATTTAAAGTGCAAAGAAAATTTATGAATGCTTTTCAGAGACAGCTTGAAGTCATCTGCTGACACCAAACCCCCTGCTTCCCAAAGCCCTGTTCCCTGACTGAATGCTTTTTAAAAATAAAGATCCAATCAATCAGTTAAGGAAAAGGCAGTATAAAACAGAAAGCATCCTGAAATTAGCAGAAATTAACCTGACCAAGCACTGAAATAAAATCACTTGGGAAGACAAATCCAGAGAAGCTCTGGCTGCACTAATCCCCCCCAGTGTTCAAGGCCAGCTTAGACTGGCCTTGGAGCAACCTGGTCTAGTGGAAGATGTCCCTGCCCATGGCAGGGGGTTGGAACTGGGTGAGCTTTAAGGCCCCTTCCAACCCAAACCAGTCCAGGATTCTATAGAATTCTCAGCAGCCAAGCCTTCTGTCTGAAATAAAAACAACTTCTGCCCCTGTAAGCAACCTCCCTACCCCCAAACGTGGAAACTTCTACCTTGTTTTCATAGATTTCTTCCCCAAAAGTGACCATTTTTTTAAAGTGTGCTGGAAGGATAGGGGCAGCGATGGCAGCGCTGTGCCCTCCCAGTTACTTGCCAGTCCTGAGGTAATGGCTGGACTTGATTTTAAAGGTCTTTTCCAACCTTGTTGATTCTATGATTCTACATGCCAGAGAGACAAACATTGTCAGCAATCAAGGGTACACACTCCCTACCTCCCTGCGCAGTACCATTCCTTTCATTGCCACAAGAAATAAGAGGGGGAAACGTGTGCTGGAAAATGGACTGCGCCACTGCTCTCAATTCCTCACATCACTGTCCCTAATCTGCCCAGGGCCATGGCAGCCTCTCAGAGCTTGTCCAGCGCTAA
Organism: Lathamus discolor; assembly: GCF_037157495.1. NCBI lineage: Eukaryota > Metazoa > Chordata > Aves > Psittaciformes > Psittacidae > Lathamus > Lathamus discolor. Next base: position 21,260,972 of record NC_088909.1, on the reverse strand, counting down.
GGCTGCAGAGGAAGATGCTCCCTGAACTGGGAATCAGGACTGATCCTCTCTCCAAGGTTTGGCTTAAGTGGGTGAGTAACTGCCAAAGGATCAAAATGCAGTCATGCCTCTCCTTCCACCTCAGCTCAGCCACTCTGCCATCTCTCCCCTTGCCTGACTATTTTGCCGTGCCTTGTGCTCTGATTGACAAAAAGAACTAATGTGCTCGGCTGCCTCAGGAAGGAGATTACAGAAGTGTTAAGGAGAGTGGGAAACCCCTGGCATAGGGATCAGAAGTGTTAAATGGTGGAACACAGCGTAGCCACAAACCTGCCTGGGAGTTTGGATGTTGGTATCTGCCCTATCTGAAAGCTGAAGAGCCTAATTCAATGCAGAGAGAGCTAGAGCCAGCCTGGTCCAGACAATGAAGCATCAGGTAGAATGAGAGAAGAACCCTACACATGAGAGATATTACAGCAGCACAGGCTAAGTGTGGAGATGTTGCAGGAACAGCAACACAATCAGCAGCAGCTTGGAACGCAACAGGGGAAAGAAGGAACCCAAGCTTACAGCAAGACTTGGAAATGCACTGGAAGCTTCACATGGCCTGCCCTCCTTGCCACAAAATAAGAAAGAACTTTCCAACAAGACATATCAAATCTGGACACTGGAGTAAACACAGAGAAAACAAGAAATTAAGTCTGGCAAATACAAATGTAAAAATCCCTATAACACACCCTCCTGAAACAGAAAACATTCCTGAGTAGGCTGCTTTAATTTTATCCCCACATCATTAAATATGAACAAGAAACTTCCTTTAACAGCACTTTTACTCGAGCCTCTCATTACTCACTCAGGGGCTAACAAAACATGAGAGCTTAGGGAAGGACATAACAAGCGTAAGACAATGTAATACCTCTGGGAAAAGGAACTTAATGGAAGATGCTGCTACCTCTTACACAGTTCCCCACACTACAAACGACACTGGGGCAAGAAAGCCCTTCCTAGTGTATTGCAATGCCATAGATTCAGATGGATTCACTGCTGCCCTACACACCAGCAAACCCCCACAAATGTTGACTTCTGAATTAAGACAAGCCTACACATGCCAAATGCATATCACCCCTCATGGCCTATCTCCCCATGGGTCACCTTCCCTTAACTTTTAACCCTGATGGGCAATAAGTTTATCCTAACACAGGTTGTAGAATGGTTTCTGTTGGAAGGGACTGTCACAGGTCATCCAGTTCAAACCCCCTGCAATGAGCAGGGATGCTCAACCTATAATATTTTAGAAAAAAAAAAAAATTTCTCATATTAAACTCCCATTACCTTCCCATGAACAAAACCTACAGGACTGTTCCCATTCTGGATCACAAGACTTGAAGAACTGCCAGCAACCCCATGACTCCTACACATGAGGGCAGACTGCTGCTGCCTCAGTGCAGCATTAGGCCATCGTCTCTGTCATTGTGGAGGAGGCGGATGCTATTTTGGTGTTTCCCATCCAACGTCCCTTGCCTTACCATGCAGAATGAGAACAAACCACCTTTCTCAGCAGAAAACATTTTAAGGCCATTTTAAGGGTAAGAATCATGGTACGTAACTTTACAGTCCATGTTATTTAGCATCTTAGATGCTAAGACAGTGTCACAGCACCTCTCAAGATCCAATTTCTATTTCAAAGGTGTACTAAAGTTGGTAACTCTTCAACTGATTTTGTTGTTCTTTTTTTAGGCACTTTACTTTTAGTCCTCAGATAAACGGATTAGAGCTTTACATCACCATTTAATACCTCTGGAAGAAAACATTACATTAGACAGACCTTCCTTGGCCTCAGTATCTAGCACTGTTTTAAAAGACACTATCCAACTGTCCCCTTGACAAGTATTCAAGTTGGTCAAGGCAAACAATTCTTTAACATTGTAAGGTTAAAAATAGCTGCCAGAAATTAAATCAATTAAGCTTGAACAGCAGCTGAAGACTACAGCTTCTGATATAAAACAAGAACCAGAATTCCAAGCAAGGAACGCCAGAGTAGGTATTAATGAGCTGCAAGACTGACAATTACCAAACCACCTAGCACAAAGTCTTTAACAGCAAACACAGCATTTCAGAGAGCATTGCTATATCTATCAACATGTCAGGAAACTGTTGTCACTATTTTTGGTGTTGAAAAGTCAACAGATCAAGACAGAAAATAAACCTAAGCAGACATAACTACAAAAGTAGCTCACAAACCACACTTTTCTGGTTAGAACTGCTGGGGAAGAGACACCTGTATCAAAAGCTGTCTGAGGAACTAACAGGCACCTATAAATCAGGGAAAAGAAAAAAATAATCACAGGGAGGAATATAATCTGGCTGCAACTTAAATAATGCTACTTCAGGAACTAGTGGTTGGTAGAGGACACGTAGTAGCTTTCCAGGTTGGTCTTAACTAGTTCTAATTTTGCAGGGAGCAAACTGAATGAACCTCTCATCAGGAGTTGCACTGAGTACTTTAGCTCACCTCAGCACTGTACTTTGTCTTCTCTGGGAGAAGTATCATGCCTCAGCAGCAACAACAAATGGTCAATCAACTCTAGTCAGAAAGGCTGGCTTGAAGACTCATCCCAAGCATCATGTATAAAACATAAAAAAATCTTTCTTTGGTTGAACGCCTGTTTCCCTGGACAGAGAAGGCACAGCAATATCCCACAAAACCGACAGGGGGCCAAACATCCTCCTTGGTATGCACATCCTGTATGGGAATAGTGGGTTCACAGTATCTACGTGGGAAAGACATATGAGAAGTGACTGGATTTTAAACTGCTATTAGATGCTTTATGAACCTTTCATTTAAGTATTTAATTCTAACACACCAGGCAATTTCAGTGGCGAGAGCAACAATAGGGGAATTCGGAAGGAAAGACAATCAAGTGAAATCTCTGCCTACAGCAGCCAAGCAGAGCATTCCTGGATGCAAGATCTCAAGGATCTTTTCTACTATGATCACTACAGTTCAGAAAGCAGTGAATTTTTGGATGTAAATTCAAAAATAAGTTTGAAATCCTTTTAAGTGCTCACACACTACAGAGGAATTCACCAGTCACAAAGGAGAACATGCTTAAAGAGGTGGCGTTTAAGTTCAGCCTCATACACCACATGAACAAATCCTTAATTCTCTTCCCAACTCTCCACCCTTATGTGTCACCCTGGATGAGAAAGCTTGCTCTGACAACCTGTTTTTAAGGTGTAATGGTTTTGGACTTTCACTTTTGCTGCCTTAGGGCCATCTGACTCCTTCCGCATGCTGAGAAAATCTAGATCGTGAACAGGCAGACTACAGACTCAACTGACAGCATGACCTGCAGCAACTCAAGCAGCAGCAAGCAAACTTCAAAAAAAAAAAAAACAGGGAAGATTTTGGGCTCATACTTACTCTACTGATGCCATTTAACTGGAAAATAAAGTGCCCCTAAAAGCTTCTAGGTCATAGATGAAGTGTTCATCATGGCTGACAGGGCAGACATGAGTGCAAGGTTGCGTCTGAACTTCAGACAGGAAGATGCTGGAGCAGAAAGACCATGATGAGTTTGCAAGTGGCAGAGGCAGAGGAAATGCTTAACAGATCTTTTTCAAGTAAGTAAAAAGAATCCTTGCTTTTGATTGTGTTCACAATGGGAAGAAGAAAATGGGAAAGATATAAATGTGCGCAACACAATTCAGCATCCCCCCACTTCTGTACCATCTACTGTCAGGTTTCAATCAGGTCATTTTGACACCTGAAGAAGGGGTGAGTCCCAGCTGCATTGTCCGAAGCATCTGTACAAGAGGCATGACGCAAAGACCTTTGCAGAAATAAAGCTATTTATAATCCCAGTGCTGCACTCCCTTAACTCCCTCTGTTCAATCCTTTCAGCTGAGGTACTACCAAGAGAAAGTAAGAAGCGCAACAGATTTGAGGAGACAAATAGAGGACAACTTCTCAAGTCCAGCAGGAGCTGCTGAGATGCTTTCTCACCACCAGAAAAAACCCTGGTGTTTCTTACAAATCAGCACCACAGGTGAGACAAATGCTGGGTCTTTCCCTCTACTTTCAAAATAAACACAGGCAGCTAAAACCACAAGATGTCCCATCCTGCTGCTCAAGTTCCCCAGACCAACACAAGTTTTACATGAACCTTGCCAGACAAGCTTAACCAAGTCACATAAACAGAATAAAGAAAATCCCCATATTGATTGTACACTGTGCAGCTGAAACAGAAGCAGCATTTCAACAATGCTATTAACACTAAACACTAACATCTGTCCTTGTTAGAAATCACTATTTTTGCTAATAAAACATCCCCCCCAACAAATCCCATTCCTTTACAGATGTGAAATGCACATATTGATCTTCAATTGTATTTATAGAAGGCCATTTAAGCTTCAGTGACCCCACGCAAAGAATCCAATCCCAAAAACAAACAACACACTTAAAAACTGTAATCTACCAAAATGTGACTCTTGGCTGCTGCTCTCACAATCCTATGTCTCATGCCAGTGAGGTAGCTGGTCATTCTATTGCTGTGTGCGTTGACGCAGCGACCCCTCTATGGTGTGATATGTGGAGAGCAGGGGGAAGTCACAGCATTCATCTGAACTACAGGCAGCAAAGAGCTGCTGTCTCATGCCTTGCACTGCACTTGCACTTCCCAAGAGATGGGAAGGGTTTAGTCCTCAGGAAGGTTCACCCGAACCCTTCCTGTCACCACAGGGTTAGGGCCTCTGGAGGGGTTCACTCCTGTACAGGCTTCTCATGGACTTCTGGATGCATCTGTGCCACTGTGCTTCATCCACTGGGGCACAGGAGAGCCTGGCAAGCAAAGGGTTGAAGGAGGGAGACAGATTGGATTGGGAAAGCTTGAAAATTAAAGTTTTAAAATATACAAAATTTAACACACTGGAAAAAGTTTAAAAGTTGCAAGACAATAAAGGAAGAGAAAGAAATATACGGGTGAGGAGAAAGGATTGGAAGATGGTGGGAGAAGACTCCAGCTTGGGAAAAGGAGCAGGTTAGTCTAGTCAGCACTACTCCCCCTGGTAGCCACTCAGTTCCATCTCATCCTTGCGGCGACGGTGTGTGAAGAAGGAGCTGAAGGGGTAAAGCTTGGCTTTGGCCTGGAAGCGGTGCCCAGCAATGTCGATCTCATACTCGCCCTGGTTGATGAAGTCAGTTGTCACCACCAGCTCTTCTCCTGTCTTCTCATCAAAGTGGTGCACGAAGCCAAGGCAGACATGGCGCTCCAGAGTGTAGCTGTAGGCACTGCTGGTGGTCTTGCCCACGTAGCGGCCATTGCGGAAGATGGGCTCCCCCCACCAGGGCCAGAGGTCTGCGTCTGTGTCATGGTCCTCAAGAATGAACATGGTAAAACGCTTGTATACACCATTCTGCTTCTGTTCCAGCAGCGCTTCCTGGCCAACAAACTGCATTCCCTGTGGGGAACAGGAAGCATCAGCTGATGGAAGGAACATGAACCATAGCATCTGCTGAGTTTTAGCACAAAAGTTTAATGACACAAGATCAGTTTATGCATAGAGCTTATGCCCTACCAAGACACGCTGCTTCTAAACACAAAGAGCTCACTAAGAAAGAAGCTTTCCTGTCATGTTTGTTGTTCCAGATGTTAAAAAGACAAAAAAATGTATGTGAAAATGTGCCTTTAAAAAAATAATTCTAATTTTTATCACAGCAAAACCCCCATTACCGTTCTAGTTTTTGCCATTTTTCTGGTTCCAGAAGTCTACCCCGGTTTACAGAGGGAAACTGTGACAACATATGGAATTTATATCCCTAATCACTGCATTCCTTTCTTGAATTAATTCAAGCATTTGTTTCAGCTCATGCAAAGAATGCAAAAAAGCAGATAAGCAAGTGACAGCGACAGCACCTGCCACCACAAAAGCAAGATAGAATTCTATGCTGTTCTATGTTTCAGTAAAAATAAAGAACTCCTCTGTTTTAGTAAAAATAGAAAGCACCTGTTCTTGGTGCCTGTCCTCATATTTAACCTCATTAAATGCCCACTGGTGCACAGGCTGGCTTTTGCTTCATCACACTGGGAAAACAACTGCAAGAAACATGAACTCTGAGCATCTGTAAAGCATGCATCACCCTCCACCATTCTGCACATTGCACACAGGAGTGACCGAGGACCCTGCACCCATCACTGGGAATGCAGTCCAGAAAGAAAGAAGACAGAATGTTTCTTGTATTTTTGCACCCTTCTGAAGTACAAGAACATAGGTTACAGTTATGCGCTGTACACAGTAACAATAACACCTATCCAAGGCCTCTTCATTTCAGTACTGCCCTCCCACCCACTCCAGTGCAGGGGGTGGTGGTGTACCTTGTCCAGTTTGACCTGGAATTCACGTCCACACTCCATAGGAGTGGTAAAAGCATCCAGATCCTGGCCCCAGAATGCAAAGAACTTCTCAATGCGCAGGCTGCGGAGTGCATAATAACCGGCATTACGAATCCCGTACTTCTGTCCCATGTTCATCACCTCGTTGTACACATGAAGGGCATACTGCAAAGGAAGGGTGACACACAGAACTGCACACTAACACCAGGAGAGAGCAACAGCATTCAACATCACCAGGGACGTTGCTGTGCTCTGCTGCTGGAGTACAAGAGGTCTTTCGAACTGGAATGCACTACAAAGCAGGGAAACTACCCCCTCCCCCTCCTGCAGGCAGCTTTCTCATGCTTCCTTACCCTGAGCCAACCTGGAAAGTGTTTCTGATTATGCATGCAAGTGACTGTTTTACCTAGCTAAGGCTACAGTGTACTCTTACCTCTATGGGGATATAAAGCATGAATCCAGGTTCTCCTGTGTGAGTGATACTCATCACACGGATGCCATTAGCATAGCCCACACTCATCTCCTGCAGAATCATAAGGGTGAAATAATCCAAACTGGAACACAGCACAGAGATTCAGAAGAAGCACAATGCATAACACAAACCACACTGGCCAGCCCTCTTTCCCTTCCTCACTGCATTTCACCACCAGTGAACACTGGCAAAAAATTCTGAATTTAGAAATTCAAATTGTGATGTCACATTACCCAGACTTCTTCATCCCTTCATGACACTTGGCAATACGCCTTGGAAGTAGGTCAGGACACAGGCTTGTATTCCAGATAAAGGCAGAAGCTGAACAGCAGCTATCTGCTCTGCTTTTTATCATGATAGGAGACAATGACTCCTGAGACACCAATCCCAGCTGCCCCTGACTGACAGCTTCATAATTGATTATATGAAATATGTCAAGAAACCAAATGGCACCAAGCCTACAGTGAGTACAATACTGAACACATGCATATCCATCTATGTATTTAGCAAGCAGAACCCCAAAAGAAGTAGTTAAAGTGAGCCTAGTGAGTTCATTATCAACCTAGCTCAGTAACTGCAGTAAACACATATGTAAATCTAAATTCCGCTCTAACTATCCGAAATATTTTTCTTCCCTCCTTCCACACACGCTTCACATAGCCTAGCAGGGTGAGGAGGAAGGAAACACACTCACTCACCTTGCAAAAGAAAGAGGGAAAGTGTTCTGGAGTTATTGGGGCATATGACAACTCTGACAAGACATCCACAGCACGGGGGCCGATCAGATTGAGAGCTAAAGAGGGGAAGGTAACACTATTAGGATGAGACTGTAGAAGTCTTATGTGGTGTCTAACTTGCATAAGCACATGCCCCAGTTTCTGAAGTCTTACACATTTATCAAACTAATAGGTTAAGTTTACATTTAAGAATGAAGAGCCACAGAATCCCAGGTTGGAAGGGACGCTCAAGAATCATCTCATCCAGCCTTTCCTGGCAAAGCATGACCTAGACTAGATGTCCCAGCACCCTGTCCAGCCAAATTTTGAAAGTCATTAAGCTCTCTCTCCTGACAGTCTGCAGGAAAGGAAAGCTGCCTCCCAGCCCGTGGCTTGCTAGAAGGAAGCCTTGGTATTGCTGTTTCCATTTCACTGTTTGGACAAGAGACACAATCACCAGTCCAGACACTTTAGACAATTGACTGGCAGGCAGCACAGGACACAACTTGTGATTTCAGGCTGTATAAGGAGGTCAGACTTCGGTGATTTCTTGCCTGTGTATTTCCAGGTCACATCTTCCATGGTCAGACTGCTGTCATCAGGCAAGCGGTTCTTCAGCCAGGCCCAGCAATGAACTTGTTGGTCAGTAGGGGAAATCATGAAGAAGCTGGAACAGACAAAACCAAGAAACAATGAATGGACAGCCACAAGGTGATTCAGTTAATTCTTTGTTCATGAACTACTGGAGCCATTTGGCAGCTCCCAAGCTAACAGGACTGAAACACACAAAAAAACACAGCTAATGTCTCTGGATCAGTGCCATCACATCTGTCGTGACAAGAAACCCCAGCCTTCGAGCATTAGCAAGAGTCTGGTGAAAAGAAGTGACTAGAAGTGCAACAGAGGCAGTTCTACAGGAAGTTCACAGAGTATCTCAGCAGTCACAATCATTTTGCAGAAGGTATTCACAGCTCTTCATGCCAGGCGATTGTCTGCTCCAACAATCAGAAGAGCGCAAGGTTCACACAGCAACTTCCTGCTTCAGCCCAAGCCTTGTCACACACAATGGTGGTTATTATTAGCAGTTTCCAAAAAAAGAACTCCACTTGATATGTGAAAATGAGCTACTTGTTGTGGAGCTCTCTTTCACACAAACTGCGAGTTAAAGTACATTATTGACAGAAATAACATCTGCAGAAAAGACTAGGCAAGGAGGAAAGCTACTGGTTTCAAACAGAGAAGGACAATACTTAGAAGCAATGCATGAATGTAAACAGAAGAGGAACAGAAAGAAAAGCTGTTTCTAATTGAAAGAGCAGCAAAGAAGAATGCTTTCACACAAACACAATGAAAGCACACACAGAAAACGCTCCAGAGAAATAAAACCAACATTCAGCTGGGACATGCCCATGAAGAAAGATTTTCTATTAAATGCCAAAGAGCACCCGAACTGTTGAGTCAAAGGGTAAGAGCCTGTGATCATGTCTGTTTGCACCAGAGGGCACAAAAAAAGAGTCACAAGATACAGAAGACCTGAGCATTAAGAGCACCTGTACTGCAACACAAGTGAAATAATCACACATCAGCACGCAGTTCCAATGAGGAGATTAGCCAGAAGCCCATGAGGAACCATGTGGTTTGCACTTCAAATGATTACCTAAGTTAATAAACTCTAATGACCGCTGAAAACAACTGTCATTTCAATTGAGAAATTAACCATCTGAAGGCCTAATGATGGTGTCCATCTGTAGTCCCAGAAAAAGGCATATTTTCCACAATATTTGTAAATTTAGGAGGTCCCTTTCACTGGGGTTACTGAATTAGGAACACAAGTGGAAAACTGCAACTTTGTTTTTAGTTTACAATGTCGAAAAAGTTTATGATCTTCATTAAGAGGTCCTCAAAGGCTTTAACACCTGAAGGGTGATGGATAAAGATGCTGTCCGTATACCCACCTGCGTTTGCTCAGTCGCGCTATGCTGCAGTCATTCTCATAACCTCCTTTCTCATTAAGCATGCCTGTATGCACAACATGCCCAACTGGCACATCCAGGTCATTGGAGAAGAGATATTGCAGACTCTCTAGGGCCTCATCTCCTGTGGACTACAGAAATTGAAAGGGAGAGCAAGTCAGATGAGCTGTCTGAGCAGGACAAATCCACCGGGACTGTGTAAGACGGCATCAACGTCCTGGCCCAAATTTTTTCTATTTGTAATAACAGTGACAGTGATGTCTGAAGTGTACAAGGGTGCCATAGTGCTGGGGGTCAAATTCTATTTATAGACTAAGTTGGTATTTCTACAAACTGGGCCCTCAACAGACAAAAAGCAATCTACACTAAATATTGCGGTATGTCCTGAATTTGGTCATGCAGCTTAACTTCCTCTAGCTAACCTCAACAGTATACACAGAATTCTGCAAAAGCAGTCAATAATAAACTAAATGTGGATGTGGAGCTGTTGTAGTAAGTCCAGTGGAGGCCACAGAGATGCTCTAAGGGCTGGAATACCTCTGCTCTGGAGACAGGCTGAGAGAGCTGGGCTTGTTCAGCCCAGAGAAGGCTCTGGAGAGACCTTATAAAGCAGCCTTCCAGTGCATAAGAGGCTGACAAGAAAACTGGAGAGGGGCTTTTGACAAGGGCCTGACATAGCCCTTGGACTGGACAGGACAGGACAAGGTAGAATGGCTTTGAACTGACAAAGGGGAGACTGAGATGAGCTCTGAGGCAGAAGTTCTTCCCTGTGAGGGTGGTGAGACACTGGCACAGGTTGCCCAGAGAAGCTGTGGCTGCCCCATCCCTGGCAGTGTTCAAGGCCAGCTTGGATGGGGCTTGAAGCAACCTGCTCTAGTGGAAGGTGACCCTGCCTGGGGGCTGGAACTGGATGAGCTTTAAGGTCCCTTCCAACCCAAACCATTCTATGACTCTGTGACTAAAGGCCACCTTTACCCAGCTTATGTTCTGTCACTTGCTAGGTACTTACACTTATTTCAAACTTGGTAAAAGATGACATGTCGATGACACAAACTGCTTCCTTACAGCACTTAACTTCAGAACCCACAATATCAAACCAGTCTGGTTTGTAAAAGGTCTTGCTCTGACCCAAATCCAGCAGATCTAATATAAAGAACAATCAAAGGGGCAATTAATCAACTGGATGAATTAAGATCTTACACAGACCAGTATGGATCCCCAAGGCAGAAAAAAATGTCATCTCACCATTACCAGGTGGCACAAAATATTTGACTCTCTCAAATCCATGTTTCTCCATCCACCTCGCTCCCTGAGCATCCAGACGGTCATACAACGGTGAGGTACGCAGCTGCCTGCCAGTCTGGAAGTCCCAGCGGGGAACTTTAAGATCACACATCAGGGCTGCAGCGGTCACAAAGATCCAGAATTAGGCAAAATTATTATCTTTATCTAAACTTTTTGTCCAGATTATCAATATTTACTAATATCTGAACCATTAATAAAATTCCCTCAAAACAGTTCTGACTTTCCCGTTTCTGAAAAGCAACAGATCTGTTTTGATCCATTTATAGCTATTCAAAATCAGAGTAGCAGTATTTGCACAGTCTCAGGAAAACATTGTCAAGATTACAGAACCTCTCTATTTTTCATGAAGCCGTATCAACTAGTATTAACTATGCATGATTCTTCCCTGTCAGTACGCTATATTGGACACTTATGCTGGGGTAGGCAGCACACAGCTACAGAGATCATCTAATTCACCTTCTTAAACATTAACAGTTCAGCCTCTTCTAATTATTGAAGATTTTCCAAACTGAAAAGGGTCCTGTGCCTTTTCAGCCAATGCAGAATATTCTTATTTAGAAAGCAAGTTACCCTAATAAATGGTTAGCAACCTCCCTAGTTAAGGGGATTAATAACTCAAGGATGCTTGAATACTTCTTTATAAATGTTAAGTTTCCAGGCAGGTTATAAACTGCTTAAAATTGAAGATAAGCCAAATATTTCTTACTGAATATTTCTATTGCTTTTGCCTCATGGCTAACAATTTAATTCTTTTACTAGCATTATGTGCTATTGGTACTCCTGAAACAGTGGGAAGTATAGATTAGAATGGGAATGTATCGCTGCAGAAACAGAACACAGTAGCTCTCTTGTAACAATTAGAGTGATTCTCTAGCTATCAGAATTGAGATTTCTATTGGAAAGCAACTGCAGAATAACGTCCAGAGTATAAAGTGGTATTTCTGGAAGGAAGGTCAAAGCATAAGGTTTTGATTTCCTACATGTAGCAAGGCTAAGAGTTTACCCAACTTTTCTGCTTCCACCTGAACACATTTTTAGTTTAGACTTAGTATTCAGATAATTGTTCCTTTTTCGCTGTTTGTGGAGCACTTCATTTGAACCTTGATAAGAAGCTGTCCACACTTTCCAGGACAGATAATCAAACAATAAGAGGAAACCAAGCACGGCTTTAGACAGGAATGACATCTCAAATCTGTTCTGCAAGGTATTTATCACAAACTGTGGCAGGAGAAAGCAGAATATGTTTACAAACACTTCCTGAATGATGCAAGATAACCTTATCACATACTCATAAGTTGGAAGCGATGGTATTTCTACACTGTAATGATGTGCAACTAATGACAATGTTTGAGACAGTGTAAAATTCCTAGTTAAGACCTTGGCATCATTTTATGAGGCTGGATCTTAACACAGACATGCAAAAATATACCCATAGCAGATGTAAGGGACAGAAATAGGAGACAGCACAGTACCAACAGCATTTCCTTAAGAAAAGTTAGTAAGAATGCCACTAACAAAAAAAAACCCAAACCACCACCCTTTCCTTTCTCCTAGGAAGAGGCTGTATTGCCACAAAGGAGGCCAGGAAGCAGGAAAATCATTCTCTGAGTGATGACAGCAGCGAAGAGGAAAATCTTGGATATGCTGGCCAGTACTGAATGCAAAGACCTCACTTACGCATTACTTCCATCACACGGTGACGGAGGAAAGTGCGACTGCTCTGAAGGGTACCAAAACGTTTCAAATCCAGAGGCCAAACATTTTCTGAGGGATACCCATTTACCATCCACTCTGCCAGGTACCTGACGGAAGAAGTAAAGAAAGACTGAGATCAGCCAATGTCTTCAGGGAATAAGTCTAGCTTTGAAGTCAGAAGTAAGGCAATCTGGACATGAAAATTCCTTGTGGTAGGGAGAGAGAAGACAACTAACATGGTATTCTAAATACTAGCATAATCTGGAAGTTTCCCTTTAGAAAACCCATTGACCAGATTTCCAAATTATTAATTTCTCATTAGGATGAAATATTTTCCTGGGTTCAGCAGTAGCAGTCATTTTTCTCCTTCTTAGTAGCTGGTGCAGTGCTGTGTTTTTGACTGCCAGCCTGAGAACAACGTTGATAACACCAATGTTTACTCTGACCAAGAACTTTCTGAGCCTCATGCTCTGTCAGGGAGGAGGGGAAGCTAGGAGGAAGCAGAGACAGGACACCTGACCCAAACCAACCAAAGAGGTATTCCATACGACAGCATGTCATGCCCAGTATATAAACTGGGGGCAGTTACCCAGAAGGGCTAGATCGCTGCTCGTGTCAGATTGGGTATCGGTCAGCGGGTGGTGAGCAGCTCTTCCCTTGTTATTTCCCTTATCATTATTATTCTTGGTGGTAGCAGTAGTGGTTTGTGTTATACCTTAGTTACTGGGCTGCTCTTATCTCAACCCGTGGGAATTACATTCTTTTGATTCTCCTCCCTATCCCTCCAGAAGCCAGGGGGAGGAAGAGAGTGAGTGAGCGGCTGCGCAGTTCTGGGTTGCCAGCTGGGCTTAAACCACGACAGTTCTTTGTGGTACCCAACGTGGGGCATGAAGAGTTGTGATAAAAACAGATCTGTCCAGAGTGAGTCTAATAGTATTTGTGATAAGCATTCATTGTTTTGGATTAATAGTCACTCATCACAATGCTGATTTATTGGCTCTCAAAATTGTTGCTCTTGATCTCGGAGTTTCAGCATGTCGTACCTTACTTACAGCCAGTATTTGCTGTGTTAGTGTTTATTGCCTCGGGGGCTTCAGCTAAGGTTCTTATTTCATTATACTTTATGGTAATGACTTGTAATACAATAGACTCATTGATCATGAAACTGATCTGGCTTGTGTTCCCAGTGTGGTCATCATCTCTGTACTTTGGGAGGTATATAATAGAAGTGTTTAGCAATTACACATCTTTTCTTTCCTCCTTCGGTGTTCAACCTATGAAGAAGACATTCCCTTATACCCCCAGCTCCCCCACCAGACTATTTACAGCATCACTTGAGTGTTCTGAAGGTTTTCAATGGCCTTTGGGTACCCTTGAGACCTGCCTGCTGATTGTGATGGGTATCACCATGTTGGCATGCATACGGAGTGTTTTATCCACGACCATTTTGTCTGATCTCGAAAGTTAAGCAGAGTTGGATTTGGGTCTTGTCTAGGCTTAGACAATGATATAGAAGGCTGAAGAGATTTTCCCTGAGGCTGGACAGTCATGAGTGGCAGGGTGTGTGGGATAGTATGGGCAAGTATCTAGGCCAGTGGGCCCCTCCAGTGCTTTGGAACTTCACCACTGGCCAAGTGCAAAATCCAGAAAAACTAATAAAACACTTAAATGAGATGTGTTGTCATCCTGGTCATACCAGAGAGGGACAAATCATGGCAATGTGCTGCGGCTTGGCCTATGCTTACAGAGCCCTGTTCAACACTATCCAGCACCTTCAAAGGGAAAAAGATATCTCTGGATCTGATGGCAACACAACAGACAATGCAGCTACTCCAATCCGAAGCACAGCAACTGCACCAACCCCAGCGACAAGTACAGCAGCTACTCAAACCCCAACAGCAACAGACAGCGCAGCTGCCAGTGCTAGTAGCAACCCCCAAGCACAGTGGCTGCACCAACCCTGACAACAGATCCTGCAGCCACTACAAACCAAAGGACCAATTTGTGCCAATATTGGTTGCCCCTGTACATAAGGGGAAAAGCAAACAAGAGGCACAAAAAACAACCTGTACAGCAAAGAAAGATGAAGAACCAACGCACTTACTACATGGGACAGCATCTGAACAAGAGTTATTGCATGGATCAGAGGAAGAGGTGACTTCTTGACCCCAGACCTCAACTGAGCTATGGAATATGAGAAAAGATTTTACCTGTCAACCAGGGGAGCACATCATCACCTGGTTGCCCCAATGCTGGGACAATGGGGCCAACTGTCATGAACTAGAAGGTAGGGAAGCCAAGCAGCTGGGATCATTTGCTAGGGAAGGGGGAATCGATAAAACAATTGTAAGAGAGACACAGTCCATCAGCCTTTGGAGATGGCTCTTGGCAGCTGTGAAAGAAAGGTTTCTGTACAAAGACGATGCTATGAGTCGTTCGGCCAACTGGACCATGACAGAGAAAGGCATCCGGTCTCTGAGGGAATCACACATTGTAGAGACAATCTACATAGGCTGGATGCTGGGAATGCATCTGTAGATCCACATGAAGTCAAATGTACATGACCCATGCGGCGGAAATTTACACAGAGTCCACCGTCATCATATGCCCACACACTGGCATCAATAACCTGGCATGATGTAGTACCACCAACAGTGGATGAAGTGATTCACCAACTCTGAGAGTTCGAAGACAGTCTCACCCCTTCCACCATTTCAGCTGTGGAAAAACTGTCTCAGGAGTTCAAACAACTGAGAGACAATCTGTCCGATCTATCCAGCACCTCACGTGTACTAACCCATGTCTTGGCTATCAACAAAAGGCGTCCTACTGCTTGAGAGAGAAGATATAGGAGGTACATGCCACAGGCCGCCCTATGATTTTACCTGTGGGATCACGGAGAAGACATGAGGAAGTGGAAAGGAAAACCTACCTCAGCTCTTGAGGAACGGGTGTGTGAATTGAGGAGGAGAACAAAGGTCAAGGATGATCATTCCATGAAAGCTGTGGCTTCAGTCTCTGGTGAGCAGGTTCCCAGATGGAGTGGAAGAGCTGATTTTACTCCAGCTCCTGTGATAAAGACGTAAGTGTTTTCTTTCTACAAGGTGAAAGTGACCAATATTGTGATCACTATTAGAGGGGCCCTGCCTCCAGCCAGGTGGATTCCTACTGGACTGTGTGGAGCAGATGGCCTCGCACATCAGTCCCACGGAAGTATAAGGCTCTAGTAGATACTGGTGCACAGTGTTCCCTGCCATCAAGCTATCGAGGGGTGGAACCCATTTATATTCCTGGAGTGACAGGAGGATCCCAAGAGTTGACTGTACTGGAGGCTGAAACCAACCTGACTGGGAAGAAGTGGCAAAAGCAAACCATTGTGACTGGTCCGGAGGCTCCATGCATCCTTGGCATAGTTTACCTCAGGACAGGGTACTTCAAAGACCCAGAAGGGTACCGATGGGCTTTTGGTATTGCTGCTTTGGAGACAGAGGAAACTGAGCAGCTGTTCACCTTGCCTGGTCTTTCAGATCTTTCTGTTGTGGGGTTGCTGAAGGTCAAAGAACAAGAAGCGTCAATCGCTAACACAACAGTGCATTGGTGGCAGCATTGCACCAAACGAGACTCCCCAATTCCCATCCATAGGCTGATCCGTAGACTGGAGAGCCAAGGAGTGATCAGTAGGACCCGCTCACCCTCTAAAAGCCCCATATGGCCAGTGCGAAAGTCTAACAGAGAGTGGAGACTAACAGTAGACTATCATGGCCTGAATGAAGTCACACCACCCTTGAGTGCTGTCATACCGGACATGCTAGAACTTCAGTATGAATTAGAGTCAAAGGCAGCTAAGTGGTATGCCACGATTGATATTGCCAATGCATTTTTCTCAATTCCTTTGGCAGCAGAGTGCAGGCCCCAATCCGCTTTTACTTGGAAAGGCATCCAGTACACTTGGAACCGACTGTCCCAGGGGTGGAAACACAGCCCTACCATCTGCCATGGACTGATCCAGACTGCACTGGAACAGGGTCAAGGCTGCAGAACACCTGCAATACATTGATGACATTATTGTGTGGGGCGATACAGTGGAAGAAGTCTTTGAGAAAGGGAGGAAAATAATCCAAATCCTGCTGAATGCCACTTTTGTCATAAAACAGAGTAAGGTCAAGGGACCTGCACAGGAGGTTCAATTTCTGGGAATAAAATGGCAAGATGGACGTCACCAGATCCCCACAGACGTGATCAACAAGGTAACAGCAATGTCTGCATCAATTAATATGAAAGAAACACAAGCTTTCTTGGGTGTTGTGGGGTTCTGGAGAATGCACATCCCAAATTACGGTTAGATTGTAAGCCCTCTCTATCATGTGACCTGGAAGAAAAAATATTTTAAATGGGGCCCTGAGCAACAACAAGCCTTTGAGCAAATTAAACACGAGATAGTTCATGCAGTAGCCCTTGGGCCAGTCCAGACTGGGCCAGATGTAAAAAATGTACTGTACATTGCAGCCAGGGAGAATGGTCCTACCTGGAGCCTCTGGCAGAAAGCTCCAGGGGAGACTTGAGGTCAACCCCTCGGCTTTTGGAGCTGAGGATACAGAGGATCTGAGGCCAGCTGTACCCCAACTGAAAAGGAGATACTGGCAGCCTATGAAGGGGTTCAAGCTCCTTCAGAAGTGACTGGCACTGAAGCACAGCTCCTTCCAGCACTCCAGTTGCCTGTGCTGGGCTGGATGTTCACAGGCAGGTTCACACATCATGCAACTGATGCTACATTGAATAAGTGGGCTGCACTAATTATACAACTGGCTCAAATAAGAAATCCCAGCTGTCAAGGAATTCTAGGAGTCATCATGGACAGGCCAGAGGGCAAAGATTTTGGAATGTCACCAGAGGAAGAGGTGATGCGTGCTGAAGCATATAAAAAACTGTCAGAAAGCAAAAAGCAGTATGTCGTGTTTACTGATGGGCCCTGCCGTACTGTGGGAAAGCATCGGAGATGGAAGGCAGCTGTACGACAAGTTGCAGAAACTGCTGGAGGAGAGGGCAAATCAAGTCAATTTGCCGAGGTGAAAGCCATCCAGCTGGCCCTGGACATTGCTGAATGAGAAAAGTGGCCAGTACTTTCTCTCTACACTGACTCATGGATGGTGGCAAATGCCCTGTGGGGGTGGTTGCAGCAATGGAAGCAGAGCAACTGGCAATGCAGAGGTAAATCCATCTGGGCTGCTGCATTGTGGCAAGATATTGCTGCCCGGATGCAGAACCTGGTGGTGAAGGTACGCCATGCAGACGCTCATGTACTCAAGAGTTGGGCCACTGAGGAACACCAGAACAACCAACAAGTGGATAAAGCTGCTAAGACTGAAGTGGCTCAGATGGACTTAGATTGGCAACATAAGGGTGAATAATTTTTGGTCCGGTGGGCCCATGACACTTCAGGCCATCAGGGCAGAGATGAAACATACAGATGGGCTTATGATCGAGGGGTGGACTTAACAATGGACACTATTGCCCAGGTTATTCATGAGTGTGAAACATGCTGCAATTAAACAAGCCAAATAGTTAAAGCCTCTTTGGTATGGAGGACGATGGCTGAAGTATAAATATGGGGAGTCCTGGCAGATTGATTATATCACACTCCCACCAATCCACCAAGGCAAGCGCCATGTGCTTACCATGGTGGAAGCAACCACTGGATGGCTGGAAACATACGCTGTGCCCCACGCCACTGCCCAGAATGCTATCCTGGGCCTTGAGAAACAGATTTTGTGGTGACACCACACCCCAGAAAGAATTGAGTCAGACAATAGGACTCATTTCCGAACAACCTTATAGACACTTGGGCCAAAGAGCACGGCGCTGAGTGGGTATATCACATCCCCTACCATGCACCAGCCTCTGGGAAAATCGAACAGTACAATGGGCTGTTACAAACTACACTGAGAGCAATGGGTGGTGGGACTTTCAAACATTGCTATACACACTTATCAAAGGCCACCTGGTTGGTCAACACCAGAGGATCTGCCAACAGGGCTGGCCCAGCCCTGTCAGAACTTTTACATACTGTAGAGGGGAATAAAGTTCCTGTGGTGCACATAAAGAATTTGCTGGGAAGACAGTCTGGGTTATTCGATCTTCAGGTAAAGACAAACCCACTCATGGGACTGCTTTTGCTCCTGGACCTGGATATACTTGGTGGGTAATGCGGAAAGATGGGGAACTCCAATGTGTCCCAAATGATTTTAGGGGAAAACAGCAAAGGAACTCAATTATATGTTATTGCCTGCTACGCAACACTTTTATAGCCCACCAACTAGATGTCTTCAGGTCACCAGCGACTGGCCCTGACTTCCCTCCGACCATCATCCCAACGAAGAATGAGCTTTGATGAAACCAGATGAGCTCAGCAGTGACCAGACGAGTTCCACAGTGTCATCAGCAGGCAACAATCCAACACTGCACAGCATCTTTCCACTCTGAAAGACTGTTACAAGAGATGGAGCCTGACATCATGGACCGGATGAACTCAGCAGCTTTATAGGGATTGGTCCATGGACTAAGGAATGATCTCTCTCTTTGTGTGTGGGTGGATGTGTGTATATATACATATATATATATATGAGAAGAGTAATGGTATATATTGAAAACTGTGGGATCTGAGCATGATGTAAATGGTACAGAATAAGGGCTGCATACTGTCCTGGATTCAGCAGTAGCAGTTATTTTTCTCCTTCTTAGTAGCTGGTGCAGTGCTGTTGTTTTTGACTTTCAGCCAGGGAACAGCACTGATAACACCAATGTTTTCAGTTGGTGCTCAGTAATGTTTACTCTGACCAAGAACTTTCTGAGCCTCATGCTCTGTCAGAGAGGAGGGGAAGCTAGGAGGAAGCAGAGACAGGACACCTGACCCAAACCAACCAAAGAGGTATTCCATACCACAGCACATCATGCCCAGCATATAAACTAGGGGGAGTCACACAGAAAGGCTAGATCACTGCTCGGATCGGGCTGGGTATCAGTTGGCGGGTGGTGAGCGGTTGTAGTCTCTTCCCTTTTTATTTCCCTTATCATTATTATTGGTGGTAGCAGTAGTGGTTTGTGTTATACCTTAGTTACTGGACTATTCTTATCTCAACCCGTGGGAGTTATATTCTTTCCATTCTCCTCCCCATCTGTCCAGGAGTGGGGGGAGGAAGAAGGGCAGGGAGTGAGTGAGCGAGCGGCTGCGTGGTTCTGGGTTACAGGCTGGGCTTAAACCAAACCAAATATATATGGCAGCAGTTACTGACACATTATAAATGAAATCACCTGGACATGTAGCCTAAGTGACCCTTGACATGTCCTCAGGCTACAAAAGGAGGTATCGAGTATGTTTAGGTTGGAGCTAGGAGGTCGACTGCTTTGTCATTTTTTAGTACCTGGTGTAGGCTCAGCCACAAACCACCAGTGACAGCACACGTTTTAGCACAAGCTGCCAGCCAAGTTATGTTTTGCTCCACTTCCAGAAGTGAAGGAGGAAGGCATGCTCCAGAGCTAAAGGACATACGCAGCTCAGACCAAAGCAGAGCAGAAGGATATGTTCACGGTCAGTAAACAAAAAAAAGGGGGTTTAGACTGATCATTAAAAGTTACATTAGCAAGTTTAGCTGCTTGTCTCAAGGCTGTAGCAACAAACAATGCTTCATGAATTATTCTGACTCTTAGAGAACCTCACTGCAAAGATTCTCTGTATTTCACATGACATAGAAAAAAAATCATGAGCTGCTTCCCTGGTGAGTTAAATTATTAGGCAACAGACAGAAACTACTGGAGACAAATGCAGATACTAAGACCTGACATGAAAAATAAGCAGCTTGTTCAGAAGGCTGTATGGCAGAAGGGATGCTGGGTCGCCAAAAACAAACGGCACTCAGAGGGAGGGATGATCATTCTGCAAGTAATTTTGCTGCTGGGATCACACTTCTTCACCTGTCAAACTGTCTACATGAACAAGGAACTATGTTTTACTGGGAAACTATTCCATTCTTAGCACACTGGCAGAGGACAGTCATTAATTAACAGTACTGGCAGCACTGGCATCCCATATGTAGTGCTTCGTCTGCACCAGACTCACTTTGCTTTCAGAGAAATTAACTGCTGTGTCAACTTGAATGATCTAAGGACTTCAATCAGATAATAAAGGGGATTATGGAGCACAGAAGGTATGGGAAAATACGCTTTGCTAAGCTTTTCTCTCTTCCTGGTAGGTAAAACCAGTTAATTCTAAGGAAGCTTACTTGATCCCCAGCAGGCTGCTGATCACCGAGATGCGATGTCTGAGGTGAGTCAAACAGAGATTTGGAATACACACAGGAGAACATAATCAGAACACGGCAACGGCTCCTCTCTTTCACTCAAGTTGGAAACAGAAGAGGCATCTTTGTTGGAGGGGAGGTAATCGATACTGACAAGAACATTCTACACAGAAGGATCATCGGAGCACTCTTTTCTTGGCTAAAACCATACTTTTAACAGTTAACAGCCATAAAATACTTACTTGCCTGCTCCCCCACCATATGAGATACCAGCTGAGTTCATGCCAGCCAGAACGAAGTAGCCCCGAACAGTGGGTGACTCTCCCATGATACAGCGCATATCTGGTGTGAAGGACTCTGGGCAGTTCACAAGCTGCATGATCTGCAGAGCCTCCAAATCTGGCATCCTGCGCAGAAGGGCACCCAGAAGTGGCTCTAGAGACAAACAAAAACAGACAAAAAGTCACAACCTTTGGTCTTGACACATCAGCTACTTCACCTTCAAACTGGACAGCACCACAGTTCCGAGTCAGTATCTGAACAGATGGAAACTGCTTCCATGTTTCAATACAGTCACAGGACAAACTATTAACCTGCTGGAATTAACTACTTGAAACAGATTCCTCAGCATACCATAAGAGCAGCCACACCAGTCCAGACCAAGGGGCCAGCGTTGTTCTCAACACTGCAAGAGTGCGTCCAGTTTTGCTAGGGAAAGCAATAGGAACACACATCAACTAGATATCTAGCAAGAAATAAGAACATGCAAATCTAGATGATGCTTGTCCCATGCACTCTGCCTCCACTTACTATCAGCTCAGAGGATTTCCTCAAAACCTGGTATCTTTTACATTTTTAGTAACTCCTAACTCGATCTCTCCTCAAAGTACTTGACCCATCTTCCCCAAAGTTATGAAAACACCCCCAGACACTGCCAAGGACCTCCACAGGTTTAGGATTTGTTGTATGAGAGATTTGTTGTGTGAGGAATCGCCAACTTTTGTTTTGAAATTCACGCTCAATTAACTTTTTTTGATGCCTCCCAGTTGGCATAAGAGACAATAAGCAGAAGATTCCCCTCCATCAAGTCCATCCCATTCAACATTTCTTAGACCTCCACCTATTTCCCTTCTGTCATCTCTTTTCCCCAGCACACTCAAGACATTCCTTGCTTGGAAACTCTTCCAAGCTTTGCTCAGCCTCTTGCAGCCTCTCACCAGGCATTCTCTGGTCACACAATGCCCTCTGGAGAAAGGCAGACTAGAACAACAACTGGTGTCTGGCAAACAAAGGACTGAGTGTTGTATAATTGTATTTTCTGCTCCTTTCTTAATAATTCCTAACTTGTCTTTTGCTTTAAGTGCTACTGAACTGATGTCTTCACAGAACTAATACAACCTCAAGGTCAGTTCAAAGCCCATCATCTTGTATGGTCCGCACACCAATGCCCTGGACTTGCGTCATTTCACATTTATCCTCATTGAATTTCCTTGCCACTTCATTGCCCAGTCACGCTGGAAAGGTCCTTTGGTAATTCTCCACAGTCTGACATTTGGGAGTGTTAATAAAGGGATAAGGTATCTGGTTTTGTTTTTCTTGTCACCACAACTTACCTTTGCATAGTGCTCAAGGTAAAAGCCCTCAAGATTCAGCACTAAGACTACTCCTCACTTTACATAAGCAGTAATAAGATTTCACATTATCTAAGAAATTACAAACAAAACCAATCTTTCTGGCCTGCGCTTTCTCTTCTCTCTTTCACGCATTAGAATTCCAGAGTGAGAGCTTTAGCTAGATATTTTTTCTTATTGATAAAAAGAGGGATTAGTTAGATTTATTCTTGTATCCAGTCCAACACCTAAGCAACTCTACAGGCTATTTTAAAATCAAATGGTGTTTTAATGAAAGAGATCAAAGCAGTAGCACAAGAGCTCAAGCCACAGCAACTGCAGCCCTAGAAAGCATCAAATACTAGCTGAGTAAGCTCTGACTCTGCTCAACTGTTCACTATGTTTCAATGATAAAAGGGTAATGCTAGAACAAAGCATGCAGTTGCTTCTGAAACTTGGGCAACCTGTGGGTGCCAGCAAGCAGTGCCTTTTCATTTCACCAGTACCTAGAAAACCAAAGATGAAGTAGCAGCAGGGCTCGAGCAACTCATTAGTGAAGCCAGTATCATCAAGAAGATCTGTAGTCCCACAAGATCTAAAACTCTTTAGCATATGCCAGCACAAAACTGGACCCACCTTGGACCCACCCCCTAGATGAATACAGTATCTCACAGAAATTAAAGTAAAATTAATCAGTTTAACCTGGGGAGTAGCTGGAAGAACATAATACCACTGCAGAAAGAAATCAGTGATAATCCACCCATGCCTAGAATCACATACAGAGGCATGTGCATTCACAAGGGAAAACCAAATCCCTGAAAAAAAGGCAAATTTGAAGATGAGAGGGCACATACAAAGTTACCAGGCATAAGAGAGGGAAAATACACAAACTCATAGGCCATGCTGTGTTTTTTCCTACAGAAAGAGCCCTCTGTGTGAAAGTACACACAAAATATAAGAACAGAATTAAATAAAATGGGAAGAGAAAGACAGAATGTAATAAACCACCACTGTCAATGGTGGGATGAAGTCTGGGAAGGAATAATACCAAGTTCTGTCCACAAAGCAACTGTTACTGATGGAAATGCACTTGGCAGCCAGGACTGAAGAGAGCTGCAGAAACAAAATACCACAGCTACGTGGCAGGTCAACAGTGTTGATGTCCAGCGTCACAAGAGGAGCACCATGTGGCCCTGACAGTCAAAAATCAAATTAAATGGAAGAGTGCTGGAAAGTTTATGTAGCACCTTGATGCACTATAGGAAATTAGTATGTGCTGAGGGTTAGTGGGTGTTTTTAAACACAAGACAGATATCAAGGTAGTCCTTAGTAAAGCAGTTCTGTGCAAATTACTGACAAATGAAGAGATGAATGCATCTGAGAAAACATTCATCTTTCCCACACCTTTCAGGTGATGGCAGACACACACTGGCTGGTCAACAACAGCCTGCATTGTTGCCAACTCTGCCTCCTGCTGAAGCCAGGTGCTTCACTGCTGTGGGAATCTTTGCTCCCTAACATACCGAAATGATCCCAGTCTTCTTGGAGGTTCTGAATCTCCAGCTGGTTCCGTCCTTCCGTGAAGAGAGGTTTGGGGTTTTTTTCAAAGCCTCCTGAGAGGATGCCACCTTGCCAGTTGCGTATGTAGATCCTGCCATCTGGGTCTACAACCGCTGCAGAGGAAGGAAAAGAGGGGGGAAAGGAATTGAGAGAAGGGATATCTGTCTCGGGCTGTTGTTCCATGCCACAAGACCCATCTGGTAGCTGGGCCAGGCTACCTCCTGACATGAGAAGGGACAACCTCAGCCCCCCAGGCCCACAATGTCACACCATTCTGGTTCTCACATGACACCTTGGTGGGCCAGTATAGATTACCAAAACAGCATTAACTCCCACCACAACCATGCATTCTAACTTTTGGGCAGCAGAGTAAACTGAACTGAACCTGAAAAGCACCCAAGCTAGCAGAACAGTGTTACCATGAGTGGGAGGACACAAGAGGGAGTCAGATCCCTTGTGGCACTGATAAGCTATGATATACTGGCTTAGTTACACTGGTACTGCACCCAAGACCAGACCTTCCACCAAGATATGTCCTGCCCTACCCCTCTTCCAGTTAATTTTAATAGGGCTGCATCACTCATCCAGTTTATTGCAGGTCACCAGCACAAAGTAAGTGGGCAGCACTGGGGTGAGGACACAGAGTCAAGTCTGGATTGCTTCCTCCAGTGGTAGTCAACTTGAAGCATTTATGATATACCAGCTGACATGTTCCATAGCAATTTTTTCCCTGTACAGAAAAGTTGTGTGTGTGTGTGTGTGTATATCTATATATATATACACACTATATATATATATGTGTGTGTGTGTATGTAAGTATGTATGTGCTAGTAAGTTGGTTTTTTTTATTACTCAGTGAAGTAAAAGTGAAGCACTTGGGGACTCTGGTTAGAAAGGTGAATTCTCTGGAGAATATATACATTAACCACTAGAAGCAGAAACTCTTGCTAACAACTGAGAGTAAATAAGCAAAGCTTTCTACTTCCCAACCACAGTTTTTAAACACAGGGGCTCTTCTTTAAGAGACTGAAAAGACAGAACATGGGGGAGGAGCAACGACCTCAAGTGTCTGGTTGCCCCTACAGTTCATAGACATGTAAATGCCATTGTAAAGCCTTAGTTTCAGGTGAAGGAAAGGAATAGATGGGCCCTTTGGGGACAGCAGCCTGCAAGGAAAACACAGTGCCAAGGCTAGCACCCTCCCCAGCCCACAAATGCAACAATCCAAGTCTCAGACACACCTGAGCCATGACCACTCTCCTGCTAAGTTGACAAACTGAAAAATCAATTTCTGTGGCAAAAGCTTTCCTAAGAATAAGGGAAGAGATTCCTTCTACCACTGAAAGAGGATAGCTAGAGCAATTCAGCTAGAATGCACTTCACAATCCCAGATGAGCTGAGAACCGATAGCCATTAGTTGGCCTTTTTGTCATAAACTACATGTCCCCTTGGAAAGGCAGGTATAATTCATGGAGAAAAGTGAGGTACTGCTGAAGAAGCCTTACTTGGTAAGTTGCTTGCGAGAGGCTCATTCAAAGGATGTGTCAGGATGTAGAAGTGTTCGCAAGCATGGAGTGGGATATTGACTGATTCCTCTGCAGCGTGGCCCAACTCATAGGCCCACTGAAATAAAAACAAGTGCAGGTTAGAATACAAAAGAAGAAAGCTAACTCCAACAAAAAAGGCAGGACAAAAGCACAGGTCATCTCTGTGAGTTTGCTTTCATATAAGACTATGTAAGATTTGGTTCAGTCCTCTAAACCATAAACAGATATAGATTTTTTTTCTCTTAGGATCTGAATTATTTAGGATAAAGGTTGTTTTTCTATTCCTCACACAAGATCTAGAAAAGTGGGGCCCTGATTCAAGACTAAGTAGTATCAACTTACAATACAAAAGCAAAACAAGATCCGTACACCAAAGCCAATGCTAAGGTCAGCCTCTAGAAGCAGAATAACCAGGATTTAGGTACTTGTACTGCTAAGAACCCCATACCATCAAGACAGCCAGCTGCCAGTTGAGAAACAGCAATTGTCAGATGTAATTTCACAGTGGAAAAGACAGGATACTAAGGAAAAAGAAAACAAAAGGAATTTTGGGGGCACGAGGGAGAGAGAAGGGTAGAGGTTTAATTCTCTCACTATAGCCACAGCAAAATTCTTCCCAGAAGAAGGGCACACTGCCCAGGAGAGAGACCACTGGCAGAGTTGTACCAACAAGTTGCAGGGTGCTCCTTAGCAAGTTAACATCCAGCCTTTGGTAACAAGCAGAGAGCAAGCACTGCCCTCCTCCTTCATACCCCTGCTGGTCTGAGAAGCTGAACAACATGACTGTGATCTACTCCAGTAAACCAAGCCAAACACGAAACATAAAAAGGGGAAAACAAACACAAACAAAAAACCAACTGAGGGAAGTGCATGCGTCCTTAAGCAAACACAAAGATTTCAGTAATTCAACCTGGCCAGCACAGTTGACAAAGTATTGGCATTTGATCTGTCCTCTGTCGGTCTCGATGGCAGTCACACGACCCTTCTGGACTGTGACATGACTGACGCTCGTCCTTTCATGGATCTGGACACCTGAAGTGAACATCAGAAGGTCAGTAAACTACAAGCCTTCTTTATGTGTGTCCAGCTGCTAATATGAAACTCTTAAACACAATCTAAATGCTTATTTTCTCTTTAGGGCATAATTTTTATTCTTGACTTAGTAATTCTTAAGTGAAACCCTGTTATTGGTAAAATAGCAGGCATCCAAATTATACATAATTTAAAGGCTGAGATGATGAACAGTTACAGTGCTTTTTCCCCTGTGATAAACACACCCTAGTATCCACAAAATGGAAAAAAAAAAAAAAAGAGTCTCAGCTATGGATTTATTTCCATTACAATTCCTTTATGCAACAAAGTCTGTAGTTTCAGATGGCAAGACTCATTATTTTAAAGGAAATCAGTTATTTTGGGAAAATAAAAATAGAAATCAATTAACTACACAAAAAAAGCTCGACTAAAAGAAACTGAGAGAGTTATCTTCCCAAGTAGCTTCTTCCAAACTGATGGACTTTCATCCTTAACGATGTTTATGGCTGTTATCGTATCTAACCTTTCTCCCATTTTCAGGCTACTCCAAATTTGACAAAATACTGGGCAAGCAGCATTTATAACTACACTTCCAAAGCCATTTCTAAAGCCTATGTACCCAGTGAAATATTCCACATGGACTTAGGCACAACCTTTTATTTGTAGATAATTATAGAATCATAGAATCAATTAGGTTGGAAAAGACCTTTAAGATCATCAAGCCCAACCATTCCCCCAGCACTGCCAAGGCCACCACTAAGCCATATCACTGAGGGCTTGTCTGTATAGTTTGTGAACACTCTTCTGATCTGCAATTTTGAGTCACGTCCTACAAAAGACCTGACTTTTATTTTTATCATAAAAGAGTGTGTGCTTATTTAGAGAAATATACAACCACTAAGGACAACAAGCTGGTGCTTGATTTATCATACCAGGTCTGTAAAGATTCAGTATGTTAAAAAAAAAAAAAAAAGAAAAAGAAAGAAAAATCAGCTTTTTTTCTGAGGAAAAATACGATTTCAAAGTATCTGAACCTGACAGAAATAACAAAGTTTTGGTCTTCAGTGTTCAGTCAGAATACCAAGAGATGCAAAACATAATTTTCTTTTATGAAAAGAAGGTAACTATCATGAAGGAGAGTACTCTATAGATAAAAAAAACTCATACCATTCCGTGAGGCAGCCGTTGCCAGAGCCAGACTCACGTTGGCAGATGACACAAGAGCATCTTCTGGCACATACATGGCCCCCACAAGGTCATGGATGTTGATCAGTGGGTGGAGTTGTGCCACCTTCTTTGGGGTTATAATTTCACAAGGTATCCCCATGACACTGTGCCGGGACATAAGAAAAATGCTGTCATTAGTCTTCCAAGAGAGCTGGTGCAAGTTTGAGATCAGTTATACTTCCTGCTTATACGTACTTCAGTGATGAAGCGATGCGTTTCAGAGAGATTAGTCGATCCTGAGTCTGAGCCAGTGAAATGGAGCCTGTCTTCACGTACCCTATAACAACGACCAAAGTCAAGTCGGATCTGGACAGGATCTTGAATTCCTTTTCATCCCAGTCCCACTGCTTTAATCTAATGGCAGAGCCATTTCTGCCACTACTCAGAAGCCTGGAAATTCCAGATCCTCAAATAATTTTAAACACTGTACAGCTAATAATTAAAAAGCTGCATTAATCAACCTCTAAAATAAAAAAAGAAAAAAATCCAATTTAATCCTGATTTGTGGTATCATTCTATTACATTTACTTATGTTTTTAAAAATACCCTAAACTTCACACATGGTACCTATTAAAAGACAGAGACGTTACCGGCAAAAATGTGATGAAGTAACTACTCAGAAGAATAAACCCTTGACAACTGAACACTGACACTCTGTGATCCCACCACCAGCAAAAGAATCATAGGATGGTTTGGGTTGGAAGGGACCTTAAAGCTCATCCAGTTCCAACTGCCTGCGAGGGGCAGGGACACCTTCCACCAGACCAGGCTGCTCCAAGCTGTGTCCAACCTGGCCAGGGATGGGACAGCCACAGCTTCTCTGGGCAACCTGACAGATTAATACTAAACTTAATTAGAGGCACAGTTATTATTAACCTTTGTCAAGTCTGACATATATCAGAAGTCACTGTCAACAGAAAATGTTCAGTGACCAAGCTCTTCCTATCAGATACATGTCTGAACATTTTGGAGGGAAAGGGAAAATTTCCTTATTCTCTTATTCTTCTTCCACACACCTGCTTTCTCCTTATTCTTAGAGTGAGAGGGGAGCAAGACACCCTGCTTTAGCACTTCCGTTAACCACCTGCTGTTTTTGAGAAGTGAACTGGTACAGAAAATGGACCATTTGCTCCTGTCACTGCAATATACTTTTCAGCATCCTTGTGAAAATTCACCTACACTTGCCAAGTTACAGGCAACAGAAGAACTGACAGTGTTTGCAGGATGTCTGCCTTCCACCTGTCCAACAACCTTCTTCCCACTCTTCTGCTTAATGACATCCTTTCACATCTGATTCAGTCCAAATCCATCTGTTGTGAACAGGAACCAACAAACCTTTAAGACCCTTTAGAACTACATTTGTATTTCAGCATCAATACCTTGATTCTGTTTCCCAAAGATCACCCAAGAACTGCACTTTCAGTACCTGTTTGTACTCCTGTCTCTTGTTCCAGCTGCTGGTAGAGCTTGTTTGAATAGTCTGCCATCTTCAACTCGATCGATGCTTGTCTGGCTGTGCTCACAACACCAGCACAGAAGCGAGTGGTACCAGCAGCTAACCTGCGGGAGAAGTTGCATAGAAGGCCTCAGCTAGCTGGCAGGCAGAGAGCTGAGACCCCCTCCACCCTGCTGCTCCAGCAGCCCTGCTGACAGTACAAAACAGAGAGCAAGCTTGCCCCCAAACACATCAGACCAAAGGCTGTAAGTTGGATGATGGAGGGATAACACAGCCTCTAGGATTCCTTTAGTTCACTTTTGAACATGCACTGTTTTCCAAAACCATTTCTCTTTAACTAGTCCTAAACTCTGAAAGTTTTCAAAGAATCACAGATTCCTAGACTAGTCTATCACCCATGTGGGGATCTACACAGTTTCTCTCCATGTCTCAACCCTCCCAGTGGTTGGGAGGAGTCACTGGGAAGCGTTGCCAACTATTTTAAACACTGTCCAGATGGGAAAATCAAAGTGAATTTCCAGGAGTGTTTTGAAGTTGAGCGAAGACTGAGGCCTGCAAATCCCGGACTGGTTTGGGTTGGAAGGGATCTTAAAACTCATCCAGTTCCAAGCCCATGCCATGGGCAGGGCCACCTTCCACTAGACCAGGTTGCTCCAAGCCCCATCCAAGCTGGCCTTGAACACTGCCAGGGATGGGGCAGCCACAGCTTCTCTGGGCAGCCTGTTCCGTACATTTCATGTCTTTGTTTCTCCTGGGGTCAGCAGTCTGCTCACACACCATGCTATCAGTTTACTCCTGTGGACTCTCCCTCCAGTCCTAAACAATGTCACTTTAAATTTAAAAGAAACTTTTAAAGCATTGATGATGAGTAATGATGATAAAGTAAGATGAGTCAGTGACCAGATCCCTGCAGCAGTGCAATATGCACATATGCAGCAGCAATAGTGGCAGCATGTTGTTGCTACGAGTCCTGTGAGTCCTAACTGGTGACTGCTGGGCTGCATCAAGCAATTATTATATTATTAAATACTACCTTATGCTGAAGTCAACTTGCCTACCTGATTCTTCGTTTCTCCAAAGCAGGACTCCCCTCAAATAAAAATTAACTTGGATTTGTGTCTTCCGTCTTTGCCGTTTACAGTAAGAACAAGTCCCTCTTACTGTGTAGTAACTTCCAGACAGGTACACCTATTTCTTACCCCTTTTTAAACTGTCCCTTAAACTACTGTCCATCCACCTATTGGTGAAGGACCACTGTAAAGATATAAACCTATTAAAAACTCCCTGCAGCAGAAGCAGGGGAAAACAAACAGCATCTCCCTTGCAACCTGCTTCCACAATACTTCCAAGTCATCTTTCCTGCTGCTAAAGCAATCCTGCTGTTTTCCAGTTGCCTACAAAAGCCTTTGACAAGACTGCTTTTAGCCTATGGTGTCTATACTTTCTCAGCAATTCCAATAAAGAAACAGCTGAGTAAGGTGCATCCCTACTTGGTGACAACCAAAACAGGTGAAGCACGATTTCACCAAGCTGTGCTTCACAAGATGCTCCTGCTAATGCAATACTGTTCTTTTTCCTTGAGCAGGCACATAAACTATGCTCATGTAGCGTCTAACTCCATGAAGATCTCTCATGGGGTATTCAGACCCCACTACAAGCCAGTCAGGATTACATTCCATTACAAATGAAGCCTAGCACCTTATTTCACTCCAAAGGACACCACTCTCAAGGTCTCACATCAGACTACCCAATTTCTTCTTTTTGCAACTACAAAGAATTTGATAGTACCTGCTTCCCAGCCACCAAAGTCAAGGAGTCACAGTTAATTATTCCTGAAGACAGAACCAGATGGGAAGCTGTACATTAGACAGTAAATATTTGCAGCCCAGCAGCTATTTAGGGTGTTAGGATCTGCTGCAATAAACACCCTTTCAAGTCTTAGCACTATCTCATACCCAATGTCCCAAAATTTCTTAATGAAAACAACAAAAATTTACCGCTGAAACAGAAATCTAAACAAGAGGTAAGAGCTGTGCAGTCAGCTTTAAACAGGATCTCCACACTCTGCCATAGACTGCAGATCCAACTCACCCAGGAGAGCACAATGACTCTTACTCGGCCAAGATGTAACTGCCTTGGCTGTTTTACAGACAGGCACCAAGTCCTGCAACAGACAAACTAGATAACCTGTGCCTTTAGCCACACACAGCATGGTGTTCTAGTGATGTCTGCTTATAACCTCCACATCCCCCACAATTTCTTGTGAGCTTTGCTAGTAGCCTAAAACTTCATATGTGTACTGCATCCTGTTTCTAGAGATGGTCAACAGGGGCTGGGTGATTTACACAGAGTTTTAGTTCTCCTAAAATGGTCCATCTTTGCCAGCTGCAGTGTGTTTTACATTACCTGCAAATGTGCCAGAGCAGATGGGTATCTCCCAAAGGAACAGTCCATGGAAAACATATGCCAGGGCAGAGTTCTCCCGATAGGAATCACATCCCATGGACGACCTGTGCTGGAGGCTAACATGATCATACCCCACCCGTCACCCACACACTTCTTAGGCTGGAGAGAAGACCCTGGAGTGCAGGAGTGAAGCTGAGCATGGGATACGAAAAGTGGCATTTTAATCTTTGTTTTGTTTCTCACAACCTGAATCTATTTTAACGGGCATGAAATAAAGTTTACTATTTAATTACTTTAAGCTGATTCTCCCTACGGCAAGTCTGCTCTGCCCACAGCAGAAGGGTAAGATATTTCTATGTCTTTATCTTGATCCATGAGCTTTCTCAGCCTGCTTTCTCCCCCATCTTGCTAGGAGGGAAAGTGGCTGTGTGGGAATCGCACCCTTCACAAAAGCTAACCCAGTGCAATTGCACAGGGGATGCACTTCACCTTGCAAGTCTGCCTTGTGCTTTGGAACAAGCAGTAAAGTGTGGTTACCAACATTCAATGTAATTTTATTCCTCAGGTCCAAGTCCAGATGAAGAGGTAAAAGTAACACATTGCAGCAGATGCTGCTATGCACGGAAGTCCTGTTTCTTGAGTTTTGTTACCAGAAATCCTTACCTGCCCTGCTCAAGTAAGACTATGTCCTTCCAACCCATCTTGGAAAGGTGATACGCCACGGAGGTGCCCATGATTCCACCACCACAGATGACAACCTGTGCCTGTGCTGGCAAGGCAACTGGGTGAGGTTCTGCTGTACTTGAGGTGCTTTGCCAGGCACAGGTCATTCTTCTCCATTTTGGGTTAGCCGCCCGCCAATGGATATCTGACAGCAACCGGAGAAACATCCTGGCAGCTGTTTGCCAGTTTTCTTGAAGCACCACCTAGATGTGTCCAGACATTAGCTCAGAACCACTCCTTCTAGGAGAAAACAGATGAGAATCACATTACCACTTCTCTTATTATATACAAGTCTGGCAGTAGAAAACATCATGTGGCGCACCCAATAGAACACGGGAAAGCTGGTGAGTAAACAAACGGAACAGCAACTAATCAGTCCTGCAACAACAGCATTGCTATTAAGGTTTCAACTTAGATTGTATAATGGGTACAGAGTATTATACCTTTGTTTCTGACATCTGCATATCTCAACAATGAGCAAAGAACCAGACGAAAACTGGAAAATAACACTGGGGACGCTGTCACCCCAACAACAGGTAGAGCAGTGCAAGCCGGCAGGCACAGAACATGCTCTGAACCCTTTTATAAGGGTAACAGGGAGCGAGCAAGCTTTGTTACCGACGTTGTCAGGCCTTTACCTGAGGCAGGACACAGAGTGCGGTCACAGTAAGCACAGCGGTGAGCAGCAGAGGCTCTCTCCGGCACCCTGAGCTCTCCCCCTCCACCTCCCAGGGCCGCTGACTGCGGTACCACCACCAAGCTCTCAGCCCATGTCCCTGACACCGTGATGCAGGGTGGTGCCTTCTCACGAACCCGAGGACGGCACAGCCAGAGGGGCCGCCGCGCTGCCCGCCCTGACCCTCACGGCAACGGTCCCCAGGACGGGAAGGGGGGGCTCGGCCTGCTCTCCTGCGCCGCATTCCCGGCCCCGGCGAGCGGGGCAGGCGGGAGGGGGGGGGGAGGAGGAGGAGGAGGAGGAGGAGGAGGAGGGGGAGGGGGGGGGGGGGGGGAGGAGGAGGAGGAGTGGGGCCGGGAGAACGCCGAGGCCGCGCCGGCTCACCTGAAGCAGTGGTGGGTGGGAAGACGCACTGACCTTCCGCGCTTTACGGCCGCCAGCCGCGGCGCGACAACCCGCCCCTGCGCGCCCCGTAACCCGCCCCGGGGAGGGGGGCGGAGCCCGAGGAGGGAAGGAGGGGGCGCGGCTTAGCGAGGCCCCGCCCCCGGGGAGGAGCGCGCCCCCTCATGAATAAACGACAAAACAAGTAAAAAACCTGCAGACGCTTTTTATTAAATTCTCCTGTTTCATCTGTACAGAAAACAAACAAAAAGAACGCACATTATTATTATTATTATGTTCAGAATCTCGGTAACGTTTCAAAATTACACAGTATGGACATGTAAAAAAACAAAAAAAACCCAACGAAAACCAAACCCAAAACAACCCGAAAGGAGTGGCTGGGATTTATACACAGCGAGGGGAAACAAGGTACAGAAAAGGTCTCGTTAATATCACATCTGAAAATCATAATTAAGAAAGAGACTAAGTTCAAACAGCTTCTGCTGTACAACAGGGATCCCCACTGCGTCTGGTTTGGTTTCCCGTAAATCCTGGCTCCCAGCTCTCTGGGATGCTGCCGAGCCCAACACAAATGTCATTCCCAGCTTCTGATCACCTCAGCATGAGCATCCCTTTGCCCTAGCTCAGTATTCCCCAAGGCAAGAGCTACACCAGCGCTCCAACGCACTAAACACAGGGAGGCGGTGAGGTGGGATTTGGGAGATGCCAGGAAGGGATCTTTTGCTTTCGGTCAGCTATGGAATGAAATTGGAGTGTTGTGGAAGGAGAAAACAGCCATCTGCCCCTGGCCAGCGAGTGGCAACACATTATTCCCACTCCCTGCCCCACACCGGTGGCACTCGATGGGTGGACGCCGGATCCCACCAGCACAGGAGGAGCAGCGGTGCCAGCTCAACTCTCTCCTGATCAGGTGTGATTCGGATCCCCTCTGTCCACCCAAGCCGGGGAAGCGAGGCTGGTCTGGCCCCTGAGCAGAGACTGCCTTAAATGTACCTGGGAGCTGCCCGGAAGGTCGGGAGCCCCACAGTTAAGAACACACTCTCACTAAAGATATTTTGAGCCTTCAGAGATGTGTTTTAAACAGGGACACAAGTGCTAGATGAAATGTTCTGGTTCTGTACCACTCATGCACTCAAAAAACACTTCAAAATTACCTGTTTCTGTCAAAAAACCAAAACCGATAAAGTAAAAAAAAAAAAAAGGTACTACAATCTCCTTTCAACTAAATAATGCAGTTGGATTTTAACAGAAGTCACCATCCAACTTGGGACACAATTCTTCTACAGCGTGATGGGACTCACGTGTTGCGTTTCTTCCCTCTATGCCCACCCAGAGTCAGTTCTGTACTTGAGACATTCACTCCTTTCCATTATTTTTAACACAATGCACTTACTGTGGATTCTATCTGAGCAAGGTTGATTATGTTCCCATGGATTCAAGTGTCAGGTTCTTGGGGAAAGGCTTAAATTTTGTTACAGAATCACTTCAGCTTCATTAGGGTTTTTCGCAGCCCTTGGCAGTGATGCAGACACAGGTGCTCAACTCAACTGGCCTGACCAGCACCCGAAGGGCAGGAAAAACATTCCTGATGAGTTACACTCCAGCAGCGAGAAGCAAGGCAAGACAATCTCTAGTTACAACTCAGCAAAAGGACTTGATTAGACCCACTAGGTAAAAAATAAATAAGCTTATTAAAGGTCAACAACAATGAATACTAATTTGCTAGCAGGAGTGGAGGAACGAGGTGCACATCTACGTGAAGATGCCATGCTTATTGCCGGGGGGTTGGATTGGTGAGATTTGAAGGTCCCTTCCAACACAGACTATTCTATGATCATGCACAGTCCCCTCACACACATGCCACCATGCAGGAAACAGAACCTGTTAACCCCTGCAGCAGCAGAAGGGGAACAGAATGCTGTACACCTTGCTAGATCCCAGTCATCCAGTCCTGCCGTCCTCCCAGCCAGCATCACTACATCCAGGATAAACTTTCCAAAAGAAGGTTTTGTGATGACAAAGAGAAAAAAAATCCCAAACCAAGCACCTCCTGAATTGCACTCTGTGGAAGGCAGCCTCCACCAAAAGAAAGAGGTACCCCAGCTTTTGCCACACCAACACTCTCCTTTTGGTGGATCACAGCTATTTCTAGCACTCTCAATTAGATTTGAGAAGTTAAATAGGCTTCCTCAACGTCAAGGCAACAGCAGTGTTTCTTACAGCTACTTCTTTCCCTGCCATGGAAAACTGATACCTGCAGGTGAGATGATGTGTTTGCAAGACCACCAGCAGGTTATTTTTGTAAGTGTAGGTTTCTGTGCTTTTGAGACCTCCAGATTTTTAGATATAGAAGGAGGATGATGTTTCAAGACTGGAAGTGGTAGATTTCTAGTCACAAAAAAAGCAAATCTGGTTATAAGCAGTGGCAGGAGGCCCCGTATTAAAACGTGAGGAGGTTAACAGTGCTCATGGGCCCTCTGCCAGTGTTGCAACTTTAGAAGGTGGGTCTGTGCACATACAGTGAACAAGAACACCAAGGGAACTGTGCAGAAATTAATTCTGTATTCTACCTTTGCTTCAGAGGGCCTCCAGACACACACCTACAGAACCATCCCAGAGTGCTTGCACTGAAACTGTATTCCCAGGTGAGCCTGCTGATACAGACAGGAACACTGTCAACCACAGACCAATGCTGTAGACTACAGACGCCAAACACACCACTCCAGGTACCCTCATCTTAACCTTTTCCAAATTAAAATACACAAAAAAACCCCACCCAGCAAGCCTTATATCTAAAAGTAAAGAAAGTCACCTTTGGAGCTAAACAGAGTTTACATTCAGAACTATGGCTACAAACCTACAATTTTCACTGCAATGTCTTTTGGAATTTAGTGAAAGATGCTATTTCTAGACAATAAGCAATCTAATTAGACTTTTCAAGCTAATCAGGTTACAATACGCCTCTTCAAAGAGTCACAACAGTTTAAAAAAAGCCCTCTGACAGCAACTTCATTATGCCTGACACTTCAAAAAGCAGGGCTTGTGCTAAGCAAGGACACAGATCCTGCTTCCCTTGCCAGCAGCTCTGTGAACACACTCATCTCTACAGCAGAAATTCTAGCACTCTGTCAAGTGACACACACCTATAGCTGTTGAACTAACCTCCGTGTTATATACCTGTGCTGCTGAGAGAGACATGATCAACCATCCCTCCTCTGCTCCATTTCACATTGACAGAGGGCAGTTAAGCTGTTAGCAACAGGGAAAAGGGGTGAAAAGAAAAATTTCAGGTTTAATTTTGTTCTACCTAACTGCCTAACCACAATCCTACCACTCACTAATTCTCCACTGAACCTTCATTGCTCAGACTTTCACTACTGCTTGCCTTGTGTTCATAATACTTTGATATAAAGCCAGAAGTGTTTGTGAAAGACCCACTGGCATAGTAAGTCTAAAATCGTATCACTAGTAGTTTGCTGTCCATTCATGGAGTGGGATGAAGGTACATACACAAAAAGCTTCAGTTGCAGCAAAAGCTCACAGTATTTTGTATTTGCCATTCTGTACATGCAGCATCATCAGAATCAGCTGGTCCACGCTCCATAGTGTCTCAAACCACCTTCACTGTTCTTCTACAGAACATTGTGGAGAGCTGGAAATGTCAGGTCTTACCTAGCAGTACACTATGCGGGAAGAAAAAGTCATGGTTCGAGCGTCAGCCCAGGTTGGACAGTTCCAGGCACACAATTTTTACCGCAGCACACGCACATGAGCACATCTAAAAGGCGAATAAAGTATCTCCTACTGTACACATGGACTCTCGTGCAGTCACCTCTTGACTCCTCCAATACCATGTTTCAGCCAAAGCCTGTGCTTTATGACTTCCATGCCCCCTTGTACTTAAGGAACAAAGGTGATGGTAAGAATAGGCCACAACTACTGGTGCAGCTTTTCTAAAACACCTTCCACGGACTCTCAGGTGTTGAGTATCAGGTTGTGGAAGAGTAACTATACACAGAGTGAGTGCACACATTGACGGTAACAATGTCAAAGCTACTTCCCTTAAAGATCCAGATGTTTCTATACTTCTATATGACACTATCTTCCTCCCATCCACTCCTCCTTGGCCTTCTGGACCAGCACTTGTGTCCTACATTCCACGAAAGGCCAGTTGCCATCACTATCAGTTATAGTTGTGGAAATAAAAATCACTCTTCAGTGCTACCATTCAAAGCATGACAATCAGACAGGCCAGTTACAAATCACTGCACTATTCATAAGTAACCATCTTACAGACAGAGCAGGTTGTGTTCAGTCACCTTCTCCATCACTGTCCGAGCACTCTATTTATTACCTGCATGTCAACATCTATAGTGTGTTAATGTGGAAGGGTAACAGCTTAGCAGCAGCAAGATAAAATAAAAGGAGTGTTAGAATTTTACTGCATCATTGCTAATAAAAAAGTTGACCAAGTGACTGATCAGGGCACTTAATACCCACTGACAGCAGCAGTGTGCACTCCTGACAGGCTCTACATGCCACATGTCTACACTGTGTCTTTAATCCACTGAAATACAAGTTGCACAGCTCACGTGAGTATTTGGTCCTGGTCAGTATTTTATTCTATCTTGCAAGTGTGGCAGGGAAAGAAAAGGAGGACATCTTCTCAGCCAAAAAAAAAAAAAAAAACCAAAAAAAAAATTCCACAGTCACAAAAGCAAGATATTCACTAGAAGGTGACACCACTGACTGGTGTCCTTAGATTGTCCAAGACTATGCTCTGAAGATGCTTTACGTAAGATGAGCAAGATGTCCAAAACAAGGCCAACTATGGTATAAGATGCAATTTACCCTTTAATTTCCTGCCTCAACTTTACCCAGCCACAGAGGATGACTAGATTTCAGTAAGAACCATTACCTAAATCATACAGTCAGTGTGCAGGTATATGTCTGTCTTTAAAAATTGACTTAAAAACTGCTTCAGCTGCAGGTCATATCAGTCTGATTTGGAGAGTGAAGGCAGTTCCAACAGTACAATAGAGACTTGTCTACAGGCAGGTAAACGAGAGTCTGCTAACAGAGAAGTAACAAAAGCTGCTGCTGGCTGGGCTGCCAATGTTGCACACAAACTTTTATAGGATGTAGATGCTGTGGATGAGATCCAGGATGGGAAAACTGAGCCAACACCTGTTGCTGTTCTAATTTTTTTGTTGGTGGTTTTTTTTTGGGGTGTTTTTTTTTTTGTTTTGTTTTTTTTTTTTTTTTTTTTTGTTTTGTTTTTTTATTCTCCTCTCACAAGAGGGGGTTGGTTGACTATACAGAGGAGGGCTGTACAAAACTGGGCACTGGGCAGGCATTTCTTCAGCAGGCAATCCAGGCTCTACCTATCCTTGAGCTCTCTTGTTACCCGCTTGGTGATGCGTCCACACATCAGGCCGATGAGGAAGAGTACACAGATGCCGACTGTGATCACAGACAGTATGTAATTCTTGGACGGAGAGGTCATAACTTGCATGGCAAGGTCAGAAAAGCCTTCTGCTGGGGCAACCTGGAGGTGAGAAGGGAATAAATGAACCAAGCTGCACTTCTCATGCAACCCTTAAGCCCTGACATTTATCAGGTTTAGTCCCTGATGCTGCTATTGCCTACTGGCATCATTAGCCTTGGCCTGAACCACAAACAAGGAGGCCTGTACTGATTCATCTGAAGGAAATGCTGCTCAGCAGATAGATTCATAACAGAAAGCTCTCCTGAGCCCATTATATTGCCCCAGACCATCTCTACAGGAGACCAAGCCCTGGGTGCACAAAAAATAGTTTAATTCTGCACTGTGGAGTCTGCTGAGAGAGTAACAAGCTCAAAAAAGACCTGATTTCAACTTTTTTGGACCAAACTCAAATATTAAACTTCCTTCAGGGACAAGAATTTCATTGCAATTGAAGTTTTTCCATTAACGCCTTGCAACAGAAAGATCCAACGCAAAAAGAGAAGGGAAATGCAGTACATACCTTTGCAGCATAGCTCCACATTTCAATACGATCATTAAGGCGTTTCTTGCATTCAGGCTGCAACCTCACACGTT
The DNA here is from genome assembly GCF_037157495.1 of Lathamus discolor. Taxonomy (NCBI): domain Eukaryota; kingdom Metazoa; phylum Chordata; class Aves; order Psittaciformes; family Psittacidae; genus Lathamus; species Lathamus discolor. The sequence goes on along the minus strand of NC_088909.1, from coordinate 21,221,425 downwards.
TATCTTCCAGAGCTTCCATTAAGCATGACATTTCTGTAATGCACAGAAGATGGTATTACAAAATAGAAACAGGGGCTTCAACAACATGCTACAGGCAAAGCTGCTGGAAAGGGCCACTTCAATTAGGACTGGTGGTTACACAGCTTTCTAAACAGACCAGCCAGCCCAACAGGCTGTATACAAAGTCCTGCTGTACCCTTGAAGCTAGCAGTTTCATTAAGATCCATGATTAATAGTTCTGAGGTTGGTTTTGAGGTGCAAGGAATAGATTGAGGTGCAAGGAATTTCAGCTTCCAAAAACAAATTTCAGTACATATCCAATTATTTATAAAGTCTTGTAAATCTGCATCTTCAATGAGCTGTACTTTAAATTCAATGCCACTGTCCTTTAGAGGGAACCAAAATCAAATTCAGCTCAGGAAAAAATCAGTGTTATCTCCTTAGATTTCCTAGGAATTTCTTTTCATCAAGAGGATGTTTTGGAAAGGTTTTACTTCCACAGTTTTCAAACAGTCCTGTGAAAAGGAAATGGGATCACAATGCTCTGGGTGCCTACAGAGCGGCTTGGCTAACTCATAAGCTCTTTCATATGCTCATGAGAGACCAGTATAAAACTTTGTATTTTATACTTAGGCTGCTTTACTTGAATAATCCCTAATTCGATGTTTGCTGCTTTTCAGTGAAGAGGTATTTTGTTCACAGAGAATAGACTGCAAACTTTAACTCCAGACTTTTTAAACACAACTGTCAGTTCAAACACCCAGAGGCAGATCCCTCTCCCTCAGAAGCTTCAGACTTCTGCTTATCTTCAGCATAAACACATCAGAAGACACATCAAAAGCATTATGATAACATGGGAATAAATAAAGGATATCCAGAATTTCAGAAAGGCATTCAGCAACCAGAATGAAAGATAATGATCAGGGAAATACTTGGCTGCTATTTTTAATGCCAGATAAACTCAGAAATATGGGAAAGTTCAGAATCTTTCCCCTGTTTCCCCGCTACCTTTCCTTAAACAGCCATACATACTTTCCAGACAGCTAACATAAAAGCAGTAAGAAACTGCAAGAGCTTGACCTCAAACAGAAAAAGAATGGGTTAAGAAACAAATAAATGAGGTTACAAGAGGTCTGACCATGTTGAACTCAGTCTTTGAGGCCTTAGAACAATTGATGAAGTCTCAAAGCCTTTAGCTGCTATGTGATCTTAGAAAGCGTAGTAAGGATTACCCACCCTCTGTGATATTCAAAAGGAAAGAACTGGTATGTGTAAGCAGAGAAGGAAAAAAAAGATTAAAGGACTTCAGTTTGATTTTATTTGTCAAAAATACTGAAACAAAGAAGCCAACCTTGGCCAAAGACTGACACAAAGAAAGAAGGACCAAAGGGATCAGCTAAGAAAGAATCTTGGGAAACGAAGTTGATTTGCCTCTGTAAAACAAGCAGCTTAGTTCTAGGGAAGTTTCTGGAACAGTCCGATGTAACATTGTTGTAAGTAAGCTGAGGAGCTGTTATCTTGTGGGAAGCTGATACAGGGTGAGACATAACCTCACTGAAAATGAGTCCATGTATTTCAGCCCATGTGTATTAAGAGCTCATTTTCAATGGGACTTCACCAAGGAAGGATTTTATAGAAGGGTTATAGATCTTGCATCACACACTACTGTCAGCAGTCATATGGAACTTAAAATATACTCATTAAATCTGCAGCTAAGGCTGCAGATCTGTATCAGGACTGAAGAAAAGGTCCCACCTTGGACACCAGGAAGGACTGCCTCTTGATACCCCCCTTCTATTAACATCTACTGCCTCTGCAGATGTTCCACCATACTACCCACCAAGTGGGTAAGTAATAAAGGTGGAAGTATCTTGTACTTTAAGATAATGCTGGCAAGAAAATACCACTTAAGGCTCCCAGGACTGAGAAGTTATACAAATAAAGAACAAGCACTTACGGCGTCCTCTTCCCGGTGGAATGGCAGCACAGTGGTGCTTGATATCCAGGGCACAGGCTGTGTGGAGTACTGGGTCAACAAATATATCTGCTTTGCTTTCCTTCAGCATATTGAGCACTTCCTGTGAAGGGGGAAATTGCATCTCAAAATGGAGAGAGAACAAAACTCATACTGCTTAGTGTTTCTGAAAGATACATCATCTTTTTAATCCAGCACTGTGACAAAAAACTGTCCCTGGATGAGGCTATGAATGTGGGTTTAACAGCCTGGTTTATAAGGGTTACCATAGTTATGGTCATTAAAAGATCCATTTTATCTAAAATGCAAAGTTAATATGCCAGGGTTACTTCAGGCAGAACTGAAATAAGGTGCTATAGCCATGGGGCAATTCATACAGCCCTTGATTACAGCCAGAGCCTAAGCCATTCCCAGCACTCAGGAAGCCTACAATGGAGACAGCAAGAGATAACAAGATTAGTAACAAGAAACTTTGGCAGCCATCATTAAGAGAAGATCCAAGCCTGGAATTGTGAAGGAGGTATTGTCAGCACAATTTGCACTGGCAAATTTGAAATAGAATTGAATCACTGTAGGCCAAAACTGAGACACTTAAGGGAATTTGCAGAGCTCTGGCTTCATACTACCTAGAACATGGCATGGGCTGTGATCTGGAAAGAAAAAAAAATAAAAATTCACAGATTTCTGCAGGGATAGGGTGACTTTTAGAGCAATTTATTTCCCTTACCTTCTTGCACATTTCAGTTTTTATTTTCAGCAGATTCACTTTCAGGCATTCTTCCACCTGCCCAGTCTGCTCCTGAGCTGCTGCTTCTTCCGCACACAAACTGGAAATCTATTTTGAAGCAGGTATTTAAACATAAATAGCTCACAACAATCATTCTTCCCTTTAGCACATTTATGCCTCAATATGTTAGCTCATAACTGGGTGCAGCTAGAGAACACATGATGAGATACCTTCACCCCTCCCAGATTCCCAGAGCCAAATGCAGGCTGGCTTATGCAAAATGCACACCTTTTGAAATCCAACAGCATGAAGTCAGCCCTAGTGTACTGAGAAGAAAGGCAGGAAAGGAAATGCAATAACATTAAGAGATGAAATAAGGAATATTTGAGGTATGGCTGATTCAGCTATCAAAAGCAAATGCTCAGATATCTGACTGCATTCCAGTTAAGGCTGACAACATCAGAGAACTACCACATATTTATTTATAACAACAGGAAAGCAGTATTTTCCCATAGTCACAAGCACTTATGAGATCCCAGATGAAAAAGTTAGTTTCATATTTAATGAAGCACAGGAAACTGTCATTCTTGCACACTGAGTGAGTGTCACAAGCAGAGAACCTGACTAGCTAGAAGCAGGGCAAAGGGATTTGGGTTTGTTGGGGTTTTAATTATCAAGAGAGTTCATGTTTTAAGAAACAAAAATCTGTTACATTAAGGGAATTTTCACCCTGAAAAAGTAGCTGTGGAGCTACTTTTCCTACCTCATCAGAGCAGTGCATCTGGAGTTGGGGATCCAGCCGATAATCAAGAGCTGATTCCTGGATTATCACTTGAATTTGGTCCTCGCAGTCTTGAGAGAGACGCTATTAAGCAGAGAAACTTATTAACCTACTCCATGACCTTTATTTTCATAAATCAATCACCTTGCATTTTAACCTGTATATCTTGTATATTTATACAGGAGCCTAAAAACTCACTTATGTACAGCCTGATGCATACATGGAATACCCACAAACCCGGGTTGGATGTGTGATTCAACAACTGTTGCTCAGCATAATCCTGCAGTTTCTCATCTGCATGCACCAGCTCTACTTACCTGGTCTGCATATTTCAACTTCAGGCATGAGATGACTTGCCCTTCCAACTCAGTATCATCCTTGGCTCTATTGAGGATATTCTGGCAGAATTTTGGGATGTCTGCTTTGCAAGCCTTCCTGAGCACTGGATTTAAGCGGTAATCTGACCGGGAAAGATGACAGAACTTAATTAGAGTACACATATCTTCACACTACAGAACATAACACTCCAAAAGGGACTGAACAGAAATTTCCTGGATGACACTGTACCACCAATGAATTTAATTATGGGTGGAAAAGAGTGTTTTTCCACAACAGAATATTAACTTGTGAGGTAAGAGCTTCAGGAATAAAGTAGATCAAATAGCACCTGCTGACCCTCAAGAACTTGACTGAATAAAGTCAGTGTGTGCACTGACAGCCATGAAGGAATCACAGCATCCCAGACTGGTTTGGGTTGAACGTGACTGTAAAGCTCATCCAGTTCCAACCCCCTGTCACGGACAGGGACACCTTCCACTAGATCAGGTTGCTCCAAGTCCTGTCCAAGCTGGCCTGGAACACTGTCAGGGATGGGGCAGCCACAGCTTCTCCAGGCAACCTGTGCCAGGGCCTCACCACTCTCACAGGAACAAAACAATACTATTCCAGCCATACAAACCACTCAACAGCTCAAGAAAGTTAAGCATTTTTTTAGAAAAGGATACCCGTATTCTGTGTTATCTGGCGCTTGGTAATCATTTGCTTGCATTTAGGATCCATTACTTCACTGTTCTTGTTTTGTTTCAAACACTGCAACATATTTTTTGAGTCTGCCTCTGGACAAAACCGCTACAAAAAAAGAAAACCAACAAAAATATTCCAAGTTTCATCACTAAGCATTTGAAAATAAGAGCTCCAACCAACTATATTAATGGAGGAGAATAACCTGCCCTACCCAGAGGTACACAGACACACTCACTAGCCCCAACACCTGTTAAAAAAAAAATAAACAACAGCACTACTCTATAAATTGCCCATGGGCATGAACATCTCTGCTTATGGAACAAGCCATAAAGTCTCACCTGACTTCCAGGCACCAGCCTCTGCTGGCAGTATCAAAAGCAACTGGCCTTTATTTTCTATTTTTAAGTTACAGAACACTTTGCATGAAATACCCACCAAACTAGGTCTCATACCCAACTCCCCTTTACTTCAGAAACTACAAAGGGAATTTTTAGATCTATACACAAACTACTGTTCGGTGTAAATGCTGGCTGGACAAAGTGACAAGTAAAGACTTCATGAATAACAGCCAGGACAAAGATAGATCATACAGAACAAGAAAGCAGAGAAGAGCTCACTGATGATAATTTGCCCATTCCCACCCGGAATCAGATAGTCAAAAGTGAACCAGCTTAACCAAAGTTCAGACCAAGATACTAATTTTCTTTTGTTAGAAACTAATTCTCTGGGTGTAAAACAAAGCTGTTGTATCTCCTGCATACAGACCATACAGACTAATGTTCTGGAGCTTGCAATTCTGACTACTGTGAAAGAGTGCCTCGTATCAACAGTCACTGCTGCTTTCCAGTGGTACCATCTTAAGTCTTTAAGCCAGCATTTCTGATTTTAAGTTTTGTATAAATTTGGCTGCATTATCAGTTTACTCCTCTCTGTAATCTCTGTAATCTCTGTAAGAGTTACTCCTCTCTGTAATCGTAACTTCACCTTTGCTAAAAGCCAATCCAAATCCAAAGTGACTGGATGAAAATTGTATTATAAGCCTCAGCACAGACTTGCTCCTCAATTCTGTTGGCAGTTGGGAGACATATATTAGTGCAAAGACTTTGACCAGGTATTTGGAGGAAGTAAAATTTAAAGAGAAGCTTAAAACTGACAGAGCTTTTATATTCCAACCTCACCCTCTTAAATCAGCACACCACCATTACCTTAATCATTTGCTTGCAGACTCTCATGAGTGTGTAGTCCAATTCTGGATCCATCATCTCTGTCTCCTGCAGTTTAAACACCTTCTGGTGGCAGCGGGTACTCAACTGCTTCTTGATTTCTTTCAGGCATTCAATAATCTATAACACAGTATTACAACCGTAACCAATACACTGTTGACATGATTCCATCATATGCTGCAGAAAAACCACAGCTACATGTTCCCCTAATGGCCATCTTCACCTGATTTGTGCAGTTACATTCCCAATGCCTAGATTTTATCAAAAGTCATTATCAACACTTATTTCCAGTACTTGCTTTAAGCTCATCTTTACTCACTAAGATTTAATGAGATGAAGAGAGTCACCTGGACTTCAAAACCCCACACCTCATCTTGCAGACATTAATGCCTAAGAAATGTTTAGCAACATTTGCAGTAACCAGCTGCTAATAGTTTAAACTAGCATTAACTGAAGAATGAAGTGCTCACAGCACTGCATTCACCCACTATTAATGCTTGTGAATCAGTGGGAAAAAAACCCAAAACAAAAACCCAACACAATCAAACCCAAAACATTTAACATTCCCAAACACTGCCAAAAGACTTCAGTGACATCAAACTGAAAATCCAAAGCTGCACTCACAGGGGCAAAAGTGTTCTTCAAAGGTTTTCTGAAGCGAAAGTACAAATTAGATGTGTAAATTATTAATAAAATGCATTACCTGAGCATTGCCATAGGGCACGTTTTGGCAGTAATTCTTGATGTCACTTTTACAAGCCTCATACAGTTCTGGTTCAAGTCTGATATCCTCAGTCTGCAGGATAAATTACAGTATGAATATTTAAGTATTATTCTGAAGACTATTTTACTTTGTTAATCTATTAAATAGAGCCCTCTACTCACAAACAGCAACTCTCACAACACGCAGGCCAGTTTCTTTGAATTTAAGGGTCTTGGGTGTGAGAAGTGATGCTAGTGGAAAATAAACTTTGAAAATTCATCCACTGACTTTTCACAATGAAGAAAGGGTTTAAACCAAATTCTATAGATGGTAAAATTTTCCTACTGCTCCTCCTAAGAAGGCATCAACACAAACGTCCAAGACAGCTAAAATCTTTTCATGTGAAAGCTAAAGGGCATTATTAGCCACCCATCTATTGGGTGATCTGGAGGATGCGAGTGAAGTTTCCCGCTTTTAAGTGATGCCCAACCAACATTTGAATTCTTCGATACAAAGGCAAGACTGCTGCCTCTTCTGATATGGGTCTACTTAAGGTGAAGCTTTAACACTCAAACAGTAACTACTGGACAAAGACCTGAAGAGTTTATTGCTGTAAGCACTGCAGCCGGAAGCTGAGAGGCAGCCTTGCCTACCAGAACAAACACTACTCCTATTTATCCACTGAGCAACTTGGAGCAGCTGGCGTCGAGTTGCTTCATCTGTGCTTGTTTCCTCAGTCTACAAAATGAAGCTTTTATTCTCTCCTAGAGGACTTTCAACCCATCAGCATGTATATTAGGTAGCACACTGCTACCTAACACTAAATATAATCATTTTTAGCTGAAATTCCAATGACCATTTAGCTTGCCTTAGCCTTCACGAGACTGTATGTAAGGCATTAAAGCAGACAACCATTACTTTCACTGTGAAGGGCAATTCTCTTGTAGAAAGAGTAGAAAAGATTAGTTAGATACATCTTACAAATGAACTTCCTTTTTTTTTTTCCCCCAGGGTGGACAAACCAGGAACCTTTAAATGCATGACCTCGCTAGAAGGCACATCAAGAGCTTCATGAATGTTTACCATCTCTAGCTCCTCAACACGCAGCTGTTTGCGGCACTTCAGAGAGACCCTGTGCTCCTTGGCATCCTGCAAAGTATCATTGCGCACAGTTGTGCTCAGACAGATCACAACATCCACCCTGTGGAAAAGAAAACAGATTTTTACTCATACACCTTTCACTTAGGTCAGCCAAGATTGGGGTTGGACCACCAAATCAGAGAAACTCACCCCAAGAATCCAAATACAACATGAATTACTTGTACCAGGCTATAAGTAAGCACAGATGCACAGCAATGTGTAGAGTAACTGGACCACAATTAAAACCTAAACCTGATGTTATTTAATTGGAGTCTAGATCAGAGGACAGGAAAATACTCAAAACCCCACCACATTCCTGCAAAGCAAGACTTCTGCTCTCAAGGCATGTGAGCACTTCAGAAAATCTTTACTTCACCTCAGGAATAAATGAAGGTGAATACATGGCATTGCAAGCAATCCTATTGCATTAAGGGAAGGGCATGTCTATCACAAAATGAAAACAGTCTTGCTAGCCATGAACAGGGTTGACCTTGTGTGCAATTTAGCCTTACATCATTGCAGCAGGCCATTAAAAAACACCTTACACTGAAATGAATAAACCTGCTAAAACAAGGGGAGATCTTCCCTTCCCAGATCAGCAACTGGAACAACAGTAGAACATCTTAGAAGACAATCTAGTGAGGATATAAAACATCTTGAGACATGCAGTCAATTAACTGTAATCATCAGCTATTTTCAGAGCAAGAAAAATAAAGACGACAGGCTTGTATGCAAGAGTAAAGCAGAAGTAATTTTAAACAGGCAGGCAATGCCTCTACCTTAAGCATCTGCAGAACACAGTAATTAAGGGAAAACACACAGAACAATCAGCCTTTAAAGGAAATCCAGCACTTTCTGTCCTATCATAAAATATCCTGTAATTTTATTACATATTTAGACAATCAGATAGCTGTTTGGTCAGGTATTACATACTTTTTTTTGATGTTTGGACAAAGTTTCAGCACATCCTCCTTGCAAGCCATTTTAAACTTGTATGAGAACCTAAAATCTTTCATTTGAACCTGCAAGACAGAAATGAGGAGAAGAAAAACAACACCCCACTTTAGTAACTTGGAGGAAAAAGCAAATGGAAAGTGCTGCTGAAAGAATGCTTGTTGAATCAATCAATCAGCAAATGCTTTTGTCCACTACTTAGTAATGAGAAAGCAAGGGGAATGCTGCACTGCTGAAGAATTTGGGACCTTATCTACCAATACCAGGGAGGAAGGAAGGCCTGAAAATAAATCTCTCCCAGAAGGGACCATTTATGATCAGGCATGAAAGTACAACTGTCTGAATTCACAAGAGCACTTTAAATACAGTGGGAAATCAATCTTGAAGCAGGAGGGGGTTCACAATCAGCAAATTCCTGTCAACAGAGCAGGCTCCCACTTACAGCAGAGAAAAGCTTTGCTTACCAGCTGGAAATGAGTAACTCCAATTGCACATTTTTCATTCATTTCCTTCTGGTGTTTGTTCTGGATCAGACACTCCATCAGGTCCCCAGAATCAATCTGGTTATCTGCCACCTCCTGAAGAAGAAATGAAAGGCTTAAAAATGAGTTACTCTTACAAGTCATGATTTTTATGGTCTTGTAGTGACCAGGAAACAACACAACTTACAGTCCCACTCTCTGTTGTGAGCTTACCCTCAGCATTAATTGACCACCCTAGACGTACACCACCCAACTCTACCAAACGGCTAGATCCATAGACATAGTTCAGGAAAGAACCATCTCAGGTACATGCACACTCTAGATTCAGGAGAACATCCTGCACAGACTCAGTGCTTACATGAACTATTACAGTTAGATGCCTTCATTGCTATTTAACTACTCAATCCTAGGGGAATGTAAGGAGCTACTGAAACTGCAGCTGCAGAGTGGAGTGGCTCAACACAGTGCTTGCAGGCAGGAAAAAAACTAGTTTTAAACTCACTGTTAAAAAATGGTTTTTCCAATCACAGAGCAATTTTCATGTTCAGGCTCTAGCTTTTATGCTAGGGCTCTGACAATGGCAGAAGCACTAGATGGACCTAAGAATTTTTATTTTAGGGTTTTTTTTCTTTCCCAATTAAAGATTTTTACAACTGCTTACCTCTGATTTTACTTTTAGGCATAGCAAGTACATCAAGAACTAATATTAAAAATCCAACCTCTCCCACAAAGTATTTTCCCCCAGAGATATTCACACTATCACAGATACTCACATGACAGAACGTCTGGATAATGGGCTCACAGGCTCTCATCAGCAAGGCTTCGATTTGAATATCCTGCAGAAAACATGCAATATTTAATTTTCACAGTGAACGGACAAGGAAAAAAAGTTCTGAGAAAAAGAAAACAAACCCTGTGGTAACAAGTTAAACCCAACCCAATTTACAGGACTTGGACAGATGCAATCCATGCAGATTCACCTTTCAGGAAATTTTAGGAGATACAGGGAACAGTTTCGGGCCTGGAGAAGAGAAGACTGCTTGGAGATCTCATAGCAGCCTTCCAGTATCTGAAGGGGCCTATCGGAATGCTGGGGAGGGACTCTTCATCAGGGACTGTAGTGACACGACAAGGGGTAACAGGTTCAAACTTAAACAGGGGAAGTTTAGATTGGATATAAGGAGGAAGTTGTTTTCTGTTAGGGTGGTGAGGCACTGGAATGGGTTGCCCAGGGAGGTTGTGAATGCTCCATCCCTGGCGGTGTTCAAGGCCAGGCTGGATGAAGCCTTGGGTGAGATGGTTTGGTGTGAGGTGTCCCTGCCCATGGCAGGGGGGTTGGAATTAGATGCTCTTATGGTCCTTTCCAACCCTAACTATTCTATGATTCTATATGCAGCTTCATAAAGTAAGTAAAGCTGCTGACCTCACTGAAAAGCTGTAATGATGCATCTGGCAGTTATTTCTTGCAAAATTTTGGGCATGGGGGAGGGAAGTTGCAATATGGTTCTCTAAACTACTAGCAAGCAAGACCAAGAAATGAAGTCTCATGACATATCTGGACTTGTACTAAAGGTAATTGGGTTATCTGTGCAAGAACTCTTAGCTTTGGTACCATAACCAATTTTTTAAGCAGGAGAAATTACAACACCAGCCTAAGATCCTGAACTGTTGTCAATTTCTCTTTCTCAAGACCCCCATGAAACATTCCACTGCATGAGGCAAAAAGGATGGTCAGTCTGATCCCCAGAGAGCTGCATCTGTGCACTATTCTAACTTGTATTTTTATCCCCATCACTATCAAAATGACACACTTGACTAGATATGCTAAACTACTCCCTTTTTCCCAGGCTGAAAACCACTCACCTCAGACTCCAACTCAGTGAGATTTCCCACTATGTCTCTGCAATCAGACACCAAGTCATCAAGATGGTCCTGAAGGCATTCCAGCTCCTACAAAACCAGACATTTTAGTGTGTGATCCAAGAATCCAAGCTGAAAATGTGGGCCTGAAATATTGTAACACATGTGACACTGTCCCCTCCTAGTAAAGTCCTAAGTCTCATTTAACCCCAACTCTTCTACTGGCACTCCCAGAAAGTAGTGGTGATTTAGAATGTTGGTCTAGGATGTTATTGCTTGTTTTCAAAAGCTGTATGACATGCTTTCACTTCCAGAATATCACATTTAGTTTTCCCTTTGCCTAACCTTAATAAAGTTTGTTAACCCAAACTACAACCTATGATGGGCACTTCAAAAAGACAATGGTGCATGCTCTACTGTTGGTGCACTGCCTGCTGCTGAATGGCTCCTTCCCTGCCATTCTTCCCTACAAGAAACCAGTGATTTACTTGAAAGTTTTTGTTGAAACTTTGTTAAGTAGCAGCAGACTTTAGTTCTACATAAACACAGGAAGCATGTCAGTATTTGCCAAATGGAAATGGGATAAAGTTTATGTGGGAAATGTCAAGCCTATAATAAGAGTGTTGCAAGTAAGAGTCAGGGTGGGGTTGCTTCATTAAAGTTCTTTGTGTTAATTATCCCCTTTCCTCTTCTCATTTCACTACACATTTGACCTACTGAAGCCATGCAGTAGGTGCAAAGCTTCTTCATATCACCTCCACCTCTAGTGTAGATGTTTTAAACTGCATTCATTTTTAATATATTCTCAGCTAATGAATATTACCCTTTACACCCTTTTTGCCCTTCCCACCATTCCAGCTACATGAGTAGCAGTGTTACTGTGTGCAGTACCTGCCCCGTCTCCGTTTTTTCACTGCACCACTTCCCTAAGTCAATCATGCACTTGTCCTGGAGGGCTGGGTCAAGCTTCACATCCATAGCACGCTGATGGAGGATTCTCTGGACCTCTGCTCTGCACTCTCGTGATAGCTGCAAAGAGGAGGAAGAGCCTTCAGCATACAGTCTCCAAATCCACACAATACAAACAATATGCTGTCAGGTAAGATACTGAGAGTGACCATGAGTGCCATCAGCAATCCCAAAAAAGCACAGAAGTCTTGTAATGCTCAACACAGGCCTGCTGGGTCCGCCACAAGCGATTCAGGCTCCAAAAGAATAATTTAGTTTGGATGGAGGGTCCTTTCATTCCACCAGAAGAAGCTTTATATTCTTAAACTTTCACTTTGCTTTAGAAATGAGATGTCAAAGCAGGTCCCTAGATCATCTGCTGCAGTGCCCCCTTGGTTCAAAGGCACAGACTGCTTCTGGAGAAGTCAGAACAGTTCATGTCCTCAATACCAAAAGGGAAGCCCAGAACAAGACAATATAGAACAGCTATAATTTCTTCTCAGGAATCCCTACTGCCACACATCAGAGCCAGCATTTGCAAGACTGTGGAAGAAACCAGTTGTATAAAATCAAGAGATACTGGTATGGTGCTTGTGAGACCTAAATGCACTGGTCGAAGCTGAAAACTTCATACATTTAAAAATGCAAACCACTGCAAGTCACCTAACAGTTTGTGCAACAGCACTGGGTGAGTTTGTTTTCAAAGGCTAAATTTCAAAATGACAGCTGCTCCCTTAGTCCTTTTTCCACAAGGAAAAAAAAAACATTCAAAAGCCTTTTCTTCTCTAATAGATAATTTGCAGGGTGGCTATTGTTTCCTTTGGTCAGCCCAAACATAAAACCAAATTAAAATAGTCTCAACTCAGCAGACTAAGAAACTGCATTAAAAAAAATATTCCTTAAAGAAAGATGCTTTCAATCAATACTTGACCTCTGCCACAAAAGATGTTTTTAATCAAGCTGCAGAAATTAATCTGTAAGCCAGGAAATTGTATAAACCCACCAGCTCCTAGGGGCTGTGCACACTACAGTGCCAGAAGAAATGGAACCGAGTACCCAGCCGCTTTCAGGGGAGTGCCTTGATAAAGGCACGAGAGGGCAGCAAACTTGTAACGAGTAGTCCTGAACCAAACAAATGTGATGATGGTGGATCTCCAGACTGAAGGGCAGCAACTCGGATCCCTACTGTCTTCTTCAAAGCCAGCATAAGCACATTCACCCACACAGTATTCTCCAAAGAACTGAAAAGATGCTTTGTATCAATAGAAAGAATCTAATGCGATATAATCTGAAGCTGTACACCAATCAAAATTTAATTAGAAACAGCCTAGGAAAGTTGGGCCTGTAACTCCTCTTTGCATAAAACCAATTTTGCTGCTATGCTAACTATCCGCAAGGAATCACACTCTTCTGGAAAGACAAGGGAGAGGACTACGCAGTGTGTGTAAACAGACATACAGCAGCTGTTGTCAACACAGCTTCCCCTGCAGGCAACTGTCACATCTTAATGTTGGCTATTTTGTCTTACCAGAACAGACATCTTCAAGAAAACATACTTCAGGAGTTGGGCATCTGAAGCAGTGCAACTATGACTTACAGGTAAATGTTTTTAAGTAGCTTGTGAGTTCTGGCAGTTTTAACACAGTGTGTCCAACTTCCAAACACAAGGGCAGCTTTTCTATCAAAGTGGAGCACTTACCCTCCTTCCCTGTTCCTCTGTGCGGTATGCATGCCTGTACAAGCAGGAAAAAACAGCCCCTGGAGGCATCAGCTCACTAGTCTCATTCCAGCCGTGGGTATGGCAGAGACGGGAGGCATCTCCCTGACACTTGCGGTAAAGGACTGTATCCAATCTGCAATGAAAAGTTATCACCAGCACTTTATTCAAACCTTTAACGGTTTTCGGATTCCTAAATGCTTTTGAGGCAGAAAAATACACTCAAGTTTCATACACCACTACGACATTCAGCAGCAGTGCCTACCCAACTGCTCGGAGAAGCTGTGGCTGCCCCATCCGTGGCAGTGTTCAAGGCCAGGCTGGACAGGGCTTGGAGCTACCTACTCTAGCGGAAGACATCCTGCCCGTGGCAGGGGGCTGGAACTGGATGAACTTTAAGGTCCCTTCCAACCCAAACCAGTCCAGGATTCTAACTGAACCAACAGCTGGCAAAATGCCTGTCACTGCATTTGGAGTCAACACCCTAATCTTGCAAAAAAATTTTGGAAGATCTTTAATTACAGATTAAATCTTCTAGAATTCTCTTCTGCCGCTTGCCAGCCAAATGCCAACACATGAGCAAAGAAATCACCTATGGGATGTCCTAAAGTAGCGGTAAGGCAGGTATGTATCATGTTTTCATTGTGTAAATACTTGTGTGCGCTTTGTACTGGTGCCATTTAAAAAAGCCAGTTTCATAAAAATCTGAGAAAAATTATTGTCTGCTCTGGATTTAGGCTCACTGAAGACTCAGCATCCCTTGCTTTTGCACAGAAGAAAACTGCAAGTGCAGATCTTTTAAGATGATGTCTAACTATATTAAAGCTAGGTGAGATATTGCCAAATTTCCAAAACAGATACTCTGGATTTCTGCAACACTTTACAAAGCAAACATCAACTGATATCAGCAGACACAGTTATACAGATTACAATAAAACAGTAAGAAAACAGTTCCTACTCCATGCATCAGCTCTAGGTGCACAGTTAATAAAACAGCTTTTATAAGCCAGTTGTAAGGAACAGTGGTTAAACAAGAAAGAAGAGCTAATGGTGCCCTGCCTGCACCAATGAATTACAATTATCCTTCCTTTCAGAAAAGCACAAACAACCAATCTTCCTTCTTCCCATCACTTAAGTTTGGCTTAAGCGATGAATTATGCTGGAAACATGGTACAGGCAGGAGAACTAGCAATGAAGGGAAACAGGAAGAGGAGGAAAATTTTGCTTACCTATGGAGACAGTTATCGAGATGAATAAATAAACAGCCACAAAGCCCTAAGCTCTCTGTTCCATAAAGCCCCAAGTATTTCAAAAGCAGAAGGTTCACAGAACATGTCAGCTCTCAACTACTGGCAGTGCTGCCTTGCAGATACAACTGTGAGTCAGATTTTCTTAGTGTTTGACTAGAATACCCTATGCAGTAACTGAAGCCCTTGACTTCCTGCCTTACACTCCTTGTGGTCACTGTGAACAGTTATTCCACTTCTTCCAGTAACCCCATTTCATGTACCTTACTTCCTCATCTCTCAGTCTTCAGAAGAAAACCCAAACACTTATTCTTTCCTCGCCGGTTATGTTTTATGAAACTTATACTCTCGTCTAAACCCACAGAGACACAAGGAGACCTGAATATATCTAAAACTGCAATTTTTTTATGAGAAAGTTTGAAAAGCAGTGCTGTAAAGGGAATTATCTCTGTTCTACAGGCTGTAATCACACCTAGAGAATTTGAAAAAAAGGCAGAAATGGAAGAAGGGAGCCTTTCACACAGTGGCTTTTTATTATACTTAGTAGCTTGGTTTTCTTAAGTCTCATACGGTAACAGAGCACATAAAACTGGTAAAACACAACCTTCAACTTCAGTATGGCGAGAGCAAATTCCTTTGATTAAGGATGCAGTGGATGTCAGAGCTCAAACCTGACACTTTCTAGGGCTGCATCATTTCCAAGTGAGTATCTGATTTAAGTGGGCTTCACACTTTCTAAACATCTTTTGCTTTGACTGTTCTAGACAGACATTAATGCCTTACAGACCTGGCATCCTTGAAAGTCTTCTTTTGAACAAGCATAAGCTGCATGGTTTTCCATGGAACTACTAATGCATAGAAACACTGCAAGTATCAAGGGAAGATTAATCTTTTTTTACAGTACTCACTTCCAGTCACGAGATATGAAATACTGGAGCTCCAGGAGCCTATGCTCACAGTCCTCTACCATCTTCTCAGTATACAAGTGCTCCATCAGGCAAGACAGAATCCTGCAAACAGAAGAAAGCAGTTAGGCAACAGACTGTTATAATCAAACTGAGCTTCCTTGTAACGGTGTTGCCAAATCAGCCCTTCCAATGAGCCATAGATAAGATGTAGACACACCATGAAGATCCTTCCCTTCCTCCAAAAAGATTACATCTAAAACAACTCTATACCACATTTGAACCCTCTTAAATTCCATTGGTTTAATTATCTCAGCAAGTCTGATGTACCACAACATTGTAAGGAACATCTTATATGAAGGCTGGCTGAGGAGACAGTAAGTATCAGACCTAAAGACAGACAACTGACTCTGCAGTATGGGCTTGCTTAATTGGCCTTTCAAGGCTTATTACTTCTCTTTGTGATATTGCTCAAGACAGAGCTCGGTTTGCACCTCCAACCCTGTACAAATTGCTAGTTTGGAGTCTATCAGTTCTGGAAAGGTTTTAGTATGTATACTAGTGAACCACACAACTTCCATGGGTGCCCAAGAGAAACCAAAATCTGTTGTAACCAAGAGCCACCTACATTGGGTCTCCAGATCGTATGTGCTTGCATGCAGTCTGGATCACTGATTCGCAGGCCTCGTTCAGTGCTCGGTCAATGCGGTAATCTGCGCCAGGGTCGGTTTCTTGAATCAGTGTTTGAAGCTGGAAGAAACAAATTGCAGACAAGAAAACAAATTACCAAAATTATCTGCACAAGAGCTCCTGCAACCTCACAGTGCGGCAATACTACGCCAATAACAACACTACCAGGTATGGCCTCTGCTTGACAGTTGCTTATTTGAAGTGCTTGTGCTGCTAACTCGATTGCCAGGCATAGGAGTCCAGCGCTGCTGAACCCTGATTACCATTACAAAGTAGCCCAGGAACACTGCATGAGACCAGTTGCATGCTGAAGGTCAACAGTAAACCTTGCCCACCTACACACTGATTTACAAAACAGACCTGGTAAAATCTGAATACTGTATTTTTGATCCATCTTATGCTTTGGTGGCAACTTCATTTCATGCTCTTGTGAGACCTCACCTGGAGCATTGTGTGCAGTTCTGGTGTCCTCAACATAAAAAGGACATGGAACTGCTGGAACAAGTCCAGAGGAGGGCCACGAGGATGATCAGGGGACTGGAGCGCCTCCCGTATGAAGATAGGCTGAGCAAGTTGGTGCTGTTCAGCGTGGAGAAGAGAAGGCTGCGTGGGGACCTAATAGCAGCCTTCCAGTATCTGAAGGGGGCCTATAGGGATGCTGGGGAGGGACTCTTTGTCAGGGACTGTAGTGACAGCACAAGGGGTAACGGATTAAAACTTAAACAGGGGAAGTTTAAATTGGATATAAGGAGTAAATTCTTTCCTGTTAGGGTGGTGAGACACTGGAATCGGTTGCCCAGGGAGGTTGTGAGTGCTCCATCCCTGGCGGTGTTCAAGGCCAGGTTGGATGTAGCCTTGTGTGGGATGGTTTAGTGTGAGGTGTCCCTGCCCATGGCAGGGGGGTTGGAACTAGATGATCTTGAGGTCCTTTCCAACCCTAACTGTTCTATGATTCTATGATTCATGCCATAAGGCTGATGGTACCAAACTATCTACAACTGAAACCCAAATCAATCTCTAAAGACCAGTTGTCTAACTACAAACAAACCTTAAAACAGTTTTTTTAATTGCCTGGAGAGGTCACAAAAGTTTTACTGAAATACTGGATAAAAGGCCCTGTTCTGCTGCCACAAGAAGTAGTATTTCCTCAGGGATGCTTGCTCAAGCTTTTGGAAGCGAGGTCAACCACAATTTGGTCTATAGTACACCATTATTTATATATATACATACATATATATATACATACATACACACACACACACACACATATATATATATATGTAAATTAAGAGCAGGGCATTAGGTTTTATCTACTTAAGAGAAGTGATGGTATAAGTGAAAGATGAAAACAAAAACTTTCCAAAGACTTAGAGAGCAGGTTGCCAGCTCGAAGCTGTGAAATCCCAGCAGCACTCCCTTTGTGCTTATCCTTTCCTGTCAAAATCCTTTCAACTGTGCAGGTAAATACAGTGTGAACAGTTTCATCAAGGCTTTTCTAGCTGCAAAACAGTTGTTCCGATTGAAACTTCAGAAAAATAACTGTCTCTTATTAATAAGGAAACCTAATTTAGCATCCACAGCACTAAGTTTCAATGTCCCTGGCATCTGAACATGGGTTTGGGAGATACCTGCTAGGAGAGGGGAAGGGAATTCAGGTAAATCTCAATCTATAGTTTTCTGTTGCATAAGTCAACCCCATTTCATCTGCCACCAAGCTGTGAATTCCCAAAGACTGACATAGGGCAGACTGGCACCATCACTTGACAGGAAAACATTTGTAGCTAACAAATTTGGCGGAAAAAAAACCAAAAACAAACAAAAAAAAAAAAACCAACCAAACAAACAAACAAACAACAACAAAAAAAAAAAAAACGAGAAAAACCAGAAGTAAGACAGAGCTTGCTTAGAAGGCAACTGTACTCCAGCATCAAATGGTCTACATTGTTAACATCCTGACACACTTGATCTCCGTTCCTTCCAACCCAAACCCGTCTGGGATTCTATGAAGTGGCATGTCCTTTACAAACTTTGAAAGGGCAGTGGGAGAAGAATCCATCTGTTCTGCTGGTGTATACAGAAAGCCTGCATACAACAGAGGCCAGTACTCGGCACATAAAGTGATGGCATCTGGTGTCAGATGTTTACATATAAAAAGGGATCAAGTACCATTAAGGGAATTACTCCCTCAAGGACCAATGTATGAGTAAAACCTCAAACCTGACACTTTCTTGCACACACAGCTTAAATAAACTGACTGGAGTACTATGTAGGCAGGATTCTTCCAAAGATCTCAACTGGTATTTTTGTTGCCACCAAGTGGAAGAGGCCAAAGCACACCAGGTACGTCAGCTTGGAAACACCAGATCACCTCCCAGTTCTCCTTGTCCTGTTTTGGGCACTACTGCATGATTCCCAGTCCTGATTCTCAACCATGTGCAAGATGTGCAGCAGCAACCCAACTGCCCCGTCTGCAGGAGCAATGACAAAACTCAGCACCAGTGCTAAAAGTGAAGGCTTGATAGGATTTCCCCCTCCCACAACAAACCCTTGCAAGATGAAAAGCAGCTGGATAAACTTTATAATCTTCTGAACCTTTATTCTGATATGCAGATAAATTAACAATTAATTATCAATTTATCAGCTGCATTAGAAATGGAATGCAGAAATACCTGCACTTTTAGTAGTGATTATAGTTTTACAAGCTTAAGGGACTGAAGAGAAGAAAAAAATACAGATGAGACCTGAACAACATAAAAAACATATATTTCAAAAACAGTTTGCCAGCAGCTCTAGTATAAAGTATTACTTGCACTAAGCAACTCCACAGGTGCCAGACACTGCCAGTGCAGCTGTAGACCTTTTAAAGGGCTGATGCTCACAAAATCCAGGGACTCGCACCACGCAGGATCTCCATCTTCAAAGAACAGCATAGCAATGATATTTGCAGAAGACCATTTAATGACTGGAATGTATTCAAGTTGTATATGCATCCCCAAAGCAAAGAGCAGCTTGTTATACACAGGAAAACATGCTCCAGAAGTAGTACCTCCTTCTTTTCATACTTTTTCTTTAATAAAATGCACGCCCTCATAGAAGTACATCCATAGTACAAATAATAGGGGCCTTATCCTATGAGCAGGAAGCTCATTCTAACACAATAAATCAAAACAGAACAAATCCAGCAACAGCTGAGGCAGCCATTACTGTTAAATACAAAAATGCAAACAATACGTGATTTAGTACCTCAAAAGCTGTAGGCAGCTATACAATAGCACCATGCCAGTCCTCAGGAACCCAGAACACTGGAATGTTAAGCCTATTCTTGCAATCATCTATTTCCTCTTTCCCATGAAAATACTGACAAACTAAATCGCATTTTATAAAATCAACACCTAATTTGCTATCTTTTGCACAGAGAGTAGAACAAGGCTCATTTAATGCGGAAGGGGACTCATGGACAATCCCCGCTATTGCATCAACTTACTGTACAAAAATAAAGCAGCAGCCTAGGTATAAGAGAACTGATAAAATAAACCCTATAGATTTCTACAGACATGCTTTTCCTCCTGAAGTGTGAAATCTCATCTGTCTTTTAGGGTCCTCTGCCTTGACTTTTGACTTGTTCTGAACATGCACTTCATGATCAGGAATTTGTTCCCAAAATGAACTGATCTTCTGACAATTTGCAATTAATCAAGTTGCGAGGCAGCAAGTTCAATTTTGTATTTAAATAGAAACAAGTATCCAGCCTTTCACACGAACACTGCACAGCGTAAGTCATACACTATAGCTCACCGCAGAAATGACTCAAACTGCACCAATCTGAGCCCTGCAGCTGCACCAGCACACCTGGTATTTATGCAGAAATAAGCTCCACCACAAAAGCACCCTGTGCCTCACAAAAATTTAACAGATATTCATTTATCTTTGATTACATACACAAACCAGCAATGTTTCAGGCTCAGGCTTTAAGCACCACTGTCACTGAAAATGGACTACAGTGGTTCTGTGTATTGCAGGAGGTGAAGAGCGTTCATCTCCGCGCATTCCTACAAGGGCACTAACACTCCCTAGCCATTTTTGGCATTAATGTCACTTTTCCAGGCTACAGGCCATTAAAAGCAGGTATTAAGTAAAAAAAAAAATAATATCCCATTAAAAATCACTAATGGTTTGAACAAACCCTAAATAATTGTTTTCAATTTGAAGAGACTACAAACGGGATGCACCTGAGCTAAAATGGATGTTGAAAAGAACTATCCCATTTTAAAAAGGTATTTTGGAGAAAAACATTTCCTCCAGAGGCTGCAATGATGACAACATGCAGCAGTACATTGCGCCTACCTGCCCGAAAGTCCCATCTCCATCGTTTAAGCTTAACAAAATAGCAAAAATAAAACTGAATGGAAAGATGCTTTGATAGGATTTAGTGCACTTCCAAAGACAGGGCAGAACGGGAAAAGGGAAGGAGATGGAATGTTTCAATATTTATTAAAAAAGCAAGTTTTGCTACATCTTGCACCAAAGAGAGAATTCCATGACTTAAGAGTCCTCAGTATGGGCAAGACTTGGACCTGCTGGAGAAGGTCCAGAGGAGGGACACAAAAATGACCAGAGGGCTGGAGCACCTCTTCAATGAGGAAAGGCTGAGAGAGCTGGAGTTGTTCAGCCTGGAGAACACTCCAGGGAGACCTGATTGTGGCCTTACAGTTCTTAAAAGGTGCCTATAGAAAGATGAGGAAAGCCTTTTTAGCAGGGCTTGTGTGACAGGATGAAGGGTGATGATTTTAAATTAAAAGAGGGAGATTCATGCTGGATGCGAGGAAAAAATTTTGTACAACAAGAGCGGTAGAACACTGGCCCAAGTTGCCCAGAGAGGTGGTGGATGCTCTATCCCTGGAGAAATTCAAGGAAAGGCTGGATGTGGTTCTGGGAAACCTGATCCAGTTGAAGATGTCCCTTACTCATTGCAAGGGATTGCACTAGATGAGCTTTGAAGGTCCCTCCCAACCCCAACCATTCTAGGATTCCAAGATCTTACCGCCTGCTGGCAATTCAAGCCGACGTTTCCCTTTTCGCCCCGCACTACTTTCATCAGGCAATGCAGGGTGCGCCCCTTCCGGTGCAGACCGGAGCAGTGGTGCTCGATCTCCCCTCGACAGCTTAGGATGATTTCTGGGCTCAGTGAGAAGTCTTCCATCAGCATGCGCCGGTAGTCCAACATTTCCCCCTGGCACTCGCTGCTCACTTGCCGACCTGAGCCAAGAGAACATGCCATGATTCAGTATTAAGGTTTATCAGAGGCCTCCTTGACCTACGCTGTCACCATGCTGGAGGAAGAAGGATGATGTCCACACTCTGGATAACACCAGAATGCAACAAATGTGCTAAACCAGATGTGCTGGGAATTAAATCAGTTGTTAGCGTAGCACCCATCATTTAACTAAAACATAGCCAGTCTATGGATTCAATACATGGTTTTTGTAAAGGATTCCTGAAAGATTAGAAGAATCTGATTTTGGATTTCATGTTACAGGAGTTGCTTCTGAAGCTGCAGGTCAGCTTTTCCCTATGTGCTCAAAGG
This sequence comes from Lathamus discolor, assembly GCF_037157495.1. Lineage (NCBI taxonomy): Eukaryota > Metazoa > Chordata > Aves > Psittaciformes > Psittacidae > Lathamus > Lathamus discolor. The sequence continues at coordinate 21,199,466 of NC_088909.1, read as the reverse complement.
ACTCATTCTTCAAGTGGAAGTTACCTTTGGTAACTTACCCATTTGGTGTGTAACTGGGCAAGGGGTTTGTCTGGACAGCAGGTTGGAACATATTCTCCGAGGACAAAGTTTTCTAGAGCAACAGCACATAACTTTCTCAAGAAGCCAAGAACCAGAATAGAATACGTTACCAAGAGTATCAGCATCCCTGTCAGTGTTCAGGGCCAGGTTGGACAAAGCCTTGGGTGGGATGGTTTAGTGTGAGGTGTCCCTGCCCATGGCTGGGGGGTTGGAACTAGATGATTTTGAGGTCCTTTCCAACCCTAACTATTCTATGATTCTACAAGTATATACAGAGTATCTAGCCCACTGTTTGTACAGAAATCTAGCTTTAATAAATGCCTGGACCTGCTACAAGCTTTCCTACTGTCTCCATGCAGACAATTTGGTTTTCCTTTTAATCAAAACAGGTTGGCTTTTATCCTATGCCTTTTTCGGCTTTTTCCTACCCCCTATCACAAGTTATTCATAGCTGTACAATGCCCAATGCAACAGAGGTCCTACATCCCAACAGGGGCTCCCAGGCATTATAATACAGACACATGGAGGTGTGTGGAATAACAACTGTTCCTCCCAGGCTATGCTTCTACATAAGCCATATGCTGGAGAACCCACTCCACTGTAAAGTAGAAATTCATAACTGAACAGCAGTTTTCTGCATGTAATTCAAGAACACACTTGCCCTACTGCAGGGAGAAGGGAAAAAAAAGCACCCACAACTCTTCCACAAACAGGACACATCATTTCCACATCAGTCAGAAGCAACGAGTTATTAAAACTCAAAATGCACAGATTGCTTATGGCGTTACAGCCTTTCCCTTCCGTGCCAGAGGCACTGCAGCATGCAGCCCTGCTGCTGAGTCGAAACTGCTCAGTTGCACACCAAGGGGAAAAAACCAAACAACTCTGCAGTGCAGATTAGAGGCTATAACATGTCATTTTACATCTTCTGGTAATTTCAGAGAACCTTTAGCATAGTCCCTGCTGCACAGGGCCTTCTAATGCCTTTGGGACAGCCACTATTGTTATGACATCTCCAACTTTCACTAACTTACATGAACAAAAATATTCTCACACTTACCTTCCTTCTATACAGGATAAAATAGGGTTAGAGAAAGTAAGGCATTTACCCAAACTGCTGAAGTGCAAGGAGAGAACATTACTTAGAAGAGGGAGAGGACTGAGTACCCCTGGCTTCCCAGGAGAGATGATAAACAGGTTGTCTATCCTGTGTTTTATCCCAGTAGCATATTTAACGCTTACTACATAAAGGAGGAAAAAAGCTCCTTGAATGCATAGTGAATAGAAGGATTTGCAATTACACACCCAAGCGGGATTTTCTATTTTGCATTTTAAACTTGTCTACACAACAGCAGTCAGCACCACAGATTTACTCAGCTATTCTAATTTTCACAACAGCACTGATTAAAGTCTCATGATGAGGAAACTTGTCACTGAACCAAAGTTTGAAGGTTGCTTGGAGAAGGAGGCTGTAATTGAATGTTAAAGCTGAAGGCCCAGGAGCAACTTTTAAAATCCAGGTGCCAGCAAGCTGCACCTCTCTTGATTGAACTCCACTTACCTCTGTGCACTGCAGACTCCAAACACATCAACAGGTAGGAAAGTCTGGCTTCCCGAGAGCGGGGCAGGTTCTCCACGTTACAGCGGTACTTCTTCAGATCACTTTTACAGGACTTTGCCAGTGAGTAACTGACTTTGTAGTCTTGGGCAATCAGCTTCTGGCGGGTTGTCAGCGCATCACGACACTGCAGGAGACACATTGGGATGGCTGGATGAGCTTTCACTTAGTGGGAGAGAGTCAGATCTACTACTACATTTTCAAGTTGCTTTAAAAGTCATACACTTCAGCTGGACTGCAGTTAAATTTCATTTGTCTCATAGAGACAATGCACACTGAGGTCAACAGATCAACAGTTTTAAAGGCAGCAGCTCTCTGCAGAGCTCTTCTTGAAACTGTGCATTCATCCAGCAATCTGGGAGAGCTCTGGCCATAAGCGTGACTCATCCTCAGGAACCAGCATCAGTTGCTGATGCTCATATCCCAGCTGTGGTCTGTGCTCACCCTGTGCCCTTAAGAAACAACTTTTTCCAGTCACATTTACAAACTAGCATGTTCTTTGGATTTGTTCTGCAATGTGCCCAACAGATGACAGCAGATAAAACAGCCTAACCATGGGAATTTCTAGGCATTTTCCACAAACGGCGAGGCTCACAAGGATGCACTGTGCCCAAACCCAAGCCCAGCAACTGCAAGAACAACCCTTTACATTTCATCACAAAAGGGGCCTGCTACATTTAGCAGCTTTTGGTTTAAATTACACAAAAATTACATCTGAAGGTTGCAGATAATTCAGAATACCTCAAGCAAATTTGTCCCTTCATGGCCTATCTGAAAGGAAGAAAAATTGTGCCTGTGTAGGGTGGAGAGGCCAGGGAGCAATTACGGCACAAGGATCAGATAAGCCCTATAGAGCCCTCTGCAATTCCTTACATCAAGTTTTATGATTTTTCTCCCCCTTCTTCCCATACCTACACCAGGACCTGGAAAGCCCTACCCCAAGATACTCCCATCTCCTCCTTCATGCTCCCATTTATGTGCCATGGCTGAACTCTTAGGACTAGAGAGACGTAAAGCTCCTGACAGGTGGAGATGCAGGCTCACAGATACCTCATCCCCCACAGCAGGGGAAGACTGTATACACCAGGGATTACACAAAGCAAGCCACCCACCAGGCAGCTATTGTTGGCTACATGTGTCTGCAGCAGCCAACACCATCAGCAAGGAGGGACTTTTTACTGGGTAACAGCTTCTACAAAACTCGTGACTCTGCAGATGGTCCAACCTTGGCAGCTACAAGAGTGAGAACCAGATTTTGTGTTCCTCCTGCTCTGCAAACTCCACCTCTGCCACAGCTTCCTCTCAACATCATTCATTCCTATCTTAGATGGTCACGGAAAAGACCCCTCAAAAGCCATATACAACCATAACCAGGTTAAGCAAAAAGAACAGTCCATTTCAGTAATATGCTTGTATAAAACGAGGCTTTGTTTCAAGTTCTCAGGGATTACTCTCAGTTTTGAATTTGTTAATTGGAACCAAGCTTTCAGACAGTTAAAGCATTTAAAGAAAAGGGAATCAGAGACCTCCAGGCCTCTGCATCAGGCTCCTTCAGCAGAGCTTTTCTGAGGACAGCTTTACAGATACCCATATTGATATCTTTTCAGACAGATGATATAAAGTCACATAATCCCAAACACCAAGACTGTGGTTCCAAAATCACTGACAGCATTGCTGCCTTCCTAGAACACTTGCACCAATACAAACTCTTTTGGGGACTGGCTTTCCAGAACAATTTTTTTTATTGTCAAAAACCGCATCTTCAGGAAAAACGCCAGCAACTGAATTGTGCATCTTTCCTACAGAATTTGCTGCTTCATAGTTACTCATAGCCTGGGGGCGGGGAGAAAAAAAAGTGAACCTCACAGAGCTTCCTGTGCTGAGGAACTTGGGTATTTTGTTTCTAATCTGTATGTTATGACAGCATTTATCCAAGACTTACCCCAGCGTGACGTGACTTCTACTTTAAACACTCAATTACAGTGCTACTACTTGAGCTCCACATCTACCTTTGCAAATCACCCACCCAAAAGCTTTATTTAAATCCTTAACTTTAAAGGCTGTAACTTGAGTACAATTAATTCAAGCCACCAGCACATAGCTGAAAACATAAACACATCAAAGTCAAAGCATCTGTTAAAGCAGTCATCCAACCACATAGATGATGGATTTTCCTCAATACGAGAAAAGAATAATGTAGCCCAGACTGATGAATGATTCGAAGATTTCTGTATTAGGGTTGTCTCACCAAGACAGATACCTACCTTTTCACTCATTGATTCTTCAAACTTATGATTAAAGAGGCACTTGTAGACTCTACCTTCCCCAGCCTGAGTCTGTGAAACAGAACAGTAACATTTACCATTAAACAGAAGACTTGTAATGCGTAACAAGCAGGTTAAACTATACCCAAGAGACATTTTTAAAACTAAAAATATGTTAACTTTTCAAATGGCAGGGATAGCTTCTATGCTATTTTTTTTTTTAAATTTTACTGCATTAAAAAAAAAATCGGATTATGTTCATCACCTTTTTAGTAAGAAGATGCTCAGCTGATACGAGCTAATTCATACTCAACAATGCAGCTTTCCAGCTCCAGGCATAAAGAATGCTGCAAGCAGCGAGACCAGGCTTAACCTTTTGCAACAGCTTACCACTGCAGAAGGGAGCAGCCACTTTTGCTGCTTCCTCCTCCCTTTTCAAGTCCTTCCACTCCCTGTCATCCCATCTCTGGTGCCCATTAAACCATTTATGCCAATTCAGTTCACTTACCCACTGGAAATAACAATTATTTGTTGGGTGAGTGAATTTAATACCAGATTTATCGTAAAGTGACAGCTACAGGGTGTCTGCTTTCAGTATTACACCTTGCTCAGGCTCCGCTTTACCATTCCTTTCCTGCTTCCAGTGGAGTTTTGTGTTTTTTTAATGTATTACTGCAGAAGGGAATGTAAAAGGAAACTACTCACATTTTCACAAAATCGCTCTCTATCATCTCGACACGCAAAGTAGAGATGTCGGTCCAAATGGAAGTCATCCGAAGAGAGTTCAGCTACACGAAGAATTGCCTTCTTACACTGATCTGACACCTGAATTCGAGGATCAGTCTCCTCTGCCTCTTTCACTAGGCCTTTTTCCAGGCATGCCACCACCTCTCCTTGTGAGTGGGCATCCTATATGAGCAGAACAAGACAATATGTGTTACCAAGCACATATACAATCCAGTGGGCTGTGATGATGGATAAGAACCACATAAATTAAGCAACAAAGTCTGTCTACACAGAGGCTTCCAGAAGTTCAGCCTAAACTGCATTTACATTCAGAGGAGGCAAATGTTATTATCTGTTCTATCTACACATTTTATACATCATCCTACTGATGGTCACCATGAAATCCCCCCTCCAGTGCTCTGGGTTTGTTTTACTGTGATTATCACTGCTTAGCCACACTGCTCAGAGCAGTTTACCAAAACGGTCAGGCTACCCTGAACACGACACAGCTCTCTGCACCATGGCAACAGTATCACATTAGGAACATATGTGGTGGAGACAAAAATCATAGCTCCTCCATGCTGAGAAAAGCCTTCAGTTTGGGTGGCGATAACTGAGGGATGCTAACAAGGTCACAAATGAGCACTGACCAGCGTACGCTTCTCAGAGCTAATTCTTCCATTAAGAGCATTAAAAAAACTCAAAGCATTCAAGAGTTGATGAAGTCTCAGATAAGGTGGTTCTGGTACACCACATTCACTGCCCTGCAAGCCTGAAGACAACTCTGGACTACAAGCAGTGACTGCCAACACACACAGGGAGCCTGTGCTTTGCACGGAAGCCCAGAAAAGACAGGACAAAGCTGATCAAAGCTCTGCTTAGCTTCTACAACCTTTTTACATGTTTAGAAAGGGAACCATACCCCCTCTGTACCTCTCCAGAAGGTCTGATTCCTCTAATAAACAAGAACTCTTCTGGAACAGATTTCTCAAGGCTTCCGAAAGTTTTTCTTGTGAAAACAACCTTAATTTATGCTGCTCTCCTGTGAGGTTGTTGCTGCTAAAATTCTATCAGACTACCTGGAAGCATGCATAAGGCATGCTTATTTGCTTCACCGGAATCCCTTAACCTGCCACTCACAGTAATCATGTAGGCAGCTCACTCTGCCAAACAGATTCATCCATTGCTGTTGCAGTCTCCACAAAACATGACTGTGACTATTCAAAGCCATGCAACTCTTTGGAATCTTTCTGTTCCAACATGTCTCCTCAGGCAGGCAGCTTCTGATTCCTGTTTCAACTCTGCTATACTTGGACCACAAGCAGAATTGGATGATTACAGCACTGAAAACACAACCTGAAAGTATAATTGGTTTAAAAGGGCTAAAAGTAGTTTTTCCCCTTAAAAGGGGGGGTGGGGGTGGGGACTGCAAACCCACACACCTCAAAGCTCCTTATTTTTGTTTGCTTGTCTTTGAGTGGTAATCGGCCAATTCGACATGCTGGCCAGACGTCGGCATCTTTGAAGAAGTATCATTATGTATCAACAGTCCATTTAGGATTCAAACCAAATGGAATCAGAGGTTTGCAGTATGATCACCACACTACTTAAAACTGCCATTTATCCATAACCATGCCAAACACAAACGCTGCGCTGCAAATCCTTGTGGTCTGTCACAGGCAGCAGTTACAGCTGAGGAGCTGGCAAGTGTAGATGATTGAGAACAACTCTTCTTAAGCTACTCTGGCAGGCTTTTGCTCCAGCCTAGTGAAGGTACAGCTGGGAGGCAGGGCAGACCATGATTACCCTCACCCACCAGCAGCCTCTCCTTGCACACCAGCAAGAAAGGCACGAGGTAGGCTACTCCTGCTAGGAAAACCAGAAGTTTCCTGGTTTCTTTCAGCATGGGTCTCAAATCCTGGTCAGTCATACTATATATTAAAGGAAACTTACTTCTAAGCTTGTAATCAAAGCAGATTTCCATATGCTGGATGCTGAATGTTTACTACTGCATTTCAGGGACCCACCATGAAATGATCAATTTATTGCCTTACTCTGCAAATACAGTTTTTACATTTGGGTAGGTCATCCTGAGCACTGGCTTCTCTGCTGCCCTGTGTTACCGCAATTTTCAAACACGTCAGACTTAATAGAAACACCCACACGTCAACACTGCTGGCTCCTGTCCTGCCCTTTCCTCCCACCTCCAAGCAGTGACACATTTTCTTGCCACGCCGTTGGTGTTCCTGTGCCCACCTGACACTGTTTAAGAAATTTACTGACCAAATCTAGGCTTGTTTTCAGACAGATCAGGTCCCTAAATGCTAGTGATAGCTAGCTAAGCTATCTTAAGGAGGTCCTAGCTTTTCATTTCTTCACAAGTGCAAGAAAGCAGCTACGCTACTGGCCAAACGCATTCTAGATGGGACATTACAAATGGTGGTTTAGAGAAATTACCTCTTCAGGCTTTAATTATAAGCTAACACCAACTGTATTTAAGAATGTACAATCACAGAATCCCAGACTGGTTTGGGTTGGAAAGGATCTTAAAACTCACCCAGTTCCAATCCCCTGCAATGGGCAGAGACAACTTCCACTAAACCAGGTTGTTCCAAGCCCCATCCAAGCTGGCCTTGAACACTGCCAGGGATGGGGCAACCACAGCTTCTCTGGGCAACCTGTGCCAGGGCCTCGCCACCCTCACAGAGAAGAACTTCTACCTAAGAGCTCATCTCAGTCTCCCTCCCCTTGTCAATTTAAAGCCATGCCTCTTGTCCAGCAGCTGAGGGCACTTGTCAAAAGCCCCTCTTCAGGTTTCTTGTAGCCCCTTTAGGCACTAGAAGCTGCTCCAAGGTCTTCCCAGAGCCTTCTCTTCTCCAGACTGAACCAGCCCAGCTCTCTCAGCCTGCCTCCAGAGCAGAGCTGCTCCAGCCCTTGCAGCATCTCTGTGCCTCCTCCGGACTCACTCCTACAGCTCCGCATCCCTCTTGCGTTGCTGCCCCAGAGCTGGATGCAGGACCGCGGCGGGGGGGTCTCCCCAGAGAGGAGCAGAGGGGGAGAATCCCCTCCCTCAACCTCCACCCTGCAAATCTGTCAAGAGTTTCATTTGGCACTCTACCTGGCTAACCTGAACACCAGAGCTGTGGGTATGGCTCTTAGACTAGTGAATTTCCAGTAGTTCAGCTCACACAACATTGCTGTAAGACTGCACTAAGGAAACAGACTGAGCTGAATGTTAACATTTCTTAACACTTAGACTCATTTCCCCCTGTGTCTAGTAATTCCATGAAACTAGGGAAAGAGTGAGAGCAACTGTACTCAAAGCACTTCAGTATGGAAATCAAAGCAAGAAAACAATGGTCTCCTAAGATGTCTTTTTTTTTTTTTTTTTTTTTTTTTTAGGAAGCTGAAAAATACTATTATCTGGTAAAGTAGAGCAGCAGATGTTCAATTGTCTTCGTTATGGCAAATAATCTACTCCAGTTTGGACATCATGGCTAAACCTAGTACCCGGGCAACTATACACTATTCGCCAGTTTGATACCATCCTGGACATTGCTGGGACCAGGAAAGCAGCTCATTCTGATATGCAGCCTGAGAAAAAAAGCTCCATCTCAATTACCAATTTCAAATTAGATCCCTTTGCATGAAGGCAAAGCAAGCTTTAAATACCAGGAGACCAAATTTGCTATAAAGCACAAGTGTCAACCAGAAAGGTGACTGAAACTGTTCTCCAGTTCTCCATTAACTTGAAACCCACAGCAACTCCACAACACAGGCATGTTACAAAACTTAATGCTTTCAAATGACACATCTGCAGCCTTTCTTCTATATGCAGCAAAATGAGGTCCACAGCCAGATCAAGACTTCTAAGCTGAATTTTATTGCTTTTAGAGATGAGAAAGCTTTAGAGAGCAGAAAGCCAACAAGAAATGTGGAAAAGAAAGCACAGAAAACACCACATCATAAGCAACAAATCCAGCAGGAGCAGAGCTTAATTAGGAAGTAGAAAGGAAGCTAAAACAAAAAAGTATAGAAAAGGAAAACTATTAGGTAGAAGAAGGGTTTCAAGAGGCAGTGTAAATCCAGAATACCTACTGAAGTGCTTTTATATTGAAAAATGCCAGTTTATCCCAGTCACTATGATGAAGCTATCATACTGCAATCTACTAGCCACCTGGTGTGGCTGGAGTTAGTGGTCTAGCAGCGCTTATTTCTATCAAAAAAAGGCAAGAGATGAATTTCTTCCCCCATCTTCCTCCTCAGGTGTCCAGGTCCCAGTTATTAAATTCACAGTTACATTCAGTTACACAAAAGGGTAATGACTGCTTCTCTACAGGCAAATCTCAGAAGCTATAGCATGGAAATAAAACCCAAACCACCATCTGATGGGAGTAAATTAGATTTCTCCAAAGCAGAAAAGAGAGAGAACAGAACACCAACAAAAGAAATACTTGCATAGCCATTTATAGCTGTTTCCATAGCAGTATAAAATACCTCAATTGCTCCAAGTGCCACGGATGACAGCATAACAAAAGACATCATACGACAGGCTGCAACGCTTTCATGCACCAAGGCAATATATTCTGGGTTGGGCACGAAGAAAGTGAGGAATATACGTACACTGCATTAAACCCCATAAAAGCTTGGTTAGTGGCTTGCTTTGCTACCCCACAGAAACCCAGTGACCCAAAGGTTGCATTCGTTTCCTCTCCCAGACACCCTGTGCCTGTGGCCACCTCTGCCATCCTCATGCTTCAGTCATCTTAACTTCTGCAGCCAATCCAGTGAGGCACACCAGCCTGCTGGCTCTGGTTTCACCTCTGCTATGTGAGATTTGGCTTATGCTCACAAAATCTACTCCAATGCACCCTTCAGTAAATATTTAAATTTACTTAATTTGGTCATGCCACAGATAATACGCAGACCTGACACTCAGAAGTCCCATATCACACTTTTGATTCTGAACTGACTGTTAAAAGTCAGTTCTCATTTCATGAGGTCCTTCAGCCCCGTATTAAAAGAGATACTTTATGGAGAAAGGAAGTTACCCAGCTGTTACTACTCTGAACTTGTAGTGACTGCAAGCTCCTCCCACTTACAAGGTTGCTTTTGTTCCTGAAAAAAAGTCCTTATTCTTGTGTTTTCTGTTGGCCAACTAAGTCTTCTAGAGTACACTGTTAATTCAATTAACACACTAGGGATGTAAAGCTGCTTCCAGCAGCAAACGTCTCAACCGAGTAAAATTCTTTTTAATCAAAAAAATGTATTTTTGTTAAATATTTCACTAATACCTGATTTAAGAGACTAGTTCTTAAAGGCCTAAGAGCTATAATTTAAAAGCCCTGTTAAAAAGTTGATAGGTTGATTTTAAGTTTAGCCCTAAACCTAAAAACTTACTGCAGAAGCAGCCACTCATTCTTGCAGCACTGCGTAACTGCTGCCTGCATTAGCTAAACTGAAGCAGGCAAGGAAAGACAGTGCCTTGAAAATGACCACCACATTTAGTCACCAAAATGTTTTTTGCATCAACCTCTGCTTAAGTCTCATATGGCAAAAGAACATTGATTTAGTAAAACTGGTGCAGTGTTACTGCACTACTAAAACATGACAGTAGGTACTACGTGCCCTTCAGCAGTTTTCAGGTGGGCAGGGAAAACGGCAAGCAAATAGATTAAAGCTTCTGACCAAGCATATTGAGTACAGCCTGCAAAAATAGAAAGGATTACAGCATAGGCCACAACACCTTGATAACCTCCCTGAGTCAGACCCAACCAGACTGTGAAATAAGCCTAGCAATATATCTATAAGCTTGCTTATATCTATTGTTTGGATCCATGGTATCGAGACAAGCCTGACAGAGTGTGAGCAAAGAGTCAACTACCTACCAGATCACCTGTACTGCAGTAAGGAAAGACAAATCAAAGTCATCTCTGAATAGCAGTCTCTCAGAGAGGAACAAATGCATAGTTATTAAAAAGGAACTATGCAGAATCAGGCCATCACCCTTTTCAGACAGATGAGATATGCCTTCTATCATATCATCTCCAAGTAAGACAATAACACTACTGCAGAGTCCCTGCCTAAGTTCCCTTAATTGAATGACTTTTACAAACCTACTGACAATCTACATGTTCTCTGGATACCTTTTCTCCCGGTCGAATGCTGCCACATTTCAGGAGATTGATGTCAGCCTTGCAGTCATCCATAAAGCCACAGATCAACCGATAATCACTGAAGATAATGGCTGTCATTTTGGTGATGTACTGATGGCACTGATACTCAGTGATGTTGCCTCTGTGATCCACCAAACAGGACACTAAGAAGCCTTTGCCAACAGGCTCATCTGCACACTCCTTGATCTGTTATTAAAAAAAAAAAAAAAAAAAAAGAAAGAATAAAAATACAATAGCTGCAACTCCTGAATATAACTTCTTACCAAAAAAAAAAAAAAAAAAACCAAAAAACATCCTCAAAGAAACTTCCATTTGTAGCTTCAAAATCAGCTGGCAAAGAAACCCTCAAGGCTTTAGTTTGGTTTTCAGTAAGTTCAGAAATGTGAAATACCTCATGGGTGCCAGTGTCTGAGAAAGCAAACACAGCACCCTTGAGGATTATAAACCCTATTGCTCAAAAATCATCTTTCATAATAATCACTTGGAGCCCCTGCAATCAAGTGGACTTGTAGGAAAAACGCTAGTCTGACAAACCTTTATTTAGAAAAGTGAGCATATTACAACATCACTAAATCATACTTGGACCCCCATGAGCCACCTGACCTTGCAGAGTACATTTTGGCTAGAAGTGAGACTGATTCAAGAGTCAACTCAATTATTTATTGAAATGTTTATAACTTGCTGGAAGCTGAAAATTACTATAAAGGAAAATGCACATCAAATTCATTTTTATTAGGCTGTTGTAGGAACTGACTGCTGGTACTAAACCGTTTTAGCCTAAAACAAAAGTAAAAATCACAGCAAATACAAGATGAAAGCTGCATGGGGATTTAGAAAGCAGCACACATGAACATACACGTCCCACTATAAATCACACCCTGCCCCGAGCAGACAGTAAGGCCAAAACCAACACCTTTAGAAGTAAAAGATGCAGGCAGTTTTGACAGCCTTTCCCAAGGAAGTGGGAAACATGGTTACTTACCAGTTAGGGATGCTCTTGTGAGAGGAATCTTGCAGGAGGAGCAAGTGCAATGCCTTCCTCCATGGAGTACTGAGATTACACACACTCTTTTTAACCCTGGGAAGCCCGTGTCAAAATATTTGCCCAGTTCTGGTGTGCCCTGCTCAGGAGCATGCTGAAAGCTGCAGCCATAATGATGGAGAAAGCACACCTGGCAGCCAGACACTGAAGTTCAGTGGTGACAGTTTTTCAAGCTATAGATACATGGATTGACTTGATTACACCAAAGACTTGTTCCTGTACAAATAGTGAAGGGCTCATTTGTCTAAAGGGAGATCCATAGCAATCAACTATCCAGATGGGTTCAGGTACCGAGCAAGGGAAGCGCTAAGGGAACAAGTAGTGAACCATTTTACCAGTTCTCTAATGCCAAGTTGGAATCTTTATACTGGAAAGCTTTAAAAACTAGAGAGCCATCTCTAGAAAGATCTATTTTAATTCAATCAAAAATTAACTCAGAGCATCCTGTGGCAGATTCATTCAGGCCTGACTAGATGAATTAAACAGATCTCTCTGTCCCAGATTATCATATAATCACAGACTGGTTTGGGTTGGAAGGAACCTTTAAAGCTCATCTAGTTCCAACCCCCTGCCATGGGCAGGGACACCTACCACCAGACCAGGTTGCTCCAACTTCTGTCCAGCCTGGCCTTTATGAGGCCATTACTTTCTACATAACAAATAAAACACCCAGCATTTTAAACACCATTATTTGAAAGCCCTGCAGGCTGGTAGAACATGTTTTTATTTAACCTATATAACTACTATGAAAACACATTTCCTACAGTCAATGTAGTTGTTCTAGATAAGGCATTTCAAAGTGCAAACACATGTGAGTCATTGCAGGGTGAAAGGGAGAGAGTTGAGCAAGCTCTCTCCAAAAAAGCTGCATCTTGGGTTTGGCCCGACTTCAGGTCAAACCTCATGAGCCAAACCAGCACAACAGCAACATGCGGTTTTTGGAATAGCCTGGCTTTAGAAACAGCCTCAGAGCTCCATGGCCTGAGCCAGCGAACTGCGTAAAAAAACCCAAGTGATCACATTATTGCCTGGCCACTTCTGAAGCAACCATCATTATCTGGTAGTCAACTATAATTCTAGATTAAAACTACTGCCAGAACTTACAAAAATCACCAGAGTTGAAGAAAAAAAGTTGAAATTTAAATCTGTATTTTGCTGATTAAATTAAAGGTGCACTTTTCAGAACATACCCAGTTGGGGCACCCACTAATTCCCAAGTGACTTTTACTAGAAATTGCTCTTTTAGTTGTGGTTTGTTTTTAATACAATGCAGTACATAAAAATTAGAGCTTAGTCAGCCTGCAGGAAAACACCTACCTGTTAGTGGGAATTAAAGAATAGTATTAATAGGCTAACACTGTATGCTAGCAGTATATGCCCAGTATATATCTTAAAGAGTATTCTAGGAATACCTTTAAAAAACTGGTGGGATGGTTTATGCACCTGCCTCAGTGTAAACATTAAAAGGGCAAACACATGAGATTATTTTTCCTTACCCAACATTTTTTAACTAAAAGCCACTCACCAAATGCAAAATATCAGCAGTTCATGTCATCATTCAGAATGATTTTAAGAGAAATACTGACAGTTAATGTACAGCTGAAATTCTATATACTTCTCCCACTGTTTTTAGACATCACGTCCCAGATTTAGAGGGCATCGTTTACAGCAGTGCCAGACTGTCACTGTATACGAGTGGTAATTAAACAGACTGTTAAAAGAGCATTTTCAGGAATGCCTGGTTGTAAAAATTCTGCAGGATCCATGTGACAAAAACAAGAGAGATATAATCTTTCCTATGACTGCAGGAAAGTGGGATTCAACAGATTTGATGGTGTTTGTGTTTGGGAGCTACCAAACTCCGAACACAATGTAACCCTTTGATACAAGCTGGTTTCCTGCCACTATTTAATCTTCTAGCTGCCTTGTGCTAACCATTTTCTTGATCTCTTCTTATACTAAAGGATGGTTTCCCACTAGTGCTATTCTCATAGCAGCTGAGTCAGTGCTGAGAAGAGGAAGCAGAACCCTAGCAGGCCATGAAGAAAAAGACTGTACAACTAATTCCCTAATTGTGGAGTCAGGCTGCTGTTGACACTCAATTTCTCAGATTCTTGTGCATTCCTCTCAAATGAAAACTCTATATCATTAAGCTCACAGAATGGTTTGGGTTGGAAGGGACCTTTAAAGCTCATCTAGCTCCAACCCCCTGCCACAGGCACGGACACCTTCCACTAGACGAGGTTGCCCCAAGCCCTGTCCAAGCTGACCTTGAACACTGTCAGGGATGGGGCAGCCACAGCTTCTCTGGGCAATCTGCACCAGAGCCTCAGCACCCTCACAGAGAAGAGCTTCTTCCTAATGTCTCAGTCTCCCCTCTGTCAGCTTAAAGCCATTCCCCCTTGTCCTTCACCTGAGGGCCCTTGTCAAAAGCCCCTCTCCAGGTTTCTTCTAGCTGCTTTAGGCACTGGAACTGCTCCAAAGTCTCTCTGGAGCCTTCTCTTTTCCAGGCTGAACAAGCCCAGCTCTCTCAGCCTGGCTGCATAAAAGACCCGTTGTAAAGAACAGGTAAGTACAAATATGTAAGTGATTCCATCAAATCATGAATACTTGGGTAACTTACTCATCTTAAACCCGCTCTGAGCACTGACACACTCCTCATACCTAAGTTAAGTCTGCACCCATTAAAGCTATACCTATGAAAAAATAAACTGCCAACATGAACTGGGGCTGGAGAAACAATCTGCTTATTCATGGAACTGATTCTCTTTCAGGAAAACCTACTTTAAACACCACAATAGAACCATCAACTACAGCAAACAGATTTTTTTTAAAAGGCAAGTTTATGGGTAGGTGAAATTATTCTGACAGATGTATAAGTCATGTTTTCCGAATAGAGTTTAATGACTGAGTTGAGTGAGCTGAAGCCCTTTTGGGGAGAGCCTTAGCTCCACTGCTTCCTTCAAGTCTAGCTGAAAACTGCTTCAACCAGAGGGAAAAGACCTCACCTTAGGTCCTCAGCATGGCTAAGTGCACAGCCTCGAGAGCTCTAGCATGAGCACAAGGAAAGAAATGATTCATCAAGTAATCTCTGAAGCTGGACTGAGGTGTGTTGATGCTTGAGATAGAGAACCAACTCCTAGCACAACCTAAAAAGAAGAAGATGCTAACAGAGAGTCCTTAGAGTAATTAATCTTTGAGCCTCAAAGGTAAAAAAAAGTTGATTGACTGTTTGACACCTAAGTGCTTATCCTTTCTGCTAGCAAGACACAATCCAGACCCACTCTTACGCTAAACTGAGCAGAACCCCTACTACACCAACACCGTTGCATTAGATAGAGAGGGGACAAATTGAAACGCCAACAGATTTCTGACAAAAGGTCAGGTAAGAGCTGATGGGTTGTTAGTTTACCTTTCCCCACCCCCCTTTGCCTGGCACCATTACGGTATGTGGCTTTTTTTCCGCAAGCAGGTCGCATTAGTTCACTTAGTAATTTGGGATATAAGACTAGAGCTTCCCCAAACTCAAAACATCATTTGCATATTAATTAGCTATTACAAAGAAATGGAAAAAGCCTTAGCAGCCATGCCTTTCTTCTGGCTTACCTCTGCAATAGTGGACTTGCAGACTTCCCTGGCCACGGATTCAAACTTCGGATCTGTAGTGAGGTTCAGCTTGTAGTTCCACAAGAGCTGTAGAGAGAGCATTTGTAGAAAGAGGGTTTAGGACCTTCCCATGAAGAACGACAAATATCTTTGCTTCAGAAAAGAAGGAAACATCATTTATCCCCCATTTGTATTATCATCCTTCTACAGTACAACAATCAGTGAAAAGTCTCCTTGACAACACCTCTGTCCCTTTGTTTCTGCAACCATTTTCTGATATTGAACAAATTCAGGCTCTCTGAAATCTCTCCACAAGGTCATGAGCTGACTCGTTAAAAAGAAATATATCTAACTAAGACAATTCCGTAAGTGAAAGCCCTAACTTCCTGCCTGCTGCATATTTAGCTATGTCTTTAGCTCACCACCCCTTTCTGCACCACAGCATGTCTGCCTGAAGCAAACAATCTAACAAGAATAAAGCTTCAACATGATCAGATATCATATTGAAAATCTAAAAAAAAAAAAAAAACCAACAAAAAAAAAAAAACACCTACCAAAAAAGGAAGGAGACAATGCAGCCAGTTCCTTCTGTGAGGGGTTGTGACCAGACAACCTTTTGAATGCAGATATATTTCAAACCCATCTCTCTTTTGTATAGAGTAATGACACATTAGAAGTTAAGTCTATGAAACGCCTTGATAAGGGTGACTGTTCTTCTAGGAGCCAGAGATTAGCTCACACAGAAGCCTTGATGCGCTGGGTCATTGCGCAAGAATCTATCTTGGACAAGTCCCACCCTGCAGATATCCCAGATGCCTTCCTGAGGCATCATAAAGTAAAAATACAGAGTAAGGCAGCAAAATCTCAGCAGATTAATAGATGAGATGTTGCCCAAGAGAAGTCTATGAGCTCATCTAGGGTTTTTTTTCCTAGGAACTTCAGTTGCATTCATCATAGAAATCGTAGAATGGTTAGGACTGGAAGGGACTTAAAAGACAATTTTTTTTATTAACACAAAGATTAAGTAGTTTTAAAAATCAATTTTGAATTCTCTGTGACAGAATCAAAATACTATCGAAAAGATAAACAGTTAGGGCGAACAGCTATTTTGAGCTTTCAATTGTACACAAGACACTAGGAAACCACAAACCCATGCCTGTAAGCAAGGAAAGCAGTTTTACGTCATCTCCAAGAGGGTGGCAGCATGCACAAGGAACTAAATATTGAGTCAGCACAACTGCACCATCTTCAACACTTTGCATCATGCTTTTGAGTTGTGAGTAGTTAAAAAAGGAGATGATGGAAAACTCGGGTATTTTAGAGGGAGTAAGTTATAAATATGCAGGTTTAATACATAAAAGTGAATAAACAGGGAACCTGTCTTCACAAAGAGTGCTGCAGGCCTCTCCCTGCCAGGATCAGAAGGACAAGAATGAGGTCCAACAATGTAAGAATACACCTCTGTACCTGTAATCCCAAACTTTGGAGAGTCTTAAATGAGATGCTCTACAAGGGAACCTTCCCACAGGCAGAAGGAAGGCTCATCTTGCAGCTTAAAAATCCTGCTTTTGGCACTAGGCAGCATTTTCAGCATGATCAGCAGTTGTACTAGCAAAGACTGCAGAGAGGCAAAGAAAACACTTGGACACGAGACACATCCCTCTGTGGTCTAGCTTTTGATCACTCCCCTTAAATTTCTGCCTGGGAAAATGAGATTTTGCCCACACTTCCTATCTGTGAATGGCTTCTGTAATCCACAGCAGCCTGATGCCTGCCTTGTGGCGGAGGGATGCTGTCATTTGATCCAGCAGAAAAAGGTCCAACTTTGATTTCTAGAATTCTCAGTTCCTCCTACATTCAGATGATTTCTGTTGGCACATTCAGATGTCAGGTAGATAGTTTTTAATTACTAGAATTTTCTCTTTTTCAAGAAAAAGACAAACAGAAATGTGATGTGCCCCTCATCTGATCTAACCCTGCACAATGCAATTACAGCTGCCAATGAAGTCACGCAGCACACTGATAAGGTTAATTTATACACACAGCTAGCAATTACTAGTTGTACAGCATGGACAGGTTTCATTTCTGGACCGTATCTTCCAATTATAAACTAAACTACAGCTTCTGCAGCAACCAAAATCAGGTCCATCACTGAGGCATGCACTTGTCTCGTGTCCAAGGCTAACCAAACAATTAAGGGGCTTCACATGGTGCATTCTAATGGAATGTGAATGAGAGAAGCCAAAAGAAACCTAATACCAGCCTTAGCTCTGACGATTTTGGGGGAAGGGGGGTTTGTAGAGTCTTGGTATTTGAAGAGTCAGCTCAACAGCCTGAAAACTGGCTAACAGTTTGCTCACTGTTAAACACAGCGCTGAGAGGAAATCTGTTCTAAAACCAGCCAAGTGGTTCAAACTGCCTCTGAATATCACACACCCCCTACAGCATTTTCCAAGCAAGTCTAAGAATTTAGCAGCTGTGAAAGTAATACAGAAGGCTTCAACAGCTGAAATGAAGAGTTTAAATTCAGCACTGCTCACATCTTTCCCAAAAGGAGCACATCATATTGCTCCCAGTAACTCACGGGAACCACCCCAAACTATAAAAGAGGAAAGAAGTCTGCTACTCTCCTCTGATAGAGAAGTGTAGCATATAAAGCTCTTAATTATGTGCCACTCTGAATTCTACAGTAAGACCATAGTGGCTATATACCCATTAAAGAAATCACCTTGTGTTTTTCCATCACAGGCCAGTACAGAAACCCAAATGTGTTCTGATTAACATCTTTTACAAACTACCAAACTGTGCAAAATACCTACAGTTGAGAAGAGATATAAAGGTACAAATGTCATAGCTAGAGTATATATAATAAACTAAATAAACAGAAGCAAGACTTACGTGATTGCAGTCTGAAGAGATTTCATTATCTGACTGAAAAGAGAGAAAAAAAAAAGTCAGTTCACTGCTGCTGTCATGCACTTAAAACATACATTAAGTGTATACTTCTAGAAACTACCATCCTGTCAATGAGTTTGTACTGTAAGAAACAATTTGACATAAGCAATAGGAAATCTTAAAAGCTACACAGGAGGAGTGATGACATCCAAGTACCAAAAAGATTGAAATAATAGGTACTTCAGACACAATGCTGTCTTAGCTCTACAGAAGATAAATGGCACAGGAGCAGCAGCATTTATGTATATGCTGCAAAACCATAATGAGCCTGCTGTGTGTGGCCTAATTGTCAAACTAAGACAGAAAAAAAACCCACTTATGGGAAAGCAAAGATGTAGTACCAGAGTTTTAAAGAAAACATTTTATGCATACAAGTGAAGGACAAAGGTAGGACTTGCTTCCCTCCCTCAGACTGAAGAGTTCATATTCCCCATTTGAGAAGGAACATCTTTTCTTCCAGTTCAAAAGGGGCTGGTTCAAAGCAGCCCTGAGATTTACTTCTTCCACCAGGAGAAACATGTAACCTCTAATATCCATGTGTTGTCCAAAAATATTCCTTACATTCTCCCAGGGAGCTGCTTTGAAAGAACTCTGGCTGCAACCCACCCTGTCCTCCTTCCAGCCTGACCAGCCATCACAGTGGAGAGCTCCTTGAAACCTTGGCTCATTGTGCAAATCCAGATCTCACCTCCAGAGCAAACCAGTGCAAAAGCAGGCCAAGATCACCTGGACGACATCTCCTGGCCATCATACCCACAGGAAAACCAACTCTGACTCACAACACCTCTGCTTCCACCACTGTTTAAGATGCCAGGCATACTTCAAAAGCCCTACTCAAAACCACTCAAAGCTTACACATCACTGGCAGTAACATGCTGGAGCTCAGATACCCGACACAAAAGAACAAGCATTTCACCAGGGTTGGAAGCAAGCAGCCTTCATCCCAAACCAATTTTCAGTGTTTTTACCACTGCACAACATGTTTTACCAACACTTGCACCATTGCTGCTTTGGAGAGCACAAGCACAAGTTTATGGGGCGGGGGGGGGGGGGGGGGGGGAAAAGAGCACAGGAAATGTTTCCAAGTCCTTAATTACAGCCATTATTAACTGCAGCACTTTCCTTCTGTGTAGCAGGGAGTGGCAGGAATTACCTCTCCCCTTAGAACATAAAAAATCAAAACAGTACCTGAAGGATCACAGTACTTAATTGCTATTTGGTCAGACTGACACCACCTAAAACCGTATCTCCCAAAGAAATTGGGTTCAGTGGCAATGCTGACCTGCTTCGCCCAATTTAAGTTAAACAAAAGGAGAAAAATAATCCTTTTTATCTTGTGCCTGACAAACTGAAGGGCTGATTTTGAGGAAGGAAAAGAAAAATCCCCCCAGTGCAATCCACATCACTTCTGCCTTCCTAAGGAGGCAGCCTGTGGGCCTCTATCTACCCAAGAAACCTTCTAAAGATGAGCAGTTTCAGAACATGCTTGTGTAGTAACAGCATGAGAAAAAAAAAAAAAAAAAAGGTAAGTTTCAAATTACCACTAAGAGAAGCTGAGGAGCAAGAAAAACTGCATCATGCCATTCCCACATGGAGAACTTGAGGAACAGGAATGCTCAGAGACACCCAGGGCAGGGGGAAGGAGAAATACAGCCCAGACCAGTACCATTGCTAGTAATTTTATGTACCAGTGCTAGTAATTTTATGAGAAGAAGCTGAGTGCAAGGAAGACATTCAACTGATTAGTGAGCCAGAAGGACTCCTCTTACATCCCTTAATCCAAGGATTAAAACCAGACTTAACAGAAAGTACATGTGCCACTAGGCTCACAGAAGCTGTTGTTGTTTAGCATCTTCGGTGGGAATCTATTGCCTCCCTTGGCAGCTCTCTAAAAAGCTCTCCAAACTCCTTCTCGCACAAAGGCTCACATTCCGGAGTATGAACACTGCTTCCTACCTCCCAGGAAAAGCAGAGTTTAGAACACGTACCAGCTATAAGGAAACCTGAAGAGAAAAAACATTTCCTTCCATTCAACCACATATAACAGACACCAACCATACTGCATTAGTGCTTTGAACTCTACAAAAGGAATTCAAAGGTTTGTATGAAGTCGTATCACCACCAGACTATGAGGTCACCAACACTGTTGCATTTGAAAGTGCCTTTTCTCATCCACCAGATCTAAACTCACTGAAACACGCTGTGACAGCCCCCGCTTTCTAAACCTCTTTGCTTCAGCAGTGGTGCAGAACTAGACCAAAACTACAACGAACAAGCACCCCACCACCACTAACGAGGCTCAAGGAGGCAGAAACAGACAATCATCACTCCGGTTTTCTCAGCAGTACTTCTCTAGTTATAGCTAGAAAAATAAAAATAAAAATCCCAGACTGGTTTGGGTTGGAAGGGACCTCAGAGCTCACCCAGTACCAACCGCCTGCCACGGGCAGGGACACCTTCCACTAGGGCAGGTTGCTCCAAGCCCTGTCCAACCTGGCCTTGAACACTGCCAGGGATGGGGCAGCCACAGCTTCTCTGGGCAACCTGTGCCAGGGCCTCAGCACCCTCATCCACAATAGTGGATTAGGATTTTTACTTTGCTTTTCAAAATGCGGTGGGTATGAATTACTTTTGGGAGTTGGATGAAATAAGACCAAATCAAGTCTGTTGCATATACACAGCTGAAAGGGCTCTGTCTCAAGCTATGGAGGTGACAGTAACTGCACCCCAGGCATGGTGCTCTTCACCAGATGGAGATGCACAACACAGGTTCATGACACAGCTACAACTAGACCTCATCAAACAAAAAACACTGAGAAACAACATGGAGCAAACCAGCAAAATAAAAACACAATCAGCATGTGGATGGGAGGAACTCAGTAGATGTCCCCTTCCTAAATTCAGGAGCAGACTGCAAAAAGATCAAACAAGTCAAATAAGAAAGAACGTTAATAAAAGCAGCTTCCTTTGAAAAAGAGGGCAGGCAGAAATCCAGCCAGGCTGTGGGTGTTGCCCAGTTACCGTACTGTCACATGTATGATATACTACAGATCATGGTGCACATGGATACGCAGTACAGGCAGCCCTCA
This sequence comes from Lathamus discolor, assembly GCF_037157495.1. Taxonomy (NCBI): domain Eukaryota; kingdom Metazoa; phylum Chordata; class Aves; order Psittaciformes; family Psittacidae; genus Lathamus; species Lathamus discolor. Next base: position 21,177,930 of record NC_088909.1, on the reverse strand, counting down.
GTTCCCAGCCACAACATTGAAGTTTTCCACTCTGACCTAAATAAATACATTTATCACTAATATCTGCAGTGAGGTGGCAGAGCAGGCCGGCTGACATCGAGGTTCTACGGAGGAGGCTATCATGCTGATGAAGAGAAAACTGACTCCTTAGCTATGTCCTTCCCACAGGTAAGCGCAATCCCTTCTCACCAAACATAGGACAGGGAACTCAGTGATTCATTCAAACTGCAGGTATCAAGCTAGCTTATGACCTATGACACCAGAAAACAGCACAGGCTGGATGCAAAGTAGTGATCAAGGTGAGATCTGGGGGAGCCATTCTCCTGCAAATCTAATCTCTTCCCCAAGCAACCACTATGTTCTATCTGCAGAATGATCTGTGGAAACAAAAGCAGATACAATAGCCTATGCAAGAATCAACACAGCTTTTGTAGAAGAAAAACCACACATCACCACCACCCCTGCTTCAAACCCAGTGAAACATCCTGGAGCTCTGTGCCAGCAGGCATATGGCTACAGTAAAGCATTTTCACACATCCTGCAATCCTGGAAGAGTTGTGTGTGATAAAAGAAGTTAAAAACAGTGATAATTTAAGTTCAAAACAGATGAGGATTTCGTAATTTGATTACACGTTTAGAGAGCAACAGAAGTTAAACTTGTTAAGCTGAACTTGAAATGTTCTCTAATGTCAATGAACTGTTAGTACCAAAACCAAACCCAGTGTTGTCATGTCAGCAAAAGACCTCTATACTTCATCACTGATGCTTTGAAAAAAGCCAGTTTGAAGCACGGTACTGTGCATGTATCATGCACCAATGTTAAAGCTCCAAACTTTCATCTAATTTGCTTATTTCACATCATCAATTTCCCCCCACTTATAAACAAAGCACCGAAGTCTGCAACACTGCAAATCCTTTGACCAGATAACTCCTTCCACATCAGTTAGGCACCCCTAGTTTACGCAAATGTAATAATACAGGTTATACACACTTAACAACTGCCTCCAAAACATACACAGAAGTTTGCGCATGAAGGACAAGCAGCAGTTTCTTTAGCTACACTGTACACACAGAGCACAAGTAGCAAATTGCCCCAAATCATCAAATTCTGCAGCTGTTTTTCAGTGAATTCTAGATTCCACAAACTTTGCCACCTGTGCTGACACTGTATATCCTCCACGAGTAGAGACCATTACGACAAATATGCTGAGAAAAGATATCACAAAGCAAGATCAAAAACAACCACAGCACAACATGGTGCATTCTCTTTCTGGCCCCAGCAGCCAGGGAAAAAGGAGCCGAGGATGAAGTGGCCTTGTCCACTCATGTGCTGAGGATGCAGTGCTCAGCATCTGCTTTGAAGACCAAGTGCAAGGCCAGGTTGGATGGGGCTTGGAGCAACCTGCTCTAGTGGAAGGTGTCCCTGCCCGTGGCAGGAGGTTGGAACTGGGTGAGCTTTGAGGTCCCTTCCAACCCGAACCATTCTATGATTATGAAAGTTCAGCAAGTCTTACCCTTTCCTGTGTAGCTTTGATAAGAAGTAAATGGAATTTTAGTAACTGTCATGTTTTGCTGGGTTCACATTTAGTTGACACTAAGCAAAGTCCCCTGCATGCTTCTCCTCCAGCACAGAGATCCCTCCCTGCACAAACACCACAGGCAATAAAAGAACAAGAAACACTCGAGTTTCCTTCTGATGCATCAAAAGTGACCACAGATCATGGTACAATTAAAGCAAAGACACCAACTTCCATTCATCTAACAAGCCAAGTATCTTTGCTGGTTATTCCCCATGTTCTCACAGCTGGCTGCTCCTTGGGCAAAGCTGCGAAGCTGGGCAGATGCTCTGTGCCGAACTCCCTTCTCACACAAGCTGTTCTGTTCCCTGCTGCTTTTGTCTCCCTGCCTGGAGGACTCTCAAGCCCTTAAGCCTTCTTAGCAGGGAGCTTTTCCATTTCAATTCTGACCCACAGTGTCAGACCATGTCCTAACAGTCAGCATGATCAAAGCAAATTTGCTCCAGATGTTTCTGTTTGTTCTTCCCTTACTCCCCTCTCTTCCTCCTCTTGAAGGCTTTCCAGCCTGTCACGATGAGTCAGGGAGCAAGACAGACCCTGGAATTATGTGTTTGCTACAGAAGTTTGGCAGCACTGCCATCAGATCTAATCTTTCCCATAACACTCCTCCACAACAGAGCTCTGCTACTAAGCATAGCACTGACACCAAGCAGCAGATCCAGCCAGGAGGTTTCAGGAATTGCTCCTGGAAAGCTCACTCACAACACTGGCAAAAAATTTAAAGAGGCCAAAAGGTGTGCAAGGATGCTGATAGTGTCGCAGGAGAGCATGAGAAGGAGGAGAGCTGCTAGAAAGAGCTGAGTGAAACCACAGCAGACTGCTTAACCAACCTGTTATACCACTAACCAAAGTGAAAGGGAATCCATGGTACTCCTCACCCCTGCCACTATCTCCAGCTGATGGCAACGTCCCAGCCTCCACAAATCCACAGAAAGGCTGTTCGCTGTTTTCTGCCAGGCTAGTACAGATGGGCTTTTGGAGAAGCATCCCCAGCACCGGTCAGATTACTGGGGAGCACAGTGGCATCTCTACCTAGAGCATCAGCCAGCTCATACATCTATTCATGTTAAACAGACAGCCCAACACTCAAGCTACCATCCTGGAAGACTCCCTTTCTTAACCCCAACCAGAAGCACCCCAGAATAACTAAGGACTATTCCAGTACAGAGGCAAAAATCAACAGCGTGGTTTTCAGCAGTACTGCACAGCATCTGCTGGGGGATCCAGAGAAATGAGTGAAGTCATTCCAGTGCAATAGCTAATGAAAAACCTTTTATCGAGTATATTCATTATTTTCTTTTATCCCTTATTTTCTATACAGTTACTTCACACCTTTTGACTGTACATACTCTGTAGTCTTGCAGGTTGAACTTAACTTTTCAGAAAGTTTCCAAAAAGCCATGAGGGGTTCACAAGCAAGATTCAGTTTCACACAAAGTTGGTTGTATGTGGCAGGGTAGAGCCCCTTCTCCAAGGACGAGCATGTTGTAGTTAACAAAGCACCTAACCATGCTTTGCTCCTTGAAGAGCAGTGTTTTGGATGCACATGGCCTGGAAATAGAGAAATCCTTTCAAAATTAGCTTCGTACAGAAGCTAAGAAGAAAGCTGATACCTAAAGCTCTGCATCCCAAGACACAAGACACAGGTTTCAGAGCAAACACTGCTTACTCATCTCCCTGCTCCCACAGCTTAATGAAGCGTTATGCTCCAAAGCAAAGCAATCAAGCTCCGGCAGTCTCTCCTTGTAGGCAGCTCCATTACACTACCATTGCTTGCTCATGTTCTGGAGACTATCTCTAATCATTTCCAGACTTCCCTGCCAAGGCCTCAACCAGCCAATATTCACATTTGTCTTTGTTATTCAACATGTGGGCTCATGACTCGAATTTTCCACACTGAAAACCATGCAGTGCTCCCAAAAATCCTTCCCCAGGATCTTCCAGTGAGGCATACGTGCCACATCATTCAGGGCACAAGCAGCATCGTTCAGGGGCACAGACAGAACAGCTTTAATCCCGATGACTTACATTCACACATTCTGCCTCTGAACCAAAATAAGATGAGCATCTAAACAGGTGGGAAGCAGACTCTGCTATTTTTAACTCCTGCCAGCTATTCTATTTAGAAGCAATAAAAATCAAATACCTCAGAGAAGCCACTTCAGCCTTAACCACAAACCACAGGAAGAACAATTTTTTTTCCTGAACTCTTCCCTCCTTCCTTTTGGACAGTGTTGAGAGGCCAGCTCTTCCCCCCCACCTGGCCCATTACTGTAGGGATAGAGGCAACTCCAAGTTCATTTTGTCTCTATCAGAGCAGCCAGTATTTCACATCAGAGTAATGAAGGCACTATTATATTTAACATCAATACTTCCAAGAAGTACTGAATGTTACACGTGGGTAAACAGGCCTGCAACTATTCTTACACAACACCCAGCACTAGCCCTTTGCTTTTATAAGAAAATTACTATTTTAGCTTTCCATATGGCTTATGTCTTCCTGAATTCCTATGTGACAGTATCTCTTCTGTTACCCTGCAATGCCAAAGGAGGGGCAGGATGTGCCAAAAGACCCTGCATGCCAGCTTTTACAATGCAAGAGGCTTCCTAAAAGCAGTCTCCTGGACCTTGACTGTCAGTCCAAGTGCCTTCCTAAGAGATGCACTGTGATGGGGGGTCTCCCTCAAAAGCAAAAGGCAGTGTTCAGCCACAGCTGGATTTGAAGTAAAACACTGGAATTTTCTTTGGCAGATCCACAGGGCCCCAACACTTCACTCGTTTCTTCCCTGCAGTAAAAGGCAGGTGAAGAAAAACAGCCCTGAGCCCGGCAACTCCCTGCTGTTAAAATAAACCATTTCAGTTCTTCCCACACTTCAGCGTTAACCACAGTCGCTGACTTTATCATCCCATGTATGTGGCAATTTTATCACAGGACTATTCAAATCTATGACAACTGCTGAACAACTCTGCCCAGCCACCACCATCTCCTCAGCTCCTCTCTTTCAACAGTACACTACTCACAAGCCCACTGAAAAGCTGCCAGGAAAGTCTGATGTGACCCAAGTCTCCCTGATGCTAGGGTGATAGCAATTAAAACAGTTTGGACATGTTCCAATCTAAGTTCATTATGTCAAACATAACACAGGAGTTAAGTACACACGCTTTTCATTTGGCACTAGGGCCAGAAGCCTGGACTTTAAGATCACAGAATCCCAGTAGACAGGTTTGGACTGGAAGGGACCTTAAAGCTCATCCAGTTCCAACCCCTGCCATGGGCAGGGACACCTTCCACTAGACCAGATTGGTCCAAGCCCTGTCCAAGCTGGCCTTGAACACTGCCAGGGATGGGGCAGCCACAGCTTCTCTGGGCAACCTGTGCCAGAGCCTCAGCATCCTCACAGGGAAGTACTTCTTCTTAAGAGCTCATCTCAATCCCCCCTCTGTCAGTTTAATGCCATTCCCCCTTGTCCTGTCCCTATCTGCTCCTATAAAAAGCAAGACCCTAAGAGATCAGCCTGTCAGAAAAACACCCTGGACTTGTGTTATTCATTGTCCTATATTCCTAAAGAAGCTTCTCTGTTCCAAATATTCTGCTTATTCAAAATATTACATCCCATTACACAGGAGAAGCAAAAGTCACAGAAAGAGGCTATTATAAATTCCCTTCAGTAACAGCAATGCCTTTGTTCACAGTGGGAATACGTGCAAATAAGCACAAAGTGTTAACGCATATTAAGGTCTCCAGCAGAGCCTACCATGGCAGCCTGCAAGCAGCATCACTGTGATAAAGAACTGGGACACTGCCTCAGTGATCCAGGGGACTTCTCCAGCCCCCTACGAGACTTCCTGATGAGATCTGTTTTTTTTTGATTCTCATCATCACTCACTGAACACAGCAGGAAAAGTCCATTTTTAGGAAGTCCTAGAAACAGCATGATGCACTGCTTCCGTCTGAAGTCCCTTCCATATCGGAAGGCCTGCCCATAAGGGAGATGCACCCCACAATAACCCTGGCTCGCCATGCGACCCTGCACTTCAGAAGGCAGTCTTGAACTGTGCTCCCCAACTAACAGCTAACAACAGTCTACCACCAATTTTATGTCCTTTATAAGAAACAATCAAAAGGTACTCAACAAGAAGTTTCAAAACCTCCTTTGAGGTGGAGGGTAGGGCATCCTTCCTGTTAAACTCACAATTAAACAGCTCTAGTTAAGTTGGATGAGGCTTGGGACAACCTAGTCAAGTGCAAGGTGTCCCTGGTCACGGCAGGGGGCTGGAAGCTTTAAGACCCCTTCCAACCCAAACCATTCTATGACTCTATGATTGTACAATCTTAAATGCAGTTGGTGTTAGGCTATAATTAAAACCTGAAGTGATATTTCTCTGAACCACATCTGTGCCTTTTCCACACATACAGACAAAAATGGTTCTCAATTACAAGCGCATTCACTTCAGTACCTTGAAGCCGAGGCATTGAATAGGAACTAAAATAAGATTTTTTCTGATAATTAGAAAGAAGAAAGTCACTTATTCTCAATTCTCAATGGTCATAATAACCAAAAAGTTGGACTGATGTATTAACATTTTTTCCATACAAAACAAATGTTCTGGTCCAGTATTTGAGTACTTCAGTTCTACTTTAACAACCCATCTTCTGCATTTTAATTAAGTTTCCATTTCTGCCCAAAAGCAGCTTGATGCATAGAAAAGTAATTCAGTAGATAATGTCTTGCCATTTTTAAACATTATTTAAAAAAAAAAGGTAGAAATGCTAAGATGCAAGCATTTAAATAATTACACATCAATTTAGTCAAAAAACATACGAAGCTGAGCAACAGAAGCTAAAATTAGCTGCAAAATAGTATCACCAAACTAGAACGCTCCAGAAATATTACTAGTGTTCAAGCAAGACTGAAATTATTCAAATCTAAACTTCTTCCTTACTTAAATAAATCTTCCTGGGAGCCGCATAAATTGCTACAGTAAATTGATTGCCCTAGCATCTGGTTCTCCTGTTGTATGAGCCACAACAAGGAAAACGAAAAGACCAGAAAGACACAATGAAACCAGCAGATTCACATCAACATTACGCATTCTGCATTCAGACCAATTATACAGCACAACATCAAACGAAGTTACAAATGTTTTGTCAAGAGAAAAGCACAGGGCCTCGTGCTGGAGCTGCAAGGTGCAGCACTCAGTCACAGACCTTGGCACCAAGTCAGAAATGCCATTTTTCTTCTTGGATACTCATGCCTTGCAGCATGGCTAACACACTTCATTTCACCAGGCATCACCAACCGTTGCCGGTCAATCGCTGAGGTGAGTAGCTCAAGAGAGGACACCTTTAACACCGGAGCGGGGAGAGATCAGCGTCCAGGAGCCTCAACTCAGAGCGGCCAGAGCCACCGAGGGAGCCTCAAGTCCTCGACAGGACCTGCCCAGGAGCCAGCGAGCAGGGACTCACAGGGGGCGGAGCCAGGAGCCGCGGCACCAGCCCTGACTGGGTAAAACCTGCCCCAGGGAGCGCGGCGAGGCAGTTCGCGCGGGCAGGCAGGCGAGCGGGATGGTGAGCACCCGTCCTATGGGCAGGGCCCGGCCTGGGAGCTCTGCTCTGGCTGCCCCGGCGGTGCCCAGCGTAGGCACCCAGACAGAGCGGATGAGAGGGGAGGCTGCAGTGCAGAGCTCGGGGTGCAGAGGGTGCCTGCACCGGTCTGGTGAGAGAAAGGTGCACGACGGGCAGGGCTGCACTCGGTGCTCCCTGGTGGAGGCCCTCCTGCAGCAGGGGCTGAGCTGCGGGATGCTATTAGCGGGCTGCAAGATGTCAGGGTAGCTGAGAGGAGGCGGGGCTGCTTGCTCCAGCCCCAAACTGTGCAGGGGCCTCAAGCTTCCCCTCCAGCTCATGAAGGAAAGGAGGCCACCAACCCGGGAAGTTGGGAATTAGTGACAAAGAAAAATAACAAAAGAAGGAGGAAAAGGACAATTAAAGGCAAAGGGCTTCCTCCTAAATCTGTTGTCCCCACGCAGAACCGCTTTGCTGTCCTGCAGGAGACTAACGAGGAAACGCACTTGCACCACAAACAGCCGGATTATGCACGGGTTAAGATCTCTACTGGCACTACAAAGAAAAAGCGGCGGGTCGTAGTAATAGGGGACTCTACTTTGAAAGGGACGGAAGCACTCGTCTGTCGGCCTGACCCCGTCTCGAGGGAGGTGTGCTGCCTACCAGGGGCACGGATCAGGGATGTTACAGAGAGGCTGCCTGCTCTAGTAAGTTCCACGGACTATTACCCGCTCCTGGTGATCCATGTGGGTGCTAGGGATATAGATAGTAGTAGACTGGGGACCATAAAGAAAGACTACAGAGCCCTGGGAGAGGTGGTTAGGGGCTCCGGTGCTCAGACAGTCTTTTCATCAATTCTCCAGGACACAGGGGAGGACCAAGAAAAAGCTAGGAGGATTGGCCAGGTTAATAAATGGTTAATAGGCTGGTGCCATAGTCAGGGGTTTGGGTGTCTTGAACATAGGACTGAAGTTAGTAGGCCAGGTCTGCTGGGGGCTGGTGGAGCTGCTCTGGTAAAGAAGGGGAAGAACAGTTTTGGTAGGAGGCTTGCCAGACTGGTCAAGGAGGCTTTAAACTAGATGTGTTGGGGGAGGGGGGCATCATTCCATCCCAACACACCCAGTCAGTCGCCAGAACCTACAATAACTGCTTGGAACAATGTACATATATACCGGCTGCTCCAGCCAACGAGCCGGCTTCAATTGGAGCTCTTCTCAGATGCCCCTATACAAACGCCCATAGCATGGGGAACAAACAAGAGGAATTAGAGATGTGTGCACATCTACAGGGGTATGATATAATAGGCATCACAGAAACATGGTGGGATGGCTCCTATGACTGGGGTGTTGGAATGCAAGGTTACAGGCTCTTTAGAAAAGACAGGCCTGGCAGGCAGGGAGGGGGAGTTGCCCTTTTTGTTAGGGATAGGCTGGAGAGTATGGAACTCTGTCTGGGGACAGGTGAGCAGTTTACATAGAGTTTGTGGGTCAGGGTTAAAGGGAAAACAGCCATGGAAGACGTTACTGTGGGAATCTGTTACAGACCGCCTGATCAAGGAGAACCTGTGGATGAAGCACTCTACAGACAGATAGGAAAAGCCTCACGCTCACAGGCCCTTGTTCTCATGGGGGATTTCAACCACCCTGACATCTGTTGGAATGATGGCACTGCACGGCACAAGCAATCCAGGAGGTTCCTCGATTGTGTGGAAAACAACTTCCTTCTGCAAGTAATAGAGGAGCCAACAAGGAGAGGTGCCATGCTTGACCTTGTGCTCACCAACAGGGAAGGGCTTGTTGAGAATGTGGTACTCCAGGGCAGCCTTGGATGCAGCGATCACGAGATGGTCGAATTTGAGATCCCCAGGAGAGTGAGAAGAGCGTGTAGCAAGCTCACTGCCCTGCACTTCAAAAGAGCAGACTTTGGCCTCTTCAGGAGCCTGCTTAGTAAGGATCCATGGGATATAGCCCTGGAGGGGAGGGGGGCCCAAGGCTCTTGGTTGATATTCAAGGATCACCTGCTACAAGCTCAGGAGTGCTGCATCCCAACTAGAAGGAAGTGCAGCAGGAGGGCCAGGAGACCTCCTTGGATGGACAAGGAGCTGCTGAGGAAAATTCAAAGGAAAAAAGAGGCTTATAAAAAATGGAAGCAAGGACAGGCGGCCTGGGTAGAGTACAGGGATGTTGTCCGGCAAGATAGGGACCAGGTTAGGAAGGCTAAGGCCCAGTTAGAATTAAACCTAGCCAGGGATGTTAAGGATAACAGGAAGGGAGTCTACAGGTACGTAGCAAACAAAAAACAGAATAGGGACAAAATAGGTTCCCTGAGGAAGCTTTCGGGAGAACTGGCTACACAGGATTTGGAGAAGGCTGAGGTTCTGAATAACTTCTTTGCCTCGGTCTTCACTGGCAAAGGCTCTGACCGCACCACCCAGGTCTTAGAAAGTAGATGCAGGGACTGTGAGAATGAAGACCTTGGGCCCACTGCAGGAGAGGATCTGGTTCCAGACCATCTTCAAAATCTGAACGTGCACAAGTCCGTGGGACCTGATGGAATCCATCCGCGGGTCCTGAAGGAGCTGGCGAATGACGTTGCTAAGCTACTGGCCATCATATTTGAAAAATCATGGCAGTCAGGTGAAGTTCCCGACGACTGGAAAATGGGAAATATAACCCCCATTTTCAAGAAGGGGAAAATGGAAGACGCGGGGAATTACAGAGCAGTGAGTCTCACCTCTGTGCCTGGTAAAATCTTGGAGCACATTCTCCTGGACAGCATGCTAAGGCACATGAAAAACATCAAGGTGCTTGGTGGCAGCCAGCATGGCTTCACTAAGGGGAAATCCTGCCTGACCAATGTGGTGGCCTTCTATGATGGGGCTACAGAACTGATGGACAGGGGTAGAGCAGTTGATGTCATCTACCTGGACTTGTGCAAAGCGTTTGACACTGTCCCACACAACACCCTTCTCTCTAAATTGGAGAGATATCAATTTGATGGATGGACCACTCGGTGGATAAAGAACTGTCTGGATGGCCGCATGCAAAGAGTTGTGGTCAATGGCTCGATGTCCGGCTGGAGACCGGTAACGAGTGGTGTCCCTCAGGGAGCGGTGTTGGGACCGGTCTTACTCAACATCTTTGTCGCTGACATGGACAGTGGGCTTGAGTGCACCCTCAGCAAGTTTGCCGATGACACCAAGCTGTGTGGTCCGGTTGATACGCTGGAGGGAAGGGATGCCATCCAGAGGGACCTTGACACGCTTGTGAGGTGGGCTGATGCCAACCTTATGAAGTTCAACCATGACAAGTGCAAGGTCCTACACCTGGGTTGGAGCAATCCCAGGCACAGCTACAGGTTGGGCAAAGAAGAGATTCAGAGCGGCCCTGCAGAGAAGGACTTGGGGGTGCTGGTCGATGAGAAAATGAACATGAGCCGGCAGTGTGCGCTCGCAGCCCAGAAAGCCAACCGTATCCTGGGCTGCATCAAAAGGAGCGAGACCAGCAGGTCGAAAGAGGTGATCCTGCCCCTCTACTCTGCTCTTGTGAGACCTCACCTGGAGTATTGTGTGCAGTTCTGGTGTCCTCAACATAAAAAGGACATGGAACTGCTGGAACCAGTCCAGAGGAGGGCCACGAGGATGATCAGGGGACTGGAGCGCCTCCCGTATGAAGACAGGCTGAGGAAGTTGGGGCTGTTCAGCCTGGAGAAGAGAAGGCTGCATGGGGACCTAATAGCAGCCTTCCAGTATCTGAAGGGGGCCTATAGGGATGCTGGGGAGGGACTCTTTGTCAGGGACTGTAGTGACAGCACAAGGGGCAACGGGTTAAAACTTAAACATGGGAAGTTTAGATTGGATATAAGGAGGAAATTCTTTCCTGTTAGGGTGGTGAGACACTGGAATCGGTTGCCCAGGGTGGTTGTGAGTGCTCTATCCCTGGCGGTGTTCGAGGCCAGGTCAGATGAAGCCTTGCGTGGGATGGTTTAGTGTGAGGTGTCCCTGCCCATGGCAGGGGGGGTGGAACTAGATGATCTTGAGGTCTTTTCCAACCCTAACTATTCTATGATTCTATGACACACAGAATCAAAGAATCATTAGGGTTGGAAGGGACCTTTGGAGATCATCTCTAGTCTAACCCCCTTGCCAAGGCAGGGCCACCTACAGCAGATCACACAGGCAGGTATCCAGGAGGGTTTGGAATGTCTCCAGAGATGTAGACTTTACAATATCCTGAGCAGCCTGTTCCAGTGCTCTGTCACCTTCAACATGAAGTTCTTCGTTGTACTGAGGTGAAACTTACTGTGTTTTAGTTTATGGCCATTGCTCCTCATCCTGTGCTAGGCACCACTAGCAACAGTCTGCCACAGTGCTGCTGGTACCCATCTTTGAGATATTTATATGCATTAATGAGATACCCTCTCCACCTGCTCTCCTCTAGCCTAACCAGGCCCAACTCCACAAGTCTCTCATCACAAGAGATGCTCAGACCCCTCATCATTCTTGTGGCCCTCCGCTGGACCCTTTGCAGTAGCTCCCCATCTTTCTCGTACTGAGGAACCCAGCCTGGCCAAAAGGTAGCATACGGTATTCAAAAGAAGCCTTACTGAAAACAGCATGACACACTTGATTAAATAAATGCTTAAGAGTATATTCCTAAAGAATTGTGCTAGTTTAAACAGCAGCCTGTTTTTAAGCTTAACAAAGAAGGTAAAATAAATAAGTGAATCCCCCTAAAGCAGCATCAGGGAGTAGCTTCCAAGACCTACTCTTTGCTATGAGCTAACCACATGGTCTTCAGCAAGGAAAAATATTTGCACTTTTCTTCAGGACCAAGTTTTTGTGCACAGTGAATGAAAGCGATTGTTGTCTGCTCATTTCTCACAGGGGAGCTGCATATCATATGTAAAGAGTGATCCAGAAACATTTACTAGACACATCTGCACCAATAAGGAAATGAGTCATATACCCGCTGGCAGGCCTGATTCACAGCACACGGCGCACCCAGGCTATTCAGGAATCCGAGTACAGGAGAAAGGCAGATGGAAGCTAGAAGTAATTTGAAGAGACTAGATATAAAACACAAATCAGTTTAAATGCCTTTTGGTTATTTTGTAAACTCCTTTGCTTGGGAATAATTGGTTCAAAAGCACAGGACCAGTGTGGCATTGTGCAGAGCTGCAGAACTTTTCACCTGGATGAATCATGTTTTCTTTACAGAACTGAAAGAAAAGCAAACCCTGGATAAAATTGCTTGAGTTTTGTTCCACAGAAAAATCAACATGAATAAATCTTCACAGTCACCATTAGGCAGGGTTTCCGTGGGATTAGAAACAAACTAGCAAATAAAACCCTGCTTGCTTCAAAACATGCAAACAAAAGCCCCGTGACAGAATCAAGCCAAGTACCTTTCTTCAGTTCACCACACTGATTCAAGGATTAAACCAAAGAAAGCTACACACATATCATCTTATTTAAGCTCTGCACTTCCTGATGAGGTTAGAGACGGACTTAAATTAACCTGGTTCCCTAGGAGAAGCCTGGGGCACTGAGCTGCAGCACACACTTCACAGGTACTGGGGTCTTCTCTGCCTCCAAAGCTTAGCTTTTCATGCATTCTGTATTTTTGAGAGCTCCCTTCCAAAACGCTCTAAGGTTTTTCAGCTTGAACTGGTTAGCTCAATAGCTATAGAGCTGGTTAAGCCAAGCATTTTGCTTGGAAATTCTGACTGTAATGGTAATTTGGAGGATTTAAAATGATACCATAGTAAGCAGCCAGATCAGTAACAGTTTCCCCCAAGCCAAACACAGAAATTATAGCTGACTAGTTCTGCACAGATGAGCAACTTTAAAAGAGTCATATCTGATGCTAGATTTTGAAAGTGAGCTTGAAGAGCTTTCTGGAAAGCATCCTTAGTAAAAGGTGCCTTCCTGGTATGCAGGAGAGCCAGACACCTGCCCAATTACTGTCTCCATAACTCCTACTTAAAAAGCTATGAATACAGACAAATTAAAAAGACTGAGCACACCTACAGCTTCCCTGCTAATAACAGCAGAGAGAAAATCAGAGGGGGGAAAAGGGAAGGAGATGGGAGAAAAGCAGAAAGCTAGTCACTGCCATGCTACGCTGCTGCTGCAGACAGCTCAGGTCCCAACACTCCGCACACTGCTCACACAGCACCATCACCAGATAATTATCACCTGTCAAAATACAGCAATTTAATCAACAATTCATCTGCTCCAGAAACAGCTCATTATCCTTCCTCCTGATGCTTTCCAATAAATATCAAAATTGGTTACAATGCTCAGGAATACAGAGGTAAAAGCTACCTGTACCAGCCAGGGCAGGCTGGAAGGGTTCTGGACAAGTGTACAGGCAGCACTACAGAATCACAGAATCACAGAATCCCAAGGGTTGGAAGGGACCTCAAAAGATCATCTAGTCCAACCCCCCTGCAAGAGCAGGGTAACCTACAGTACATCACACAGGAACTTGTCCAGGCGGGCCTTGAATATCTCCAGTGTAGGAGACTCCACAACCCCCCTGGGCAACCTGTTCCAGTGCTCTATCACTCTTACAGTAAAGAAGTTCTTCCTGATGTTAACGTGGAACTTCCTATGCTCCAGTTTACACCCATTGCCCCTTGTCCTATCACTGGATATCACTGAAAAAAGCCTAGCTCCATCATCCTGACACCCACCCTCCTTTACATATTTGTAAACATTGATGAGGTCACCCCTCAGTCTCCTCTTCTCCAAAGAACCTTGAATTTTCAGTTCTATCTAAGAGAGAACCTCAGAGATTAAGTATTTAGTAGGCAAACGATCAACATTTGACAGAAAATGCTTTATTCCAGCCTCTGGTCAGTGGTGGTGGTCTCAATAGTTACACACTATTAAAACTACTTGAAGCTACACACTAAAACAGGATTTTCTTACAATCTGAAACTTGGTTATGGTGAAGAAATAAATGTAAAGTTACAAATCTCTGATCTCTACAGACACGTAAACGCCCAATAGGCAATCCCTAGCTTTCAGGATGACTAAGCCTAGATAGTCTTCACTGCAGAACCTGGTAATGGGGGGAGATCATTCTGTTCTGACCCATAAACTGAATAAACATGCTTTCCCCAGCTGTAACACTTGAGAAGAGGGCTAAGAGCCTGATCTGTTCTCATCCAAGTGGCACAGGTATACGAGGTGATTTGTGGGGACACAAAAAGGCAGTGGCATCTTCTGGGGATGTTCAGGGAATACCTGACAGTAGTACCCTCAAGTAAGCAGTTTTTCCACCCAGTGTTTAAATTCCTTGCATGCAGATTTCTATCTAAATGATAAGAAAAAAAAAAATGTTGCAGAAGTTGCATTCCCACAACAAGGTGAGAGCTGAATGCTTTTAAGTGCAGGTCAACACTGCAAACAAACCCACCTATTCTGGTCTCTGGTGATGTTTTTAACTAGCAATGAAGAGTTCTTGCTTGGGGCTGCTAGGTGAAAAAAAACCTGCCAATCTCCATACAAAAGGAAAGTAAAACTTTACCCACCGGGTTACCAGGTCACTTATTTGTGCTTTTAGGATTATCACACAATACCAAGTAGAGAAAAGGCTGCAGATAGGATTGTCCTGTGACAATTCTGAAGGAAAGACAAACCCCAGAGGTATGAGATGCATTAAATAGATCTCCAGAACCACGTCAGATATTTCTAAGTAACACTGAGAGGTAGCAGCATCCCTGGTAGGCATGCATGAAGAAAGAATACCTTGGCACAGCAGTAACTGATACTGCGTCTTATGAGACACCAACTACGACAGGGGTTTTCCAACCACCAGTAAAAGGAAAATTACTATTGCTATAAACTACATTTGAACTCAGATGGTGCAGCAAGGGAGAGACGTGACTTAAACAACAAGATCAAGATCAAGGAGTCATAGAATAGCTTGGGTTGAAAGGGACCTTTAAAGGTCATTTAAAGTTTTTTTTTTTTCCTTTCCTTTGCGTGCACTTTTATCGGCCACATTCT
Source organism: Lathamus discolor (assembly GCF_037157495.1). Taxonomy (NCBI): domain Eukaryota; kingdom Metazoa; phylum Chordata; class Aves; order Psittaciformes; family Psittacidae; genus Lathamus; species Lathamus discolor. The sequence continues at coordinate 21,162,770 of NC_088909.1, read as the reverse complement.
GAGATGTGGAGCTCATGGTGAGTGCTGTGCTTGGCACCAAGACAAGAGGTTCACTGCTCTTTGCCCAGACAATCTAGAAGGCATAGCAATGTATTACTTCCATCCTCATCACCCTAAAAAACAAGAAGCAAGGACAGAAAAGCCTTAGAGCAAATTAAGAACTGCCACATTCAGACGCTTTTCATTTAATCACAGGCCACACATTCCAAAAGTAACATTTTCAGGCTTCCTGAAGTCTGCAAAATTCAATTTAGTAAATTCAGATTCACATTTCTAACTATAACATAGCATCTACCAGATTACCTGAGGCAACCAGATTAACAAGGGTACTTAGATAATCTAGCAAATTGCCAAACTAGCCTTAACAGTGAGGTCAAGAAGAGAAGATACTGTGGAATAACTTTGATTTTCATCTATTTCTGCACAAGAAGCTTAGAATCACAGAACCACTTAGGTTAGAAAAGAACATTATGATCATCAACTTCTCCTGTTGTAGTTCATCCTTTTTCCAAGACAAACCCTAAAGCAATTAACTGCAAAATAAACCACTCATGAAGTATTACACATAACTAAGATGGTGCAACTGCCCTGCAAAAAATCCCGACTAAGCCAAGCCTATCCTCTTCCCAGCTCTCACGCTGCTGAAGCACAAAATTTTACTGCAACTTCCATATAGTAGGGAGAGACAGAAGGTTCACTACCACAACGAACAGAGGAGAGATACAGTTAAACACTCATCTAAAGCAACAAAGAGCTTTGCAATATATCTGTATTATAAAGCTGATGGGTTTTGGTACTTTTTAGGTGTACTTCAGCAAAGTCTATCAGAACTCATGAAGCAGATCAGTAGTTGTTGAATTATAACACGCATCATTTGGCAGGGGGAGAGAAAATCCCCAAAACCCCAATCCACTCTCCCTGCTTCTCCTTAAGAACTTCTCTAAGGTGTCTGCTCCTCCTTTCCTGTTTTTCACTGAGCTGAAGCCACTCACAAGAGTCCAGGGTCAGTGCCACTGGGGGGCTGGGTGACACAGGATAAGTGTTAGATTAACTTAGGTGAACCTGAGCTATCACAGACCTGCTCCCCCAAACCAATCCCTAGGCCCAGCTCAACCTGAAAGGAGGCCAGAAGCTGGTACAAAATTTCTATATTCTCTCCTCTACAAGGGTAGATTTAAATTAGACATTAGGAAGAAGTTCTTTCCTGTGAGGGTGCTAAGGCCCTGGCACAGGTTGCCCAGAGGAGCTTTGGCTGCCCCATCCCTGGCAGTGTTCAAGGCCAGCTTGGACGGTGCTTGGAGCAACCTGCTCTAGTGGAAGGTGGCCCTGCCCATGGCAGGGGGTTGGAATTGGGTGAGCTTTAAGGTCCCTTCCAATTGAAACCACTCTGTGATTGTCTACAGGATCAGTGAAATTATCAATCTGAAGTTCTGAGAGCAGCTCCTACCACAAGAAGCCAAAAAGGTCACAAACCTCTGAGGAAGTTAGGCTTGCAGACTGGCAGAACAGTTTGGCTGACTCTCGTAAGAGTAGTTTTTTAATAAATAAAAAAACTCCCACTGTGCTAGAGTGCCTGACAATTCTTCAGGCAGACTGGATGGGAAATAGGAATGAATTATAGATTAATATCTCAGGACTTTGGCTGAAGGGCTGAATGTGCTGCACACACCTTTCTGTGCTAAATGTACTGTTTCTCTTAAAAAAATAAATAAATAAAAAAGCATGGGCAAAAAAGCCAATTTATTCCTTATCAGTCATATTTGTGATTATACTTCAGAGCCCGACACTTGCAAACCAAACATTTTGCAGGTAACCACTAAGCTGTCAGAGACGTGCAGCAACCACATGGGAGCAAGGCTGTTTTGCTCTGACAGAGCTCGCAGACTTGCTGCCACAAGCTCTAGCACTGTAGTTTCCCACAGATTCACACATTTGCAAGTAGTTTAAAGTGTATTAAGCCTATCTGAACTTGCAAAACTGCTTCTCAAGAGTACAAGCAAGGCTACCCCATTTCAGTGACAATGGGTCTAAGTCCTAGAAGAACCAACTCTTTACTGCACAAGATGGTCTTGAGAAAACTGAGCTGTTTCACCCTGCAAAACTAGGAAGAAAACGTATTATTAAAGCATATAATCTTCCCTTGTGCTTTATAGTGAACTGTCCTTCAAGAAACACAGCCTTTGCCTTCCTAAAGGGCAGCCAAACGAGGATAACCTGCTGAACGTGGCACCTGCAGCAGTAGGTGGATGAGAGCTCTGCAGCTACATAAATAAAAACTGCTGCTCCAAGCCGAGACTAATTGTGTCTTGTTTTTAGGGAAGGAGGAGGTGGGTGCAACACGATTTGTCTGGTCTAAGGGGACAAACACCAACTCTATTTTCAGCTCAGCAAGTTAGAACAAGTGCTCTCAGTTCAACTTCAGAACTGGAGGACGAGCTTCAGCATGGAAGTAGCTGACATCTGGAACAGCAAAATTCCCTACACGTTGCTTCAAAACCAGAGCAGGCTACTATGCAGACTTGGCACCAAGTTTGCTGACTTTCTGCAGTAAGACACCCTCTAAAACACACAGGTAGTTTCCCAAACATTCCTGGAAGACTGCCTCCTTCAATGACTCTGCTGTGCAGCAGGAAACCTTGTCAGAACAAGCGAGATCTTCCCAGCGCAGGTGGGGCTCACCACAAGAAGCTAGTTCTTGCTGCCCTTCAAGATAAGCAAATTAGGGTTCATCCATCAATTATTCAAACTGAAGACTTGATCCTTCTCCCTCATCTTCTATTTAAAGTTTTGGTGGAAGTAGGATTAGCAAAGTGAGGCTTTATACTGTGAAGACAGGAGAGCCAGGAAAGGCATGTAGCGTTCAGGCTTTACACAGCCGCACCGTAATGCGAGGTGCTGATAGGCAGTTTGCTAAAGTGGTTTAATTCTTTAAGGCAGATTTACAGTATCCTCTGGAAAAAAAGTAAACCTTTGCAAGAACACCCTTGAATTCAAAAGTAATTCATGCTGGGTTTTTTTGCAGAATGATTTCCACTGGAAAGGACCTTAAGATCATACAGTTCTAACCCCTTGTCACGGGAAGCAACACCTTTCACTAGACTTTCTCACCCAAGGCTCTGTCCAACCTGGCCTTGAGCACTGAAAGGGACGGAGCAATTACGACTTCTTTGGGCATCCTGTTCCAGTGCCTCACCACCCTCACAGTAAAAAACTTCTTCCTTACATCTAACCTGAACTTCCTCCACTTCACTTTAAGCCCATCACCCCCTGTCCTATCACTACAGTCCCTGATCAAGAGTCTCTCTCCAGCATCCTGGTAGGCCCCCTTCAGATACTGGAAGGCTGCTATGACGTCTCTACACAGCCTTCTCTTCTCTAGGCTGAAGAATTTTCTCAGGTTTTCTTCATACGGTAGGTGCTCCAGCTCTTGATCATCCTTGTGGTCTCCTCTGGACTTGCTCCAACCGCTTCATGTGCTTCTTATGCTGAGGACACCAGAACTGCACACAGTGCTCCAAGTGGGGTCTTACGAGTGCAGAGGGGCAGGATCATAAAATGGTTTGGGTTGGAAGGGACAAGCTCATCCAGTCCCAAACTCCTGATACAGACAGGGACACCTTCCACTAAACCAGGTTGCTCCAAGCACCTTCCAAGCTGGCCTTGAACACTGCCAGGGATGGGGCAGCCACAGCTTCTCTGGGCAACCTGTGCTAGGGCCTCACCACCCTCATAGTGAGATCTTAAGATGCATTTTGAAGAAAAGGGTTTTTGAGCACTCATTTGCTTAATTTACTCCATTTCAAATTTGCTCAGTTTGTACAAAAGATCTTTTTCAGTTGCCAGCACTAGAAAAAAGCCACAAGCCAAAAATCAAGTCAGCTTTTATTGTACCTTACACAGCTTGTGCCAAAATGTGTTACTAAATCAGATGTTACAGTCATTGTTCATAGGGAATGTTAGCACAAAAACTCTTAAGAGGGAAGATAAGATGTTTTGTGACATCAAAATAAGCAGATGCTTCAAGTACAAAGGTACAACCCTCACTTTTTGACAAGACTTTTACTAAGTTAATAATCTCTACCTGTTAGATCAAAGCTGTTATCTAAATAGAAAATGTACCATAGCATTTAATGAGAATCTAAATTTAAAGTGTTGACAAGCATTAATAAATATGTTAATTTCTTCATTTAGCTGGCATTCATAACACTGGTATAAAGGAATGAGATACTTTATAGAACACTCTGATTCCTCTAGGGTAATATCTGAAGTAGCTCATTTTGCCCACTTCCACAACAGCCAGTTTGGGTGAACCAGGCTGTAAATGCACTCCAACAGCTCCCTGTGAGAGACAACAAGCATCAACATTACAAAATTAAACACTATTCTCTTTAAAGTGAGATAAAGGAGACATTTGAGAGCAGTAGCTCTCTTCCTCAAGAGGGAACCACTCTGCAGGCAGCGGCCAACACAAGGTAGACAGTGCTAGAGCTTTAACAGATGCCAGGGATTTCCCGGCCTAATACATACCACCACTTTGCATTTGCAAGCCCCATCTCCAGTAGTTAATTAGAAACAGGTCACCAGAAAAATCACACCAGACAACCTTTCTGTACTGACCAGAAAGGATAATGAAGCACTTCCAAAGTCTATATTCCTTTTGAGCACATTTTCACCTGTCTTGTGAGCCACCCAGAAGTTCACTGTAAATCAAGGCGCTCCTTTTGTTGGCTGAGAGCATCCATTTCAATTCACACTTATCTCTGATCACTAACACTGGTTTAATATCAGACATCTTCTGAAACTTGCAAAACACATTCACAAGTCTGAGCAACACAACAGCAAATTAATCTCAGCAGAAAGCCTCCTTTGACCACAGTAGAAAATCAAACAGAATTAAGTCTGAAAGAAAAGCGTAGGTAAACTACACCACAGAGGAAGCCTAGCAACGGGTTACAGCTGTGCAACACTCAGGTCTGCATGTTCACCCAGTTCTGCTCCACTGTCACATCCACTGGCAATGGCAGGATTAACAAGACAGGAGGCAGCAAGGAAAGAAGGTGTTACACACATTTTAACTACCTGGAAATACACTCTGTAGCATCCTTTCTCCTTGACCTTTCTTTTATACACTCATACCTACAGTATTATGCTTAAATCAAAGGCCCTTTCAGCTTTGTTCTAGAGGTCTTGTGTTGCCAAGTCTAATAAAACTGAATTACTACTGCTGTTTCTCATACATGAGACTCACAGGCACCTCAACCTCTGAAAATCCATTTCACCTTCTTCAGAACCTCCAAGATTGATCACTGGAAGTTATCAGACAATAACCAGATGGTTTCAAAACAGAGAGCAAAATACAATTTTGAGTTTTGTTGCAAAGCCATTGTCAATGGAGCTGATTTAAGACTTCTGTGTGTTGAGCTTTATGTACATTTGTCATACTTTTAAGAGGTACTTGTTAAAAAGAGACTTATTTAAGAATTCTTACCCAGCTCCTTGACCACTTGCCTGTGGGACTCACTAGATCTTGCCAGCTACTCTGGAGACCAAACACAATGACACATGGCAGTTCAACCTAGGCTTAAGGATCTACCCTGTACCACTCTTTCCACATCCCCTACCAATCTCCAGCTCTCCGTCCACACTGGCACCCTAAATGCCACTGCAAATGCAAATATTTGACGAGCTATGCTGTTCAAGGTAATAAGATTCACAGAATGGTTTAAGACAGAAGGGACCTTAAAGCTTATCCAGTTCCAACCCACTGCCACAGGCAGGGCCACCTTCCACTAGACCAGGTTGCTCCAAGTCCCATCCAACCTGGCCTTGAACACTGCCAGGGATGGGGCAGCCACAGCTTCTCTGGGCAACCTGTGCCAGGGCCTCACTGCCCTCACAGAGAACTTCTGCCTAAGATCTCATCTCAGTCTCCCCCCTGTCAGTTTAATGCCATTCTCCCTTGTCCTGTCCCTACAGGCCTTTGTCAAAAGCCCCTCTCCAGGTTTCTTGTAGACCCTTTAAGCACTGGAGATGCTCTAGGGTCTCCCCAGAGCATTCTCTTCTCCAGGCTGAACAAGCCTGGCTCCAGAGCAGAGCTGCTCCAGCCCTCACAGCATCTCCATGGCCTCCTCTGGATTCGCTTCAACAGCTCCATGTCCCTCTTGTGTTGCTGCCCCAGAGCTGGACGCAGGACTGCAGGGGGTTCTCCCCAGAGAAGAGCAGAGGGGGAGAATCCCCTCCCTTGACCTCCTGCTCACACTCTGGGGATGCACCCCAGCACAGAGGGGGTTCTGGGCTGCAAGCACACACTGCTGACTCCTGTTGAGCATCCCATCAATCAGTGCCCCCAATTCCTTCTCCTCAGGGCTGTCCCCCATCCATTCTCTCGTTGATCAAAGGTTTAGGTCTACCCCACAACCTCTGGCTCTGTCAGGAATTCAGTTCACAGCTTGGTCCTGCAAGCAACTCAACTCTCATAACTAAGCACACAGCAACAAGCCATGGCACAGGAAGCTTCTCACACACCAGAACCAGCAAAGCAAGCACTTCATGTGAACGCATTCTAGCTGAATGCATTAAAGCTCCAGAGATGTGGTGCATGATACCCTTGCAGGGCAATGTAAAACTACCATGAGATCAAGAAAAGGATTTTACATCAGCTCAGCTGGCTACAAGGTTCTCTGATTTTTATGTACCAGCTTTTGAACTACTTGTAGACAGCCCACAAAGGAATCTGCATACAGCAACATACCCAGACATCAGATTTGAACACAAATCAAGCGGATTTCTGAACACAGCCATCAACATGGCTTGAACAACATACCAAGCTGTAGACCACCAGCTGTGTTGCCTCTTTAGTAACATTTACAATTGTCAATGAATACGATTGCCAGTAGCATTAATATACTGCATTTGTTTCAAGTACCTAAGAGGTTGAGGAAAACTGAATATTCAATTATGTAATCAGACATGGAACTACAGAAAATTAAGCAGTAAGAAATGAAAACCTGGTACTATTACTGTGTTAATTTACCACTTTTGCTCCTAGGAAGTCTGAATGGTTATGGCCTTTTCTACATGTTTCTTAGGATGACATCAACCAGACACGATTTTTCACCAGCACAGCTATGCTGCTGGAAATCCAAGCAGATACCAAATCACACAGAGAAAAAAAAACCTGCAGCCAGCACATGGGATCTGCAGTAGGAATTCACTGCAGTAAAACTACAAAATGTGTTTGTCTATTCTCAAAGGAGTAGCTGGTATATTTGAAGGTTTTTATATGATCTAGAGCTGTACAGCAGCTTCTTTTCTTTTAGCACAGCCAGGAGAACCAAATCAGTAAGCCCAGTGGTTAGAAACCTGTCCCACCTTCTCACCAGAGACTAAGGACAAGATTGCAGGGAAGAATCACTGTGATAACAATCATTTACTGAAGCTGCTCAGTAAAGGCTCTGTAAAAAGGCCTCAAGCCAATTAGCTATGCCCTGTACAAGCATGGAAGGCACTGGAAAGTGGTAACTGTCAAATAATTACTTGTTAGACTTCTGTATATAAAGAAAAAAAAAAAAATCAAACCATCTACCATGACCCCCTGCTAAGGTTAGATCTTGTCCTTTTACATCCACCACTGGATAAAAAGCTTCACTCCAGCTGATATCCCTTGCCCATACCCATCTTTTTATGTCACTGCCTAAGGTCATTTTTAGTACGAGAATGTGAGCCATCATCAGAAGCCACTCCTCAGAGCACAAAGCACTGACTTGCTAGTTAATTTTATCTCTAGTCATGCTTGAACAATCTCTTTGATAACATAACAGGGATTTTTTTCTTTCTTGAACAAGAGCTGTACCAGCAATGAAACAAAGCAGACAAGAGTTAGGCACAAAAGAAACATTAAATGGAAAATCAGAGAATACAGAAGCAAACTGCAATTACACTAAAGCATAAAATTCCAACTTTCCCACATTTTTCTGAAGGAATACAGACAACAAAGTTCTTCAATCCTGTTATATTTCTGAAAACTTCAGGGAAGGAGTATGCTAACACAACATAAGACAACTGCAGGTTTCAGCCTGGGATCCTCCCTCCAGCACTCTTTGATGAAAAAGGTGTGTTGGGTTTTCTCTAAGAGAGGGAAGAGCTGGACTGTGCTTCAGAAGGTCCCATGATTGCCGAATACGTGCTCCAGGGACCTCTCTCTTATGAATTTCAAGACGCAGCTGGGCTCTGGTCTCTCTGTCTGTGACCACATCCCTCTCAAGGCTTCTACCAAGTCAACAAATTTGTGGGGTGTAATAAAACAAGCTTTGCAGCAGACTGCTCAGACCTCAGGAACCAGCTCCTCAAACTGCCTGCCAGTATAAATTCAGAAAGCCCCCAGGCAAAGGATCTGTTCATCCAGCCCATTAACCACTAAATCATTTCAGTGCAAGTCGGTGAGGGTTTACAGTCTTCAAGACCTACTACTTGGGGTTTGTGGGTTTTTAAGGCAGCACCACCTGATGTTCATTTATACAGGGAACCCTGTGCTTGGGATTCCCTTCATGAGACTGCTAGGTTCCTCACTGGCTTTTTCCAAGGCACATGCTGCTTCTCACACCCCTTTACTACCCAAGGCAAGCCTTCAAGTGATAGTGCAGCATTAATGGGCCTGAGAGGCTGCCTGAAGCTTTCCTGCGCATAGCCATTCCTGCACTGGGCAAGTCAAAGCAGGCTGCACAGGTATGTATTCTACTGATAAAAATCAGTGCTGCTATCAACAGAAACTAGAAGCTTTGATGGGTTGAACATACACTAGAATAAAAGCCATCTGTCTGACAGACTTAGCATTTCTCACTGAATACTGCAAAGAATTCATGAAACAGAACTTGAGGAGATGGTGTTGCAGGCTGTTTCCTGAAGGGTTACCTTTCCTCATCTTTGTCATGCATTCATTACCCATGGGCACATACAGAGTGATGCATTAACTGTGAACATGCAGTGGTTTTGTTAATTACATCAATTGGAAAAGACTGAATATTCTAAATTCTTTAACAGGAAACAATTTTAAGACAGTCCTTTACATTCTAACATTTTTATTTTGTATTACTGTTGAGTACACTGAAATTCATACACAATATTCTGGTGAAAACCAAGTTTGAGACAACACAAGAGGTGGTCCGTATATAGGTCACTTCAGGAACATACATACACCAGCAAGTATTTACAGGAACTATTTCCTCTTGTTGAAAACCACATACATCTGCCTTGCCTGGTCTACACCAGCATATGAAACAGGTTCCAACCCTATAGCAAAAAACCACATCATATTAAAGCAACCCAAGTCATCATCCCACATACTTCCATACACTTACAGCAAAGATGATTTAAAAACTCATGCTCTCTGAAGCCCATGTGTTCATCTGCACTTCACCTAAAAAAATCACAATACTTTTTGGAAGTCCTCAACTTTACAGGACAGCCTCCAAATACATAAAGCCCTTGTGAACCAGAAGATTACAAACCAAGTGCCTCCAGTTGTTTTGATTATATGCAGAGGATTTATATATATGCATATATATATATACACACACACATATAAGGGTTTTTAAATAGGAGCAGTTTGAGGTCTCCTGGGTATTGATCAAGAAGTGAAGAGTAATTAGCCAGGGTTCATTAAAACATGCTTCCGTTAGCCTCCCCAGATACCTAATCTGAATTCATTTACACAGCCATGTGCCACAAGTGCAAAATTTTAACCCCCTTAAGCCCTGTTTTGCATAATACAGACATCTTTTTCTCACCAAGTCTTTGTCCTATTTCTATTACATGGAACTGAAATAGTCTTTCCTCTTGACTTCAGTACAAGCTCCTCCATAGGGTCTCATGACTTCAGCCACCAAGCTTTTTACCTGCATGAGCTGACAGTGTTCAAGTCTCTCCAAGATGATGAGTGTATATGGAGCAGGGACTACATAACACATGAAGCCTCTCCTCAGCACAGCCATTCAAAGTCAACACGCTGAAACCAGTTTCTGTTTTCCCTGTACAAGTAGTGCTGCGTGTCTTCTTTAGCCATCCTAGCCACACGACCAGCAGCCTTTAATAGTGAAGCAGACAACTGTTTGAAAGTTATTACTCCCAGGTTTAATTCTGTGAGTGAAATCAGTGCTCACTTCATCAGTTGCCTGAACCTCCAACTATCACCTATCAACAGTGATTTCTGTTAGTAACATGCAATGCATAATTGTAAGATCATGCCTCAGTCATACCTCCCTGCATAGGGATGCTTATGTTAACACACTCTTTCAGAGCATATTTCTCTGCCCCAACAGCTCCAAGACTCTTAACTAGAGCACTGAAGCAGACTTTGCTAGCCAGCAAGCCATCAGGCTTCAGCCCCTCCTGAAGACACTCCCTTTTGTCACACACAAAGCGTGGCACTAAACCAAAACACTGCTGTTCAGAGATGCTCTCTCTTGAAGTACTCTGCAGAGGTTTTAATGCAAAGACAGTATAAAAAGCAGGATAAGAGCTAGACATCAAGGGCTGGCTGAGGCAAGCAAATCTTACAGACAAAGTATTTGTAAATGCACCAAAAAATGCCAGGAAAAGTTCATTAGAACCTTTTAACCATCTTCCCCTGACACTCAATAAACAAAATGCTTAGTTCAGAAAAGACTAATATACCTGCAATTATCCCATATTACTACACTCATTACTAAATGCCATGGTGTGCAGTGCTGAAGAGGACAAACTAAACATTTTATCAGTTGAAACACACACTGTCCACTCCTCCCCCAAACCAGCCAAACACATCCCTGAGACAAGCCCTTCTTCAAGAAAGAGCATTAAAACAGAGAAAAGCTTTGTAATCAAACAGTCTGGAAATAAATGAGGCATATTAACTGCAGTAATGATCTCAGGGTGCAAGAGCTGCATCTACAGAACTTGAAAGCTATACCTAACATGCACTATGCTATCCAGAGAAATCACTCCTGGGAGAAGAGCCAACTACCTCATCCTGAAACTATTATGTCAGAACATTTCTGAATGAGTGACCAGCCAGGCCAGCTTACTCCTTAAACAGAGGAAAGGGAAACTGTTAATAATAAAACCCAAGCTAAAGCTGTTTCCCCTTATGGGAAGAGGGAAAACTTGAATCCTCATGCAGCAATCTAGCTGTTGACACATCTCTGGCATATATTCCTCATATGCCACAGACCTCACCACTCAGCTGAGAGGTCACCATGCATGCCCTTCACACCACTTCAATGGCCCTCCTATGTGCACTGCCACAGATTTACAGCATGAACTATTTGAAACACCCACCAAAATCACCATTCAGGAAATGGATACCCCAACACCATGTAAATGGTTGAACAGTCAAAATTATGTCAACCAGGCAGGTTTTTTTTTAATCTCAGAAAAGACTAGGAGAAAAGGACGAACAGATTACTTGCAATTTGTTAAACAGCTTGGAGAAAAAAAAAAAAAATCATCTTAGGCTCACTAGGACATTCTGTAGACATTCACACACCTTATAGAAAATAAGGCCCTGATCAGACAGGTAACAAGTACTCAATCATGGCACATCTACATAAGAAATGTGCATCATTCTTGTTACGCACTCAGTTTATTTAAGTTTGCATAAGCCTGACACATGCTAGGGTTTAGAGCTATTAAGCTTAATTTCACATTTAAATCCCACACACCTTACCCAAGTAACAAAGCTCTGAACACAAAGCAAGCCTGCTCCCTTCAACCTAAACTGTTTCATATTGTGTTACAGGATGTCATTCAAATGCAAGTGTAACCAACAGGCCTTCCTCTCCACAGAGCAAGGGTTATTTTGATAACTTTTATCTGTTGCTTTCCTCTATGAGCGCTTTCTTCTCAACAACAAGCTTCACTGACAAAACTTCCCAACTGCATTGACAGTCTTACAGCTGAGGGCAAGATGGAGCGCTGCAGTGCTCCCAAAGTCACGCGCAGTATTCATCACACACACCTCAGCCTCTTACACTCCCAGACTGTTGCAGATTACATGTGACTACACAAACATGTGAGACACACTCAGCAAGACACATTGTCTAGAGAATTCCAGGACAAGCTGCATGTGCAATTACCTCCTCCACAGCTGCTCCCAGAGTCTTTGTTGCATTGAAAGGAGGAGATCCAGTTCTCCTGGAAGATCAATGTGTAGGGCAATGAAATCATGAATATTTACCAGGCACATGAATATCAAATCTGAGAACAGAAAGCTCTTCAGGGCAGTTGTATTCTGCTCCAGATCACACTTCACTTCGATGAGAGTCTCAGGCATTCTGGGACAGAAATAGCACTTTCTGTTCTTGTAGGCTGAGAGCTCCTTTTGGACTACAAGTTGCAGATTTGCTCCCGAAGAAGGATGAAGGAACATTTCAATCCCACACAGTGTTTTAGAGACTGAGACGCTATAGGCGCAAGAAACTCTTCCATGCTTTTCACAAAGCACTTTCCATGGATTAGAACTAGCAATAGACAGCAAGGAAGGACGTGAAACAAACTAACCCAGCTCTCCACTCAATGCACTGTTATTTTCTGATACAACAAATCTTGCTACGAAACGGTAAATAGAATCATAGAATCATTTAGGTTGGAAAATACCTTTAAAATCATCATGTCCAACTGTTAAATTTGCACTGCAAAGTCCACCACTAAACCATGTCCCTAAGTGCCACACCTACACAAATCCCCCCAAGTATGGTGACCCAACCACTTCCCCGGGCAGCCTGTTCCAAGGCTTGACAGCCCTTTAGGTAAAGAAGTCTTTCCTAATATCCAGTCTAAACCTCCCCTGATGCAACTTGAGGCCCTTTCCTCTTATCCTATTGCTTGTTACCCAGGAAAAGAGAACAACACGTACCTTATTACGACCTCCTTTCAGGGACCTGTAGGCAATGATAAGGTCTCCCCCAGGCCTCCTTTTCTCCAGACTAAACAACCCCAGTTCCCTCAACTGCTCCTGGTAAGACTTGTGCTCAAGGCCCCTCACCAGCTTCATTGCTGCTTTTGTTCTGGCAAAGAAGGATGAACATAGCTATGTTTCATTCAAGTGAGAAACTGCTTTTTAAAAAATATGCCATTTGCTGCATTAAGAGACGCTAGTCATTCCCAAAATTATACAGGCAAAGTGTGTAAGGGTTATGGAACACTTAATATTAAGAAACAAGCAGAAAAAAAAAAAAAAAGAAACCTCACCTCTGTTCACTGCACTGAGACAGACTCACTGCCTTGCCCACGCTTTCAGCCTGGGTACTAGTCTACTGTTGCCAAGCACTGTAGCTGAGGAAACCAGTTACTTTAACCATCCCAAAGTGATGCAGGATCATAACACAGGTTCACATCCAGCTCCAGCCCAAGATGTCTGCAACCTCCTGAACCTGACAGATCTGTACTACAGGATACCTGTCCGATTTACAGGTTTTTCAGCTTGGACAGGCAGAGCCAGAAAAGAACAAATTTGAGCAACCCATCAAGAAAAAAAACAGGCAAGGCTGCAAATTAAGAGCATACCCATGGGGGTAACTCTTCAGGAATGGCAACTGATGTGGAGGAAGTTGTTCTTTCACTTGCCTCAGGGCTGTAGCAGTCCTCATAACAAGATGGGAGATATTAGTGGCTGCCCCAGTAAAGCAAAACTGCCACTTCCTGGAACACCAGGATAGAAAGGCATTCTACCCCTTTCTAAGTCCCTGTTATTCTGGAAGATTCACCTGGTTGGGTAGTTCTTTACTAACAAATGGCAGCATCTTTCAACTGTTATCACATCCAACTAAAAAATATTCAGAACTTCAAGATAAACACTTCCACGGTCAAAGTCCCAGCCATATAGCACGTAATCCAAAAGGAGATCCTAATCAAAACCTCTTATTTGCTTCTCTACGCAATCAGTCTTTCCAGCTACTGTATTCACTGTCATCAGGCCCATTCTCTGATTTTTATCAGTATCACTGAATATTACAGTCTGTTTCTGGGAAAACAAATACTTTCCACACAGGAGCAAGCTAGAATAACAGCTCCTGTACCTTGCCCTGAAAAGACTTAATTAACATGATTTGTCTAGCATAGATTTGGTTTGACATTTGAACAAGGGATATGAAAAATTTCATGTTATAAAAACCCAACAAGCAAGAGTGTCCACCTTGACTATTAATGATGGCTTTATGCCCAGAGGCTCAACACAAGCTTACTGCTCTCATACCCCATGAGAAGAGCCTCAGCTAGAGAACAACGTCAAAGAGCATTGCCTGCCTAAGACTGGAGAGTCTCGGTTTCTGCACATCAGCTTCTAGAAGCGGAGAGGATAACCCTGACATTTCCAGGTGGATTCATGACTGGGAAAGTGGCTGTGCTCTTCAGTTCTCCACCTTCCCCAGTCTCCTCCTATAAAGATACTCATCAGCTGACAACCCACGTGGTCACCTGTCCAGAACACTTCCAATTCACCAGTGAACATAGAAGGAAGGGAAGCTGCCTGCTGAAGTCCTGGATTCAAGTCTGAACATATAGTTAAACAGCATAAAAACAAAATGGTGCTACCAAGGGACAGTACCCAAAGTATTAACTTATTAGAGGGCAAAACAAAACAAGGAGCTCTTTAAATATGGGAACAAATAGCCCTGTATACACACTGCCCAAATTTTACTCACATGCAATGTTTCAGCAGCTCTGAGTGAGGCATTATTTAGGTATCTTTCAAAGATAACTTCTTGGCTCATTTTACAGCTTTTACGACTAGAAGAAGCATGCAACCTACAAAGAACTTAAAACCATGCATGACAAATCCCAAAAGGGCAGCTCAGAAGTACTTTGGGCAACACAGTTCCCAAGGTAGCAAACTGCCATATCAGCCAGTCTCCACAAGTGTATTTTAAATGGTTCCTAAGAACAAAAGTTCATTCTGGAAGACTCTTCTGGCCCAATTTAAAATCAGAACAACCAAAGTAAGTTAAATAATACTCTGCCTTAAAACTTGAGACAAAGTTTCAAAAATACACAGAGCTTTTCGAACACTGAAATCCCCAAAAGGCTATAAGCTCTCTGCTACTTGCTCTTAACACCTTCCCTTTTTACCATTCCACTTTAGCAGCTCAATATTGGATTCACAGAGGGCCTTTTTTTCTTTTTTTTCTTTAATTCAAAACTTTGATCTCTGCAACAGGATTCCAATTCCAAATTAGGGATCCCACTAAGTAATGTAGAAGCAATTACAGTCAGAGATCAATCAAACTCTACCTCCCAACAGACAAAAGATCACTTTAAGATGGCAACAATATCCTGGTGTGATATTTAAAGTTATTCATGATGCACGACTCTAAGCCATAGGAAGGTTTTTGGCTATTGCAATTTGTCCCAAGCCACTTCAGACAACACACTGGATAATACAGCTCTGGCTGGCCATTAACCAGCAGCTAAAGTGGCTGGAGCACCAATTCTCACCTTTTAATTACACAACAGAGAAATGCAAGTTCAGTACTCCTTCCAGTTGCCTGCCAACAGCACACAGCCCACCTTAGCTCTAACTTTAAAATACAGTGAACCCTGGAGAGCAAAAGGCATTATCAGACAAATTAAATAATCCTTGAGGGCATTACAAAGTTGTGATGGATTTCACTGTAAGGTATCAAGGGAGGAAAAGCATTTGGGGAAATTACCCTGGGAAGAACTGACATACAAAGACAAGAATTTAAATTCCATCAGCACTCTCCTCAGCAGAACAAGTTTAGGCCATGTTTTTATATAACAGGATGCTGGAAGAGTTCACAAATGCCTGGAGGAGGGGAGAGAAACAAAAAACCCCTGTGGTTTACGGCATGCTTTTTACCTTTGTGTAGGCCTTCCCTGTGAACTGCTCAGAGAAAGGAAGCCAATAGAGCCTCAGAGCATGCAAAAGCAGGTTGATGTGGACAAGCTCATGAGTACCTGAGCAAAAAAAACCTGCATCACTCCAGTAAAGTCTACCCTGTACGTTGCTGCTATTTCTGCACAGAGGTGACAGTATGATCACTGATAGTTCATTGTCTGCTCAGTGCCAGCCAAAGCACAGGTAAAGGGTCATGAAGCAAAAGTATGAAACACAGCAAGGCTTTGTTTGTGTTCTGTGAGGGAAGTGCAGAATCACATATCTACTACAACTATACTTTGCACATATACTTCTCATTAAAGCTATTAACAATAACATTAGAATGAGCATACACCTTTAGAGCTGTGAATCAGTTGAGGGAAAAGTACGTTCCCTAGTATCACACCTTCCCAGACAATGTTGGTATCATTGGGATACCCAGAGGCAGGACGCACATTTAACACAGGAGTCCCATTCCAGTACCCAGTTTGATAAAAACAAAGGGAGGACTCAGACCATGAGTGAATCAGCTTCTTCAGATTTTTTTTTCGCTTTAAGAAATAATTTTAATTCATATGACTCGTGGTGCTAAAGTACCGTCACAGGCTGCCCAGAGATGTGGTAGATGTGCCATCCTTGTAGGTATTCAAGGCCAGGCTGGATGTGGTCCTGGGCAACCTGACCTAGTTGAAGATGTCCCTCCTCATTCCAGGAAACCTGGACTAGATGAGCTTCGAAGGCTCCTTCCAATCCAGATCATTCTAGGAAGATCTTTACACTATCCTCTGCAGGAAGGAAAAAAAGAAAAAAAAAAAAGCAAAAAGAAAAAAAAGCAAGCCATTGCATGAACACCCTTGAATTTATAAGTTTTTCACACTGGGTTGTTGGGGGTTCTTTTCCCCATAGAATCATAGAATGGTTTGCACTGGAAAGGACCTTAAGATCATTTAGTGCCAGCCCCTTGCTATGGACAGGAACACTTCACACTAGACTGTGTCACCCAAGGCTCTGTCCAACCTGGCCTTGAACACTGCTAGGGATGGAGCATTCACCATTTCTCTGAGCAATCTGTTCCAGGGCCTCACCACCCTCACAGTAAAGAACTTCTTTCGTATGAAGACAGGCTGAGGAAGTTGGGGCTGTTCAGCCTGGAGAAGAGAAGGCTGCGTGGAGACCTCATAGCAGCCTTCCAGTATCTGAAGAGGGCCTATAGGGATGCTGGGGAGGGGCTCTTCATCAGGGACTGTAGTGACAGGACAAGGGGTTATGGGTTAAAACTTAAACAGGGGAAGTTTAGATTGGATACAAGGAAAAAGTTCTTTACCGTAAGGGTGGTGAGGCACTGGAATGGGTTGCCCGGGGAAGCTGTAGACGCTCCATCCATGGCGGTGCTCAAGTCAAGGCTGGACAGAGCCTTGAGTGACACGGTTTATGGCCAGGTGTCCCTGGCCATGGCAGGGGGGTTGCAACTAGTTGGTCTTAAGGTTCTTTCCAACTCTAACTATTCTAAGATTCTATATCAGTGGAGACCAGATTTTGACTAGAAGTGTGAATAGTACAATAAGAGGATACCATTAATATTGATTTGTTTAAACCACCAGGAACACAGCTAAAGAACTGCAGTCTAAGGAACAATTCATGTTGTAAATTACAAGAACTGAGGTGTTCAGTGCTATTACTTGAAAGTGGTTAGTTTTTCTGATTTTTATGACATACATAGGTAGGCCACAGAGACGCTGACACGCGCAGAAAAATCAATTTGATAATGAAAGACCTTACTGTAAGCTTTTTCAGGATCTTATTTCAACGCAGCTGAGAACAGTGTAACAAAGTTGACTCAGCTCAAATCAAGCCTGGACTGTTACAGAAAGTCTACAAGCCAAGCAGGTTTGGGGTTGGTCTGGGGTTTTTTTAATTCTATCAAACTTTTTGTAGGGGAATTACTTCAACCCGTAGAAGAATGCACGCTCTGCTGAACTTGTTTTGCAGTTCACTTGGTGAAAAGTATTTTTCCCTGTGCTAACAGGACAGTCTAGAAAAGAAAGTCTCAATTAGCAAACCACTGAGCATGATGAAGGCTGGTGAGCCTCCTATTAAGATTCAAGAAATCTGGACATCAAACTTGCCACTGGATTAAGCTGGACTTTATTTTTTAAACAAAAAGCACATTCACCTGAATAATTTTGAATAGCAGGGCTGGAATAGCTATTTATTATTAACCTACCCTGTTACGGCTAAGTACTTAATTATAGCAACATAACTAGCTGAGTTCTCTAGAAGAGACTCAAAACTCCCAAGAATCAAATAAGGAAACTAGAAGTTTTTCCACAGAGCAGCACACAGTTCTACCACTAACCACAAAAAATTAAAATACTTCAGGCATGTAGAGAAACCATGAATACTTGTTACATTGAATACTACCTGTTTGTCACCTCAGCAGTTCTTACTCGCTGTTTCAGGCAAAGATGCATATAATAAATGTTATTTCTTTTCCAGCAAGATTAATGTTTGTTTGTCCACGTGTTGTTACCTGGCAAGAGATATTAGTCTCCTTGCTACCTGGCAAGACCACTAGCCTTAAGCCACAGCACTGGCAATCAGAAAGACATAAACAGCACATTTTTAGTGAAAGCAAGATTTTAGACATTACAACCAAGTAATGCACTCTAACACAAACATGTGAGATCAAAGCTCACACGGCTATAAGAGCTGCAAGATACACTTATTCAAAGGGAAAAAAATAAACTCGGGCACTACACCTCAAAAAAAAAAGAATGTAGCGAAAACAGATACCTCTTTAACTACTGAAGGAAATTCCTCAGCTCAAGCTGCCAACATTTGGACACCACATGCCAAGACACTGTTTATGAATGCAACCTCAGCTCATGAGGAGAACAGTATGGGTTTTCAACTACTGTCTTCATGAAGAGAGGTCACAATTCATGCTACAAGCTGGTACCTAGGGTAGGGGGGAGCTCTGCTCCTCGTCTAACACACAATTATTGATACTGATAAACTGAACATCCAGAAAATAAGAGTATCCCATGGAGATAAAAAAAATGATCAGCTAACAGAACTGAAATTACTTAGTGCCATAGGAATCAACTTTACACATCTTAAAACTAAATTAGTCAGAAGATCCAAAAAAAAAATATTTTGAGGCAAGATTCAAAATAAAAAGACAATTATTTTTCCTTGGGTGAAAACATGACCTTTTATTAACCCAATTCTTTGGGGCTTATTATTAGGAAGAGAAACTGCAAAGGTTTTTTCAAAAGTCAGCGTACATTTTCCAAAGTCCAAAACCAGCAGAGTCCATTGAGAGAAGGGTGCTCACATCCAGCAAAGCTACACTATAAAGAACATTAAGACATTGTCTCTATGCTGGGAAATAAGACAGCACATAATTTACCCAGAATTCTTTCTCTTCAAATCATCCAGTTCCAACTATGACAATGTGAAGCAACGCCAGGGCTACAGAGGTCTCCTTTCCTCCAGTACGAGGGAGGAGAGGATGCAAGTAGGGAAACACAACCTAGCTGTACCTGTCTCTGCTGTGACAACCCAAGGAGTCCTTGCTTTCCAAATACATTCACCTACCTTACTCAGTAAACCACCTTCCCAAAAACCAGAGCTCTATGTAACACAGCTTTCTCAGTTCATCCCAAGCCATCCTCAGACTGTGCAGCCTGCATTAAACTTTACTTTTCCACTTGTATTCCCATTCCTTTCCTCCTCAGTATTCAGAGCTGCAGCAGGCCACCAGTGCCAACTCACCAGAGGAAGCAGGCTTGTAAGATAATCCCTTTTATTAAGCCAAACATCCCAGGCCAAGGCAATGCATAACCAGCTACCACAAGCATCAGCCTGCCAAGAACAGCACAAAACACAAAAAAGCCAAACCCACCCCTGAGAAAAAACACAAAAGAAACTCTTTCAGATAAAAACAGAGACTGTTAAGATCAGTAAGGATATGGAGAACCAAGAACCTGTGCTTAACATG
Organism: Lathamus discolor; assembly: GCF_037157495.1. NCBI lineage: Eukaryota > Metazoa > Chordata > Aves > Psittaciformes > Psittacidae > Lathamus > Lathamus discolor. Next base: position 21,142,899 of record NC_088909.1, on the reverse strand, counting down.
CTGTTCACAAGACAGTAAGTCCAAAATGTAGCAGAAGATACACCACTGTACCCTCTAATCAGCTCACATGTGATATTAGTAAGATGAAAAGGGTACTTTTAAACACTGCTATATCCCAAGATGAAGCCAAAGGCTGATTCCAAAGGAAGTAATCCAAACAGAAAACAGACTTTTAAAGTGTATTTACAATTTTACATTAAGACCTAACTACAACAGCCAAGAGGAAACTGGGCTTACATTATCTCAACACAAGGAAAAACAAGAACTTTAGAACAAAAATGTGCTAATCTCAGTTAAGAAGCCAAGCCTCAGGAGAAAAGGCTTCAGAAAGTGTTCTAGCCTTGTCACCACCATTTTCTTTTGTTGTTGCTTAAATATCTTTCAAAATTTAATAATCTCAATCCCTTTCTCCTTGGTCCAACCATTCTCTTCCATTGACTTTAACAGAATCATCTTACATTTTATTAATTTCTGAAGCAGGTAGGAGCAGTCTTGACCATTCAAATCAATGTGCATCTGCCACAAAAAAACATAAATTCTTAATTAAATTCCATTTGAGACAGAATGGTATCTCAAAATTTCTAATACAGGTGCACAGGCTTCAACTTTGTATATACAGAGTCCAGCATCCAGTTACAGCCCAATAGTTAACTCAATCTCTCAAAACTGCAACAAATTTGTTGTTTAAGTCAGCTCAACTTCAACTATAGGTAAGAATTCTGCTTTTTATTAGCCTTCAGAATGTCAGAGATCTTAAATGCCCATGCCTGGGAAGGTGCCTTTGAATCCCCACCAGGTCAATATCCCTTAGAAAAAAGGGAGACTGTAAGCAAAGCCCTTGGCAAGGCTTACAGGTACATTTTCCAGGTTTCTGATCAATGCTTTAGAAAAAAGTCCCTTTTTGTGTTGGTATCTGAACTAGATGATAATGCTGTAGGCACTCTAAGAGCATGGCTAGAATACCAACTGCCTACTCCTTTGCAATAGTGATTAGAGAACCAGAACAGCCTCCATTCCACAACTATGTACTTACCACCCTGAGAAACAGGCAGCCCCTATTCAAACCAGCTCACCTAAAAGCCAAGGAGAATTGGAGCTTTTGTGGGACACATTCTGACACAGGCTGCCCAGAGAATCTGCGGCTGCCCCATTCCAGGCAGTGTTCAAGGCCAGGTAGGACAGGGCTTGGAGCAACCTGCTCTAGTGGAAGTTTCCCTGCCCATCACAGGGGGTTGGAACTGGATGACCTTTAGCTTCCCTTCCAAACCAGACCAGCCTGCAATTCCATGATAAGCACTGAGGGAGATGGGCCAGCTCAGTAAACGGCTCTCTTCACTATCTGCATTTCTTAAAAACTAGCCTACCCATTGCTATGTTTAATTCACAGCCCTCAACTACTTACAGCTCTGGACAGGTAAACAGTCATTTGCCGCCACAACCCAGACAGCTCAAAAATGGTACTTTAAATACCAGCCTCCACTTGGGCATGGGAAAGCTGTGAGAGATGGAAATAACACGAATGCACGCTCAAATACGAAATAATGTTGCGCACTCAAGCAAGACAAAACCTTCACCCTTCAGCTCAATAAATTACAGATATAAAAGAGGAAAAATAAAACAAATCAAGCTACCATGACAGATCACACTTACCCACCTTGGTGCAACCAAAAAACTTCATGGAAGCCTTCACATTTCCAGTTTCTTTTCCAAGAAAATAGAGAAGCTATTGAACAAGCACAGGGACTGCACACACACGACCTTTCGGAGATGAAGACTCCAAGCATGTGTTACCATCTAGTTTCTCTTTTCCATTGATAACCTTAAAACTGAGTAATTTCACTGGCACTATTTTATCAGGAGCTCAGGTACAAAGAATGTGAGGAATAAAACATGTATGTGGAAGAAGCATGCCAATTCCCAACCCATCAAATGTTACATGCTTCCTAGTCTATGTATCCCCCCAAATGAATTTTCTTTCCTTTTATGGGCCAGAGTATGGGTCTGAAATAACAGGAAAAATACTCTTCTTTAAATACAAGGTTAATTTGTTTTGTTCTTAATCAAATCCTCAACGTGAAGAGAGCCTTAATTTGCCCAGAAAGCAGAGCATTCAGGCTCAATTATACCATCCCTGCCACAAAGGTGCTACCAAAGAATAAGAACCACTGAGGAAGAAAGCAGCAGGAAGCCAAAACTTTGATCTCTAATCCCAGCTTAACCATGACCGTTTTGATCTTAGAAAAATTATTTAGCCTACAATGCCTCAGTGCTGTATGGATGGATATAAGGCTTTAAGTATTACCTACTCTTTGTAAGTGCAATGCAAGTAAAGCTCAGCAATTATGAAATCAAGTTAACTCACTGATTAATCGAACCCAAAGTGTGCTTTAAGAGTAAAATTATACTCTGCTAGTAAGCCAAGTAAGCTTGCCAAAGCTACAATGGTTAAGGAATTTTCATATCTGTTCATGTTTCCTACCTCAAATTCAACAACTCAGTCATGCTTTAAATGCAAATCATCATTTATCATGAAAACATTTTTACCTAGCAAATATATTAATATTTCATGGGTTTATTTATACAATAACCCCCACAAAAATTAGCTTAATAGGCAGCCCATAAAAAGTACTTAAAGGCTGCAGTCCATGTTGGGTGAAATGCAAGCTTTGAAGTCTCTCTAGAAACAGGTTAGCAACCAGCATCATTTCAGAAAAAAGCACTTCAAAACACATTTTTGAAAAACAGAGCAGACACCACCCCGTGCTACTCTTTTTATAACTTGGCATGGAGTTATCTAGATAACAATTAAAATGCTGATGACAAAATGTAAGTGGCTCAAAACAGCAACATATCAAATACACAAATAATCTTATCTAGAAGGAAATTTATTTCTCAGGAAAATGCACCAAAACACAATTGATTTTATTTTCTGATTATAGTCATAGAATCCCAGACTGATTTGGATTGGAAAGGACCTTAAAGCTCATATAGCTACCCACTCCCTGTCATGTGCAGGGACACCTTCCACTAGACCAGGTTGCTCCAAGCCCTGTCCAACCTGGCCTTGGTTGATGGTTGACAGGGATAAAGCAATTACCACTTCTCTGGGCAACCTGTTCCAGTGCCTCATCACTCTCACAGTAAAAACCTTCTTCCTTGAATCTAACCTGGACTTCCCCTGTTTACATTTAAAGCCATCACCCCTTGTCCTACCACTACAGCCCCTGATGAAGAGTTCCTCTTCAGAATCCTTGTACGCCCCCTTCAACACACTGGAAGGCTGCTATGAGGTCTCCAAGCAGCCTCCTCTTCTCCAGGCTGAAGAATTTTCTCAGCCTGTCTTCATACAGGAGGTGGTCCAGCTCCTGATCGTCACCATGGCCTTCTCTGGATCATTTAAGCTGACTAGCTCTGACCACTATCTCCATGAATTACAGAGTACCCTTCTACTGGGAAAGGAAAGCAGAAAAGCACAATTGTCCCATGACTTTTTACCTTTCAAAGTGTGTAACAACCTGAAACGCAGAAGAGCTCTGTACCTACAGGAGCAGACTGTGCTAGGTAAAGCAAGCTATTCACTGACTTGGTGCAAAATCAATGACAGTGATACCAGTTGGAAGGGAAGATTTTTTTTACGAATTCTAAAAACACGCAGTGCTTAAATATCGGTGTTGGTAGTACTTTAAATTGACAGTCTACAAGTAAGCTCTTAAAACCCGAACTTCAATTATTTTGGGTTTGGATTTCTTTTTTGGTTTGGGGCATGTGTGTTTGCTTTGTCTTTTTACCATTTTCTCTTTTGTTTCCAACTCTTCTTTACTGAATATTTGTGTTAAACAGCTTCTCTCAACATTCACCCTACAATATAGGCTCCTGTACCAGTCAACCAAAAACTCCACACTCCTGTTCCTCCAGATTCAGAACTACCAAGCAAAAGGGAGGACTTGCTGGGCAGTTCACCACGCTAACAAATCAGCAGATACTGAATAATGTGATCACATTCACACTGGCTAACAAAATAAGCATCTCTTTCCTCCATACTTTATGGCCCCAAAAGGAAGGTTTCAAGTAGCTGTTTCCCCTGGCTATTCCCCACCCATTTTAAAATGCAACTGTCACTTTTTTGGTATTGTCCAAAAAAGCTGGCAGATGCTCTAGGGTCAAAATGAAAAGATATTATCTGTTACTGTCGTCTGTATATCACCCATTTCCTCCGCTGTCACCACCAATGCAAAGGAAACATCTGATCCTGTTCCCTACCACCCAATGTACCACCCAATGTTTAAAACACCATTTTACCTAAAATATCACAAGTTAAATAGCAGGGATACAGGAAAGTCAATGATTATAATTAATTTCACAGAGCAGCACTCTAAGAAGTCATCTTTACATCAGGAAGCAGCCTATCACATCTGTGGTATGGCAGGTGACTTGCTGCGTCTAAGACCAGGTGACAGTGCCCTTTACAGGCTGACAAACAAATAAGGCTGCAGATGGGCACTTTTGGAGAGAAAACTCAATCCGAAACAACCCCAACACGACCTTCTGATGCATGAGATCTCCCCCCAGGAAAAAGATCCATCCCCCTTCGGCACTGGGTACCAGACAGCATTACAGCTAGACAAGACCAACAGCCACCAAACTCCAGACATCAAGGCAGGCTTTGAAAGGGGAAAAGGAAAACCACAAGTAAGCCACAGCATTCAAAACACAGTGGAACCCTCATGAGATATGCAGAACCAACATAAGGACTTATATTTGCTGAAAACAGAGTGCGATGCAAAGCATTCCTTCATCTTCTCCCTGCACACCCATGCCCCACTCTGTGTTTAACTTATTAAAATAACTATTCCAGCAGAAAGCTGAGACACAAGACAATAAAAAAGTCCATCTCACGAAAATGGCAGAAAACCCAATAAGCACTTGAACTGCGAAAAGAGAAGGGAGGGGCCACACAACTGGAAATAAAGAACAAGAAGAGCTTGCCTTTTTGGCAGGCTGGTGGCTCACAAGCCACCGCCTCTAAGCACAGCTTCCAAGATTCTCTCAGGACTGGAAGGTGCCTCCCTGGCAGGGGGTCCCAAAGGTCCCAAGGAGGTGAAAGAAACAGGAATAGACAAACTATTCGTAGAGCAAATATCAGAGCATTTTATAAGTCTGACAAATGATGCATCAGTACTCATTTATAACATCTATCATAAGTGTTTTACTAAATTACTTGCCCTCAATTAAAACATGAAGTTAGATAAAAACCTAAGTTATTTGTGGATTTTAAGTCAGGTAGCCACTAACACTTACTGGTTCAACACTCCACTTGATGACAGCAACCATTAAGTCACTGCCATCTGCTGTCTCTACAACAACAGATGAGAAATGAGCAGTTTTTTCCTGACCACAATGCCACTTGGGAAAACACCATCAGAACTAACCCAGCTTGACATTCCTCGACTTTACAACAGAGAAAACAGGAATTAAATGGATCTCAACGCCAAAACAGCTCACAAAAGATACTTCCACCAAAAGGCTTCCTCAAATTGATTAAGAAATTAATGAAATGTGGGGCTACAAAAAGACTCTGAGCCGGCACCACATTTTTTTACTTGAGTTAGACTCAAACCACACAGGGCAGATACTTGGGAACAACGCAGACTGCCCAGATAACCTCCGGAAATGTATTAAGCCAGGTCTAACGGCTGTATATCTTGTTTAATGCACACACAAGCACTGGGAATCAATCACTTCTACAGCTGATCTCTGAGCGGAGGTGGGGATCTGAACCTGAAGAAACTAATCCTCTCGGGTCACTGCTGCTATCAGGGAAGCACCTTTCCTCAGCAGTGTACAGGGGCCCTCCCCAGACCTCCAAAAGCAAACATGGTTTGCATTGGAAGGGACCTCAGCTCATCCAGTTCCTGCCCCCTGCCATGGGCAGGGACATCTTCCACTACACCAGGCCGTTCAAAGCCCCATCCAGCCTCGCCTTGGTTGGAGTAACCCCCGAACGAAGCCATCACACGCGGACCTACCCCGCTGGGGGCGCTACGGAGGCGGCCGCGCAGTCTAGAGGTGCCCGTGGAGCGGGCGCTGGCAGAGAGCGGCTCCGTTCGCGGCGCCGCCGCCCTCCCGCCGAACCGGCAGCCTCACACGAGGCCCCGCAGCGGCGGGGCCACGGCGCGGGAAGTGCGGCCGGCGGCGGCCTTGCACACAAAGCCCGCTCCGAGATAAAACCGTGAAGGAAACGGGAGCGGCGGCCCGAGCCGCCGTAGCTCCGCCGAGGACGCAGAGCCCCGCTCTTTGTTCGCCGCCGCGGGTAGGCCCGGCCCGGCGCGGCGCGGCGCCGGCCCTCACCTCACGGACATCCTGTAGACACTCGAGGACGGCGAGGTTGTTGGCCCAGCTGTGCTTGGAGCAGAGCCGCACCACGTCCTCCCGGCACACCGCCTCCTCCGACAGCTTCCACCCGCTGCCAGAGCTGCCGCCGCGGGGCCCTCGCGGGCCCGCCGCGCCCGGCCCCGCCGCTTGCCCCGCCGCGGCGGGACCGCCGCCACCACCCACGGGGACCGCGGGAGGAAAAGGAGGGCCGCCCGCCGCCGGCCGCGCCACCACAGCCAGGAGCAGAAGGAGCACGGGGCCCGGGCAGCGGCTCCGGACACGTCCACACAACGCCATCTTGCATCCGCCACCTCCGGCGCGGCCGCCCGCCCACATAGCGGCACGCACGCTGTATGCAAATCAGCACGCACATGACATCACTCCCCCGCCCACCGTGGGACACGCCCCTTTCCGGGTGATGGGGCGAGGCTTAGCCTGGCCCCGCCCCCAGCTCGCCGCGCGCACCACCCCGCGCACCCCCCCCGCACCTTCCCCACGCCTGCGTTCCCCCCCCCTCCCCGCATGGCTCCGCTTGCCTTTGCCTCGTGAGGGCGAGGCCTCACCGCAGTCCCCGTGTCGCGCCGTTGTAGCCCCACCGCCACTGCAGCCCGGACGCCATCACAGCCCCACTGCCACTGCAGCCCGGACGCTGTCACAGCCCCACTGCCACTAAAACCCGGACGCCATCACAGCCCCACTGCCACTGCAACCCGGACGCCATCACAGCCCCACTGCCACTGCAGCCCGGACGCTATCACAGCCCCACTGCCACTGCAGCCCGGACGCTATCACAGCCCCACTGCCACTAAAACCCAGACGCCATCACAGCCCCACTGCAACCCAGACGCCATCACAACCCACTGCCACTAAAACCCGGACACCATCACAGCCCCACTGCAACCCGGACGCCATCACAGCCCCACTGCAACCCGGACGCCATCACAACCCACTGCCACTAAAACCTGGACGCCATCACAGCCCCACTGCCACTGCAACCCGGACGCCATCATAGCCCCACTGCCACTGCAGCCTGCACGCCGTTATAGCCTCACTGCCACCGCAGCCGCACGGCCCGGACGCCGTTATGGCCCCACCGCCACCACTGCCCCACAGCCCAGACGCCATTATAACCCTGCCACCATTACAAGCCTGCTGGCACCACAGCCACAGCACAGCCCATCAGACACGCAGGACAAGGACAGTGCTTGCTGAACAGCTGAGCCCACGCCGGTGTCAGCAGGCGCAAGGAGCCATGCTGTGGGGAACACTCACACCTCTGGGAAGGCAGCCTGGCCCCCATCCAGCTGTGGGCAGTTTTTGCCCTAAATTTCTCCATTCCTGCCCAAGAAATGGAGTTGGCAGTGTTGTTCTCAGGAGTGAACAGCCAAGTATAGAGTCACAGACTGGTTTGGGTTGGAAGGGACCTTGAAGCTCATCCAGTTCCAAACCCTCTGCCACTGGCAGGGCCACCTTCCACTAGAGCAGGTTGCTCCGAGCCCCGTCCAGCCTGGCCTTGAACAGTGCCAGGGATGGGGCAGCCACAGCTTCTCTGGGCAACCTGTGTCTGGGATAGGTGACAGGACTCCAGAGCCAGATGTGGGAGTTACAATCAGGACACGGTCTCTACTCACAAAGTCGTTAAAAGCCTGAAGCTCTAGGCTCCCCCAGTGATGGACGACATGGTGTGAGGAAATGGTACTGATACACAGGTAGACTCCACAACTCGTTAGAGCTGCGAAGTAGATGTGCTTTATTCAGCGCTGAGGCACATGGGGATCGCTCCTCCAAAAGCATGCGCGCCTTTCCTTTGCCACTCAGTCTGTTTCTATTACCTATAATGATTACATAAACATGAGATTGCTTCACGCCGAACACATATGCAACGCCTATTCCCGTCTAGTATTATAATTAGTTTTCTGGCATTTGTCCCCTCGGTGTGCCTGCGCAGTGCCTCCTGGTGGTGGCCGTTAGGGGGTCGTGAGGATGAAGGCCTCTAGTTCCTCTTCATCGCCGCGAGTAAGCTCTTGCTTTCAGCAGACTCAGTGGGGTTTAGGCTCCTCTCCCAGCCTCAGGTTCGGTACAAGCCTGTTTTATGTATCTGAAAGCAGAAACTTGTCAAGTTTGCAAATGTTCTTACTATTGGCTATCTTTTGCTCCTTTTCTTTCTACAGATACTATTTAAACAAGAATGTCCTAAATGTTAAGTTATAAATCTTATCTACTACAATTCTGCCTAGCAGCTGCAACTCCTCCAATTCTGCTTCACCATTCTAGCAACTTTGACTCCTACGGTTCTGCTTCACCAAGCACAGTGACTGCTTAAGCAAGCAGGCACAATGTTAACCCTTTATTTCACGGTATCAGTGCTTAGATCAGGGCCAGGCTAGAATGCAGTAAAGGAAAGTTGAAGCCACTCATGGAACAATGAATTAAAAATACTAAATAGCTGCTCAGAGAAAAAAAAAAAAAAAAAAAGAAAAAAGAGCATAATCTTGTCCTCAGAGCAGGATCTACAACGGCTGATCCCGCTGTAGATGGGAGATGGGTTTTGCAATGTCTGATCCCACCTACAGTCGGCTTCTACGATGGCTGATCCCGTTGTAGGCGAGTTCTAGAGGTTTCTCCTAGGGCAATAAGGTGGAATTGGATACTGAATTTGGTGGTGGATCATGTAAAAGACCTGTCTGCAATCGTGGAACGTCTGTTGGAGCAGTGTTCTGGTTAATGCCCCAGCAGCCGAAACTTTGAACACTCCACCACCAGCTCAGCAAGCACAGCTTTTGGGGTGCCCTCCCAGTCCCCCAGCAGCACCAGCTTACCAGGCCATCTCCCACCACCCTCCTGGGGTGGGCATGCCACAGAATCTCAGCTCTGCTTCCAATGGCAGATAGCAATGGGGAACAGGGAGAATCCCATCTCAATTCCTCTGCCTGGTGAACTCCAGGAGCAGCTTTTCCTGGATGCCAGGGCACTGTGTGGGTCTGCCCTGGCTCGATGAGGTGGGGTGAAGCAGAGCTGTAGAGCTGCTCCCTTCCTGCCCCAGGCTGCCTCATCATGCCTGTACAAAGCCCTTCTTCTGGGGATGCCACCAGCCATCAACGTACCCAGACCAGGAGCTACCAGAGCACCATGAGCAATCTGGAGCCAGCTGCAGCCACCAACCACCAGCTGCCTCATCCCCAGCAAGGGGGCAGGGTCTTGCATTTGAGCATCACACTGGGACACGGCCCTTAGGAAAGTGGCTGTGTGCTGGCACCCAGGGGCTGCACAGCTGGGAACACTTGAAAACAAAAGCCAGCAAAATCCAGCCTGTGCTTGGCAGCCTCTTTGGCTCAGTGGAAGTTATTCAAGGAGCTAACCCAGCACAAGAGCTGGCTTTGCTCCTCCACCCGTGGCAGGACCGGGACAGAGGGGAGCAGTGGAGCTGCGTTACAGCTCTCTTCTTCCCACACCCTTGGGAGCTCTCTGGAGACTAATTTGTTTTGTTGAGCAGCCTACATCCTTCTGCAGAGCATCCTATGCTGAAG